>NC_087264.1:15705919-16007510 GCF_015220805.1 Pogoniulus pusillus | reverse complement strand
CCACCGAGCTAAGAACAGTTCACCTCGGTGTTTCCAATCAAGGTCAATGTCAAGTTCAGAGTTGGTATCAACTTGAGCAATCTTAGCAGCTTGATCTGCCTTCTGGTTATGTTGATGTTCCTCAGTGGCTCTGCTCTTAGGCATGTGTGCGTCTACGTGCCGCACCTTCACTGGAGTTTTCTCCAGCCGTGCATCAATGTCCTGCCATAGATCAGCACACCAAATAGGCTTTCCTTTCCTCTGCCAACCATTCTTCTTCCAGTCCTTCAGCCAACCCCATAGGGCATTGGCTACCATCCACGAGTCGGTGTAGAGGTAAAGGATAGGCCAACTTTCACGTTCAGCCACATCAAGAGCAAGTTGAACAGCTTTTACCTCAGCGAACTGACTGGATTCTCCTTCGCCATCTTTCATTTCGGTAACTCTCCTGGTTGGACTCCAAACTGCTGACTTCCATCTTCGCTTGTTCCCAACAAGACGACAGGAACCGTCTGTGAACAAAGCATAGTTCTTTTCCTGATCAGAGAGATCACCATAGGGAGGAGCTTCCTCAGCACGAGTCATTTTCTCCTCTGGAGGTTTGGAACAGTCTGTGCCTTCCGGCCAGTTGGTGATCACCTCCACCAGACCAGGTCGGTCAAAATTACCCATTCGTGCTCGCTGGGTTATCAAAGCCATCCATTTAGACCAGGTTGCATCTGTGGCATGATGTGGTGATGAACCTTTGCCCTTGAACATCCAGTTAAGAACTGGCAGTCTAGGAACTAAAAGCAATTGTGACTCAGTTCCAATCACTTCAGAAGCTGCTTTCACTCCCTCATAGGCTGCTAGAATCTCTTTCTCTGTTGCAGTGTAATTTGTCTCTGAACCTCTGTAACAACGTCCCCAGAAACCAAGAGGACGACCACGTGTCTCATCTGGAGCTCTCTGCCAAAGACTCCAAGTTGGACCATTGTCACTGGCAGCCGTGTACAGAATGTTTTTAATGTCCGGACCAGATCTCACAGGTCCCAAACCCACTGCATGGACTACTTCTCGCTTGATCTGATCAAAGGCTGCTTGTTGTTCAGGCCCCCACTCAAAATTGTTCCTCTTACGAGTCACATCATGCAGAGGTTTGACAATCTGACTGAAACCAGGAATGTGTAGTCTCCAAAATCCCACCACACCAAGAAAAGAAAGTGTGTCCTTCTTACTGGTGGGAACTGCCATGGTAGAGACTTTGTTGATCACATCCTGAGGAATGTAACGGCGACCATCCTGCCACCGCACTCCCAGAAACTGAATTTCTTTGGCAGGTCCTTTGACCTTGTCTCTCTTAATGGCAAAACCTGCTTGCAACAGAATGTCAATGATTTTGTTACCTTTCTCGAAGACTTCCTCAGCAGTTTGGCCCCACACAATGATGTCGTCGATGTACTGGATGTGCTCTGGAGCTTTACCTTTCTCCAGTGCATTGTGGATGACTGAATGACAGATGGTTGAGCTGTGTTTCCACCCCTGAGGCAAACGATTGAACTGGTACTGGATTCCTCTCCAGGTGAACGCAAACTGAGGCCTGCACTCCTTTGCTATGGGAATAGAGAAGAAAGCATTAGCAATGTCTATGGTTGCATACCATTTAGCCTCCTTCGATTCCAGCTCGTACTGGAGTTCCAGCATGTCCGGCACAGCTGCACTCATGGGTGGCGTCACCTCGTTGAGGGCACGAAAGTCAACTGTCAGTCTCCAGTCGCCCGTAGGTTTGCGCACAGGCCAGATGGGACTGTTGAAAGGTGAATGAGCTTTCTCGATGACAGCCTGACTCTCCAATTGACGAATCAGCTGATGAATGGGCAACAAAGAGTCACGGTTAGTTCTGTACTGCCTATGATGAACAGTTTGAGTTGCAATTGGCACTTCCAGATCCTCTATGTCATGATGTCCCACAACTGCAGATTCATCAGAAAGTTCAGGTCTAATAGACAATTTCAATTTATCATCCTCAATCTCTACAGATGCTATTCCAAAAGCCCATTTATGACCCTTAGGATCTTTGAAACAACCTTGTCTCAAAAAGTCAATTCCCAGAATGCAAGGCGCATCAGGACCAGTTACAATAGTATGTGTCTTCCACTCTTTACCAGTTAAACTGATCTCAGCCTGTACCTTAGTTAACTCTTGAGATCCACCAGTGATTCCAAAGATAGAAATGGACTCTGTCCCTTTGCAATTTGATGGTAATAAAGTACACTGAGCACCTGTGTCAACTAAAGCCCTGTATTTCCGAACTCTTGAACTGCCAGGCCACCTAATGAATACATTCCAATAGATTCGGTTCTCTCCACTATCCCTTTCCTCCTCCTGGCTGGAGGCAGGGCACCCCTAATGCTGAACATGGCATGTGGGGTGTACACAATGATTGGTGGTGTTGTGAGAGGAACTGCAACTGTTGGAACAATTGCAGTTGCTCTCGGGAGCTGAAGAAGTGACAGCTACTTTTCGGGCATTATTGCCTCTGTTTCTGCCACTCTGCAGATCCCTAACTCTCTTTGAAAGAGCTGAAGTAGGTTTACCATCCCATTTGTTCATGTTCTCACCGTATGTGTCACGCAGAAGTATCCACAGTGACGCACGTGATTGCTGCTGTCTGGGTGGAATTTGTCTCCTCCTGGGCTGGAATTGCCTTGCAGGAGGTGGGCGTCTGTTCCTGACTGCAGAAACATGCACCCATTCAGATGATGCAGGAACGGTATCCTTTACCAGATTGGAAATTGAGGTTGTAAGGTCCTCCTTCAGTTCTTTCATGGTATTCTTAATCTCTGTAGTCATAGTCTTTATGGCACAGATTATACCAGAATGGGACAAGCTATCCTCAATCTGCCTGAGCTGGTCAGTGAATTCACCAACAGTGAAAAATCTTCCATTATCACTCCTTGATAGAAACTTACTGGCCAAGATGTTAGCATAGGATGAAGGAGCAAGCTTAATCAGCTTCTTCATGAGACCTGTTCCCAAAGGAATATCGTCAGGCTCATGAGTACCATGATCTCCATAAAGCACTTCCTTCACAGCAAACTCCTTCAGAAGCTTAATTCCCTGCTCAACGGTGTTCCACTTCTTGGCAGCCCATGGCAAATCATCTCGGGAAGGATATCTCATAGCCACAGCCAACAAAAGGCGTGTCCACAAGCTAACCCTACCAAGAGGACTTGCTAGGTGTTTGTCCACTCCACTCTCCTTAGTGAGTGGTCCCAGCTGCTTGGCAGACTTGTCTCCTACCTGCAGAGCATTAGCACCAATGCCACGGCATCTCACTAGCCAGCTTAGGATTGGCTCACCTGATTCCCTTGTGTATTCCTTCCTAACTTCCCTGACCTCTCTGAGTGGATCCTTGGAGCCTTGGATGTCATCTTCCTCCTCTTCTTCCTGTTGTTCTGGTGGTGCCGGGCCTAACACAATCTTCCTCATAGCATTTCTAAACTCATTGGAACCATCCTCTCTCCTGGCAGCTAACCTCCCAGTGCTCCTCTCACTTGAGTATTGTTGTCTCAGCACATCTACAAGGTCTCGCAGACTAACTGCCTCCTCTTCCTCCTCTCCTTGCTGCTGATCACTAGAGGTCCCCTGTCTTACATCCTCCTGCGAACCACTCTTTGTCTTAGCTTTTGCCTTAGCAGGTGCCAGAAGAGCCTGAGCAGCAACAGACTTGGATGTGTCTGCTGGAGGATTTGAATCTTTAGGAGTCTGACTTGGAGGGTTTGAATCCTTAGGAGTCTGACCTGGAGCATTTGTATCCTTAGGGGTCTGACCTGGAGCTTGTGAGTTCAAATCTGCCTTGCTTTTAACAGGAGGATTTTGGTTCTGGTCTGCTGGCTGGGGGTTTGAATTGGCTGAGCTGGTGTCATTAGGATTTGGACTGACTGGGCTAGCGTTACCAGCACTAGTAGTATTATTAACATTAGTGGGATTATTTGCCTGTCCTCCTGGGATGCCTGCCAACCCTGACGTGTTTTGATTGTTGCTAGGAACATTCTGATTTTGGGTACTTGCCTGTGCTCCTGAGGCTCCTGCTAAACTCTGCGGCTTGTTTTGGTTATCCTTATCATTGTTTACGTTAGTGGCAGGAACATTGGCCGTGTTCCCAGAACCCGGAGAAGGAGGGGCAGAGGCTGGCAAGGGGGAAGCCGATAACTGTGTTCCCTTGTTTTGCTGTGAAAGAGACTGCTTCTGAGACACAGAATTTTTCCTAGCTCTTACAGAAACTGGTTTTGAATTTTTCACCAATAATGCCAAAATTAATATGAATATTAAAATCATGAGGCAAATATTAAAAACTGTGAGAAGAAAAACAGTTTTACACGAGCATGTGCCTATACAAACAGTTGGAATTCCTGTCTTAGGCTGAATAACTCTCATTAGAGCCATATTTAAAGCAGAATTTCCATTGATTGTCACATTATTGACCAGAGCTCCAGTAATGTCCTTGGTAATATTCTCAGAGATATTAAAACCAGCATAACCAAGAATCAAATCACCCCAGCTCCAGAACATGTTTGAAAGCTTAACTTTAGCCTTCTTAAAAACTACATGAAGCAAGAAATAACCAATTTGATCTTTGATCCAGTTGTACACAAAAAACCAGAAAACAGGCCACACAGCAATCCCCACCAAGTACAATAGCTGCTTGATTAGCTTCATCTTAATTCCCAGAGCTAATTTCCACTCACTGAAATATCTAGCCCCACGTTGGGAAAGCCAATTAAAAATGTGATGGTTTGGGGGTTACCCCGCCCCCCCACACTTTTGAATTTGCCCCAGCTAACTCAGACGGACCCTGGGAATATAGATGAAGCAATTTATTTACAGCTAGCAGAATTTACAAGCAGCTATTTACAATATATACAGTTATATACAGAAATATACAAAGGATAAACAATACAAAAGCACAACTCCCCTCCCAGAAACCTGAGTCCCCAGGAGGGGCTCTCAAACCACCCCAACACCTTCCCCCGGCCCTCTCAACCTTACCCCAGTTCTCAGGAAGAAAAGAGGTGCAGCCAAGAGGTTAGGGAGCAAGGTTAGTAGGAGCAGGGTTAATGAGATGTGACCAGGTCTAAGGCAAAAGCAAGAGTGAGAGACAAAATGGAGAATGTTTTCTTCTTCTTCCCAGAGTTCTCAGCGTGACTGTGAGAGAAGTAGACACAATTGTTTTTCATTTCACTTCCCGTTATCTAGTTCTTCTACCAAAACATTCCAGCTTGCTTCAAACTAGCACAATGTGTTACTTTCCCTTCTGTCTGTGTGTACAGAGAGGGGCTTGTGTGAGCAGGCTGTATTAACCCAGGACACTTATCCAAAAGTCAGTCTCTCCCAAACAGCTTTCCTAGAAGATGATGTGTCTACAGTCTAGGCACTTGCTCAGGATACAGATTAAAGGAAGAACATGATTACCTATATGTGACACTCTGGATGTGGTACAAGAGAAACCTAAGCCACAGTGTTGGACTTAATGATCTGGAACCTCCTGTATGAGCTATGAAAGTTGCGTCACATCTCCATATGCCTGCACAGCAACACTGTTATTCACTGTGAGAGAAAGCAAATTGAGCTGCTGTGTGCTGGCAGCTCACCTAAGTAGTTCTTTCAATTGAAGGTCTCTCTTTGGCTTACAGCTCCCAACCTTTGCCACTTAGCAGGCAATAGTAACGATAGGTAGCTGCTGTGTTATTACATCCATACTCATGTTATATATTTAAACTTGCTAAGCAACCCGAAATCTTGCTGCTTTGTGCCAAATTAATACAGACAGATCCTTCCAGTTGTTATTTGGCCGTTCTGAGTACTTGGCCATCACCTGTTCCTCTCTGCTGGGCTGACAGCTGAAAACAGGAGCTGTGGCTTCAGTTCCTCAAATTCAGAGACAAGCAACCAGGCTTCCAACCCCTGAAGGCTACTAATTTCCTGACTGTTAAAGCAGAAAAAGCATTCACATATAGATAGCAGGGCCAGCTTCTGGAAACAGACTGGCAGGGCAAATGATCTAGTTGAATAACAGATAAATAAATATTCCATCACAGAAACCTGTAGAAATGTTTCTGTGCTATGAACCTACCAGCTACGTACTTTTCCCGGGTCTAGAAGGTGGACGCACAGTAATGACAAAGCACTGCAGCCTGATTATTGCTTCTACATTGCATGCAAACGCAATATATGCTCTTGATTCTTAATGACCAGAATATTTTTGGCAGTCCTGAGGCAAACTTCATTCTTTTCATGCTGAGAAAATAACAAAGTCCTATCTGGAAGAAAAAATAGACTTTTTATGGATGTTTGAATAAATACTGAATAGCAGCAATATGAGTTTCTTGAGCTGAATTTGTGGGAGAAACTACACTTATTTTCTTTCCTTCTTTCCTTTGCCTCCAGCTGCCTGATTCAGAACAGGGCTTCCATTCATCTTTGTCCACCCATTGCAAAAGCTAGTCTACAGGACTACATTTATGCAGAGAATGGTACTGCTGCCATCTACTCGTTGAAGGAAGCATCAACACTTTCTCATTAATCACGAACACAGCTCGGCTTACGCCTCAAATCACCTTTGTGTTCCCCATGTCTAAATATTTAATCAGAATTTTTATCTCACTCGTGCTGTGCATCCACCAGACAGTCCACCCACGCTTGCTTTTTTCCCCTCAGCATCACAAACCAAGTAGCCTCATGAACATTATAGTTACCTGTTTCATGATAGGATTAGCAGTACCTAATAAAATTCCAGCTCTGAGAAACATTTTCTGCAGCTGTGCCATTATTAATGCCTCTCTCTCACATGGATTCTCTTGGTGGGCATTTACTGGACTGGGTGATTTAATTTGGCAGACTGTCCTAGTAAGATTTGTCTTTATGATATAATAATAATAATAAACATTGATTGTAAACCTGGTTTCTTCTTTTTACATTTACATTGTATGGATTTTTGTGTTTCACTGAGGCACCTGCCTGTGATTAAGAGAAAGCTTTGGTCTTGTATGTCCAAAATTTAACTAAAATTGAAAGACTCAATAAAGGGTTGCTTCTTGCTCACCAGGACTCCTTAAAATCTCTGTTCCCTTTGACATGAGTGGAGAGCTTTTTCTGCTGTATGACTTGCCATAGAATCATAGAATCAACCAGGTTAAAAGAGACTTTCGAAATCATCCAGTCCAACCTATCACCCGGCCCTGTCCAATCAACTAGACCATGGCACTAAGTCCCTCATCCAATCTTTTTGAACACCTCCATCATGGTGCTGCTGTGATTAACATGCTGTTTGTCTACCAGGGGAATACTGCAGTGAAAATCTAGAATTATTTCAGCTACATACTCTCACATACCAAATCCCTCCCTGTTTTCCTGTTTTCTCCTTGAGTTTTTGTTTGGTTGGTTTGGTTTTGGTTTTGTTTTAATTTGCTGCCTAAGCAGCACCCTATCAGATCAGCAGAAAAGAAAAATAAAACATCTGAACACCAGCTTAGCTGCACTATTGGAGTACAAACACACAAACATGCCTGTTTGATTCTTTTATAGAATGGGTACTGATGACACACTTAAAACATTTAAGGGATGTCATTTCCAAAGTGTCTCACTGCTGAGCCTTTTTCTGCCTAGGGATTTGCTATTATAGTTATTAACCTTATCTTGAAATTATTGGAAGGGCCAATTTACAGGTACTTTGGTTCTGACAAAGTTTGTGCAATACACAGACATAAAGATGACATTTTCTGATTTATAAGTTTAGTCTTCTTTTGGAAAATGTCTTGATCTTTTCAAATGGCACAAAATCACTCTGTGTTTTAAAACACCCTTGCTGAAAGTTTTATACATGGGAGCTTCCTCCTGGCCTTCATAAATGCCATTACAGCACCCAAAGGAATACTGTGGTCTGAAAGCAATTCTAAAAGCCTAACAACAGAAGAAATATGTTAGATCTTGAAGAAGTAGGAAATAATGAAAGCATCCCACTTTCTCTTTCTTTTCTCTCTTTTTGAAGCAAAAGTGGGACAGGGAGTTCCAAGTGAATTTTAAACTTAGTTGACTCATTCTTCTCTTGAAGAAGGGCTACAAACAAAATGAGGTGACATGGAGGACTCCATGGCCCAGTTCCCTCTCTTAGAGCAACTCTGGATTAGTCCAGGAAAGCAATGACGTGCTTAGCATGAGGCATCAAATTTGCTCAAGGAATTATTGTCTGGTTAAGGTGAAGGGGCAGCTGAGTGGTGTTCTGATGGGTGCATTATGGTAAATGCATCCATAGCCTGTGCACCTATCACATTGTCAAAGAAAAGAAACTATGTGCAGCATTGAGTGATGCCTCTAGTTGGCATTGAACAGTTTCCACAGAACTAGAGCTATCCTTCATTATGAAATGCTCAGGCAGAAAATTACAAACAAATTTAAATCATTTCAGAGAATGCAACTTTTAATTCTATTTTATTTCTCAATGTTTTGCTTCACTTGTGTGCTGTTAAACAAAAAAGGAAAAAAAGAAGTTTTCCTTTTAAACTTTCACATGCTAGATTCAGTGATCTAATGAATCTTTCACATGTATAAATGCTGAAACAGTAGCTATTAATAGCAACTCTGCACCAGGGGTTTTCTCACTATAAATATTTTGGTATATACACTGCAGAAAGCTTTTATAATAAAATAATAAACAGTTTTCATAATAGCAAGCTTTATATTCTCAACACAATGTGCTAAACCTTGTCTAAATTTTAAAATGAGTCTCAGTAGATTTGGAGGTTGTGTTAGCAATGAGTTTTTTCAATGGTTTTGGATTAAAAAGAGTTTGAGATAGCCATCTACCAGCGACAAAGCTGGTGAGGGGCCTGGAACACAAGCCCTATGAGGAGAGGCTGAGGTAGCTGGAGGTGTTTAGCCTGGAGACGAGGAGGCTCAGGGGTGACCTCATTGCTGTCTACAACTACCTGATAGGGAGGCTGTTGGGGTTGGTCTCTTCTGACAGGCAACCAGCAACAGAACAAGGGGACACAGTCTCAAGTTGTGCCAGAGGAGGTATAGCCTGGATGTTAGGAGGAAGTTCTTCACAAAGAGAGTGAATTGCCATTGGAATGGGCTGCCCAGGGAGGTGATGGAGTCGCCATCCCTGGAGGTGTTCAAGAAAAGTCTGGATGAGGCACTTAGTGCCATGGTCTGGTTGATTGGCTAGGGCTGGGTGCTAGGTTGAACTGGATGATCTTGGAGGTCTCTTCCAACCTGGTTGATTCTATGATTCTATGTGGAGAAAACGTGCCTGAGATTTGAGGGGATAAGAAGGAGAAGATTACTTTGTATTTATCTCTTATTGTATTCCTTCCTCAAACATTTGCTACAGGCCACCTTCTCTGAGGCAGGCTACAGGGCTGGAGGGTCCTCTGCTCTGACTCTGTGTGTCTAGGCTTGCATTCTTGTCCAAGTCCATGCGACAAACCCAGCTGTATGCACAACATACGTTCTGGAAAGCTGCCTATATCCTGTGTTCTCCTGCACACAAAACCTCTGCGTTCTGTGGAGGGCTGTGCTCGGGGCGGGGGAAGGCTGCCCTTCCCATGTCTGCGCGTTTTCAAACAGAGTGCAAAATGATTCCAAAAAGGGTTCTTTTTCCTCCCAGGCGATCTGTGGATGGTGATTCCTTACCTGGCAGGGACCTCTACTGGTGCTGTATGAATTCTGCAGAGCACCCAGCCGGCTTCAGCATCACCAGTCGAAGGGTGCAGTCGGGAGGTGGGAGCCCGGACAGTGCTGGAGGGAGGGGACCTGCACGGCAGGAAAGGGACTGGCGTCCAGCCTCTCAGCTGCCCTCCTTTTCATTGCTGAGAGACATAATATTGCTACTTTGGAGTATAATTTGTTATGAAGAATGAACAAAAAAATTAATCATTAAGAAAGCTCACTATAAATTGATACTCATCTTTATTTTAAGGCACCACCAAAATATGATCAATAGACTTACTCAGCTACAGTGAAGTGTGCTCTACAAATAATGTGATTAGAGCACAATTCATGTATGGGCAGCCAAGATACCATAATAATGCTGGTAATTCCACCTCGAAGCAAAACCCTTTGCATTAATGTCTGTAATAATTTATTTATCACAGTAGGATGAAAAATAGAACAAGGTTAGTGTTCAAGTGTCTGCAGAAGTCCCCAAAGGATGGCAGTTTGCCACATGCAATGAGCATATCTAATGCATGCCACAGTATCTGTGCCTGCCAAACACACCTTCTTTAATGGTCCCTGTGAATGATATCCATGCTGCTGAAGGCAGTTGTCTCTGCTGCTGGAATTACTGAGCTTTCCCCTTGCCTATCTCTGTTTTCATTCTTCAAGGTTTTATCATGCAGAAGGGATTTCATTCAGTACTTCCTAATTCTCAATGGTCTTGGAGAAGTTTATATGACAAATGAACAATTATTGTGCAAAATTATCATTGCTGATCTTTGAACCATGTATTAAAAACTTGGAGAACTGGGAGGGGTGTAGTTACCTAAAGACCCTGAGACTTACTAACTTGCAATTTAAAAAGCCTGTCTTACTTTTCAAAACTAACTTGTTTGTAAATTTGGCCAAGAGTCACCTCCATCTGGATGGTCATCTCCAGCAATAATTGAGGAAAAAAAAAAAAAGAAATTCTGCCTGAGAGAAGAAATATCCACTTTTTGCTTCCCCATTTTCTGCATAGAGGGTGTCAGCAATATTTCTGAAATAGTCTGTGTTTTGATGAATCTTTATTTATATATTTGAAAGCAGCTCTGTATCGGAGGGAAACAGGTGTGTGTGTACGCATATATATATAGTGCATGAAGAACAAACCAGCATTTCCCTACAAGTCCTAGGGAGAAAGATGGTGTAAGCAAGAGCTCTATGATGTTTGTTGAGCAGACACATTCAAAAATGGCAATGAAGTTCACTGGAATGAGTCACAACTAAGTGGGCCAGCTGAGCTCTGGTTTTATGCAAGCGTTGCGGCATTTAAGGGCATGGCTGTTAAATCTCACTGTGTTTGAAAGTTGCTATTATAACTTAGGCAACATTAGCAAGGAGAACTTGCACAGCACCATGTTACCAAGGTGTCAGTGTGGTGTGTTGTGTGGTCTGCTGTGTAGCGTGGTGAGGGGTGGTGGGGTGGCAGGGTGGGGTAGTGGGGTACAATGTGGGGTGTGATGTGTTTTCTGGTGTATTTGTACCAGTGTATTTGTAAAAACCTCACAGCAGCAGACAGGTTGAGTTCTGGCTGGGCTTTTGCCTTTCTGATATTCTCTCTGCATGACCTAACTAGATCCCTGCACTCATCTTGAGTTGCCAGCCCCTCTTTCCAAAGATGGTAAACTCTCCTTTTTGTCCTGAGCCCCTGCAAGAGCTCCTTGTTCAAACACCCACAAGCACTTGACCTTACCATCACAGTTGTTGAGTTCTACACAATCAAAATACTCCCTGACATATAGTGCCATTCCACCATCTCTCCTTCTTTGCCTATTGCTTCTGAAGAGCTCATAGCCTTTAATTGCAATACTCCAGTCATGATGGTCACCTTGGCAACTTTTCTGTCACGGCAACTATGTCACAGCAGTCCTGCACTATGACTTAGAGTTCCTCCTGTTTGTTGCCCATTCAGAGTGCATTGGTACAGATGCACTTGAACTGGGCTATTGATTTTACCCCTGACATGGGCAAGCCACCCCTAGGCTTATCTCCAATGAGCTTGGGTTTCATCCCCTTCCCCCCTTGAACTTAATTTGAAGTCCTATCAATGAGCTTCATCAACTCAAGTGCAAGACTCCTTCTCCCCTTTTGAGACCACTAAACTCTGCCTGTTCCCAGTATGCCCAGTGCTGCATAAATCCTCCCACTTGTGGCACCAGCCCCTGAGCTGAATGTTAATCAGCTGTGTTTACCTACTCCTTACAGTGTTCAGTGCAGTCTTTCCTGACACTGAAGGTATAGAAGAAAACCTGTGCTTCCTCAACCAATCAGCCCAGTGCCTTGAAGTCCCTTTTAAGTGCTTTTGCACCTCTGTACTCAGTCTCATCCCTTCCAACTCATGTGACCTGCAGTGGATAACATTCGGAGGCCATACTAGTCTAGGGAGTTTCCTAGTAACTTCTCTGACCTGTGCCTCAGAGAGGCATCAGAATTCCCTGTGGGATGGATCTGGCTGGCATATGGTGCCCTCTGTTCACCTCAAAAGGAGGTCACCTACAACAATTACTCTCCTTTTCTTCTTAACACAAGTAATCCTAATATGTGGGGCTGACTGAGTCATCCCAGGCAATTCTCTGGATGGATCTTCATCTACTTCCTCCATAGCCTGGCCTTCCAGGTCCAGAGCCCATACCTGTGAGGGCAGCTGGGAAGGTGAGCGAGTCTGGGAAGGGATTTCTCTCTCCCTGAGAGACCTGTTTCTGCTCTCTCCTGGCTTTTAGGTCTCCTCCTTTTGCCTGGTGGTAGGAGGGGAGGGGATCCTCTGCTTCTTGACAAAATTCCATCCAGTGCCTTTTTCATCAGTGAGTGGCTCCACCACTTATTTCCCTCTCACACCCTCTGATACTCCTCAGCCTTTCCAATTTCTCTTCCAGCTCTGCCACCCAACTGAGCAGATCATTCTGCTCACACTGCCCACAGGCATCCTCTCTGCTGTCTTCTGGTACCAGTGCCAGGCTCAGACACTCCCTGCAAGCGGACATTTGGACAGCTGCATGTTTGTGGGAGAACTCTGTTTGGGTCCCTACATTCCTCCTGGCAACGACTTTTACCTGTGTGGTCACCATGCTGGATCCTCTTTTGGGAAGGAGCCAGTTACAATCAATCGAGCTCACCTCTGTCTCGGTAGGCAGTAGCAGATTGCTGCTCTCCCTGTGGCTTCTTATCCATTGTGGCTGTTTATGCCTCGTTAGCCATGCTGCTGGCAGTGCTGGGTCTGTCCATGCCACCTGGGCAGCCTGGCCATAAGCTGCCAGCCCTTACCATAGGTGTGCTGCTTTTCCGGCTTCAAAAAAGCCCCCCAGAATGCTCCTCCTTGGCCCTTTTCACCACATATCCCTTTCCCAGCATGGATTTACCTACACTGGAGCTGGTCTCCTCAGTGAGTGCTATATTATGTTCTTATATTCCACCCATTGTTATTTTCAATGTCAGGGGCTGGAAGGGACCTCAGAAGAGCATCCAGTTCAACCCCCTTCCAGAGCAGAATCACCTTTACCAGATTACACAGGAATGCATCCAGGCAGGTCCTGAATATCTCCAGAGAGGGAGGCTCTACAACACCCCTGGGCAGCCTGATCCACTGTTCTGTCATCCTCACAGTGATTTTTTTCCCCACATATTTTCATGATTAGGTTATACTGCAAAGCCTTAGTTTTGCAGCTATAGGAAAACCAAATGTTGAGGTTAAATCAGAAAGCTGGGGTTTATGGTGGTTTAGGATTTTTGTTTGGTTTTTCGTTTGTTTTCCCTATTTTTATCTGCAATGAAAGCCTAAGTGTCCCTCCTTCTTCTGGGCAGGGGGCCCAGGCACGGTGGGGTCTCAGCTTGTGTAGCTGCGGTCAGCTCCTGTCACGTCAGTAGCCTGTCTTGGGAAGGGTTGAGGATGTGAAGAATAAATGTGATGCATTTAGAGAAGAGGGAGCTGCAGACAGCTTGTCGCAGTGGTCGCAAGGGGGCAGGAGCAGCCCAAGCTTAGGTCTGCTGCTTTCCCTACCCTGCATTCCTTCTTTTATGCTTGAATTCATAAAAATCCTCTCTGAATAAAAGTGTAAGCATACGACTTAATACAGCTCTGCTCAGCTATATTATTAGCTCAGCCTTGAAAAAGAAAAAAATGTCTGAAATGATTCTTATTTATAGTCTGATTAAGAGATCAGCTTTCTTGGGAGCTGAAACATGGGAACCAGAGGCCCCAGGGAAGCCAAGGATTTAATAACATACTTACCCACTCTGTCACTGTTCTCTTGAAACCCAGTTGCAAGACAAGTTCTGTCACTGGGTGAAACAGAAAAAATACTAATTTCTTCAGGTGCAATACACTTAAAACTTTATTATCTCCCCCACTTTATATGTTCATCTTTTGGTTTTGTCACGAAGAGGTTGTTTTTATGGCATTCAGCTTTAATAATACAACTAGCCTTGCTAATACCACTGAGGCTTTAAAAGTAGAGCAAAGATACAAGGCTTTTTGTGATCATAGCTCTGTGGTGTTATTATTTTAATGCCCTGCTTAATAAAATGCATGCCTACTGAATCAAATCTATTTCTTAATAGGGAACTTAATTTATTGGATAATGGAATAATATTAATAATTATATAATAATACAATAATATAAAAAAATAAACATCTTAGTCCTTAAACAGTTCCAAGTCCTGGAAATTTCTCTATGGACAAAAGTTAGCTCCAAAACTATTTTAAATCACTTCAAAGTACCATAATAAGATTGGGTTCTTTGCATCAAATTAGCTAAATTTCTTGGTTTAAACCTTAAATTCATATCTGAGCCTGCTCCTTCCTGCCAGCATCTCTGGATGAGATGGTCATGCAACGTCCCCTCTTCTGCTATGTAGAAATGCTCCTGTTTTGCTGGCTGATGGCTTCCAGCAGCATGTATAGGCAAGTACAAGCCCAGTTGGACTGAGTACAAAATCTGAGCCACTCCAAACTGATCCATAATTCTGTATTAGACAATAATTCTTTAATTTAGAGCTGTGATCAATGGCTCATTTTTCCCATACTGCTGAATAACCTGGTTTCTGAAACATGCATTATGGACAAAACCTGTAATGACCATTTTTAGACAGAACTCCATTTATCACTTAAAGAAAAGGACAGAGAGAACCTCTGTAGAGAATTCAGCTGAAACTCCTGCTTAATAAAATGCATGCCTACTGAATCAAATCTATTTCTTAATAGGGTACTGAATTTACTGGATAATGGAATAATATTAATAATTATGTAATAATACAATAATGTGAAAAATTAAATACAGACCATAGCATGAGTTGTGAACAGACTCAAGAGTCAAACCCTCTTGTTTGGTGTCATTTGTACATTACTGTGGTACAAGGAGACAGACTTTCACCCATCCTAGACCCCTGGGTTGCCTGAGACATCAGAAGATCTGGAGATAAGCAAACAACTTCCTATTGCACCAGTCCAAACTGACTTTGAATTCTCATCTGTGTGACCTTCATTACAATTTAGAGGTGGCATGAAATGAAATCTTGATTGTTTTCAGGGACTTTAAACTGTGATTCATCTTGCAGTATAACAATAGTGATGGTTTCTAGATTTTGCTAATTGATTCCTAAACTAAAATTGTAGATGTCACTAAACCAAGGATGGCAAATTCTTGTGAGGATAAAAATAGAGTTCAGAAATATCCTTGATGAATTGCAAAATGGACTTCAGAATAGGACAAATTTCAAAAGAAGCTAGAATTAAATTAAAATTAACCAAAGAGATGATATATCTGTGGTATTAATGACTCCCATTGATATAAGATCAGGAGAAACTTTCTTCAACAGCTTCAAAGAAAAAGTCTGATCTAGTGTGGTCAAAAACTGGCTTTCTGTCAACCCTGTCATATCATGACAAGCTTTAGAATTGGCATCCTAGGATATGTATAATCCAGAGTAAAAACTGTAAAATGTGAAATAATTCCTTCCAGTGTACTCATCATTGGTAAAGACTCATCTTAAATACATTATTCACTTTTGAGCGATGCCATCCAAGTAATACACCTATGGGATCTGCTTAAAGACATGAGGATGAAAAAGTTTTGCTATGATGTGAGAAGCAGAAAAATTCAAAGAATGCAACTCTCAAAATTGGACTTTTACAACTGTGAAAAGAAAAAAAAACAACAAAAAACCCTTCTCATAAATTTCTGATCAGAAACTCAAGTAGGCTTGAGAAGATTACTACTTAGAATAACTGAATGTGTACAACTTCTGATGATCTAAACAAATTAAAAGCAGGTAATTTAGAAAGCTTTAATTGGTGTTTTAGAAACTACTAAATGGTGGGTAGTACTTTGGAGATGAAAATTTTGCTAACTTCCATGACAATAAAACCCTAAAACTTCTGAGAAGAGCTAATAATTTCTCTGGCTGCCCTGTATATGAGTATGAACTGAGCCCTCAAGAACAAGAAGTTCTTCCTGCTTTCCATAGCACTAGGACAGAACTATTGCAGTTTGTGTATAGTTAGTAGGTATAATAATAATGTTGTTGTTTGCAGTTAAGCTAATCTTTTAAACTGTGCTTCTGAAGAGTTCTAGCTCACCTCTTATTTCTGAAGGTTTTTTTTTTTTTACTGTGTTCTCTTTCTGCTAAGCTCTACTTACAGAAAATAATGCTAAAGAAGTACTTAAGTGATCTAGAACTCTTTCTGTTTAAGGTTTTCTTTATTTTTAAAGCTACATTTGGTTAAAATTTACTTAATTGAAGACCAAATAGGGTAGAGACTGTAAGGCTGGTCTCCAAAATGACTTCAAAATGTTCTCTAAATACTTAAAAGATAACTGTAAGGAGGTGTGGTGGACTGACCTGGGCTCTCTGCCAGTTGCCTACCAAAGTACTCTCACTTGCCCTTCTCAATGGGACAGGCATTGAAAAACTTGTGAGTTGAGATAAACACAGGGAGATTGCTTATCAGTTACCACCACTGGCAAAACAGTCTTGACTTGAGGAGGAATTAATTAAACTTATTTATTGCCAATTAAAAATAGATTAAGATAATGAGAAACAAGAACAAAATTAAAACTACCTTTTCTTCCACTCTCCCACTTGCTCTTCCCAGGCTCTTCAGTCTCTGCTTTTCTACCTCCTCCCTGTCCAGGGAGATGCAAAACTGGGGTTATGGCCAATCCATAACTTTTCATATCCGGTGCTCCTTTTCTGCTCACATTGCTTTGCTGCTTCAGTGTTGAGTCCTTTCATGGGTACAGTCCTTCATGAACTGCTTCAGCATGGGTTTTTCCCACAGGCTACATTCCATCTGGACAGACTGCTCCAGAAGGGGTCTCTGATTGCTGCCAGAAAACCTGCTCCTGCATTGCCTTCAGGGAACCTGCTCCTATGTGGCAGTTTGGGTTTCTACACTACTGTGGGCTTCCACATGTTGCAGGGAGACAGATTGCTTCACCATGATCTGTCTTTTCCGCAGGCTGAAAGGCAGCCTCTGCTCTTGCACCTGGAGCACCTCCTTCTTGCCTTCCTCACTGAGGGAAGAGTCTGCAAAGCACTGCTGCTTTCATATTTTTCTCACTACACCTTTTCAGAGCCACTGCACAGCATTTTTCACTCTTTCTTAATTACGTTATCATAGAGGCAGCACAAGTGTTTCTGATGGGCTTGGTTTTGGCCAGCAGTAGGTCTATTTGGGCTGGCTGGAACTGGTTGCACCTGACATGGGAGCAGCTGCTGGTGATTTGTCACAGAGGCCAATCCTCCTGTTGTGAAAACATTACTGTATAGGCCCAGTACAGGATGGCTGCCTATTCTTTACACTGGTATTAGACTGGATGAAGTATGTGTGCTTATATTGCAGGAAAGGAAATACACACTAGCCATTCTTGTAGTAAGGCTAGGGAAGCAGTAGGATTTCATATGAAATTTTGATTACAGGATACATTTTAAACCAGTCTAAAACTGTGCCAAAAGTGATCGTATTGCAGACTACTGGTAGAGTGGAAAGCCTCTTGAGATCCCTTCCAAATCTCTGATCTTGTCAGGCTGAATGTTAGTGAACTGGTATCACATGAGGTAACTTTGCTCTGGGGGCATAATCATAATCTAGGACTTTAGTTGGCTGATTTACTGTATTTCTTATGTTATTTAATTATTTTGAGATATTTTCCTTTTTTCCTCCCTCCTCTTCTTTTTTACCTTAAATTAAGGTGCTTGTGTGGTCTTGTACCTTTAAGCTATTGTGTGGATGTCTGTAGGTTTTATAGTGCTGTGTCCATTACCATTGCAGTTTAGCTTTTACTGTATGCAAGTAATAGCAGGAGTAGTCTCTAGCAGACTTTATAGAGTGTTTGGCTATCTTTGGCTTTCTGACTAAATAAAATCTGCTTTGGGGGTTGGCCTATAAAATGTAGAATTATATTCATTTATGTTTTGTTTGTGCCATCAGCATGGCTCTTGTTAACAAACAGACTGTTTCTGAGAGTGGATATTTTCTGGTTATTGCATTTTTCCTCAGGTGGAGACATCATACATTCAAATATTTGGTGCTGACCTCTTTCTTTTGGGATGTTTGCACAGGCTGCTAATGAGCTTGAATATTACATTACAAGCTTGTTGATGGCTCCCTAGATAAGAATCATAATCTGTGGATGGAGTAATAGCAAGTATATATTAAAGTCTGTTCCCAAGATACTCAGCCTGTGAGCTTTGCAAAATGGAAAAAGCTCTTGCTGTATTGTAACTGTAGAGGAGGGAGCACACAGCTGCTGCCCATGTCCTACTGTGCCTCTGTGGAATCCCATCTCCACCATGAAACAAAACAAATACCATCAGCCATTACCTCTTTTCCTACTCTTTCCTCTCTGAGTCCACACAAAAATGTATCCTGAGCATAGGGATTGGGAGGGTTCCCATTCTGCGCAAGCAAAGAAGCAGGAGTGCTAAAGGTGATGTGGAAAACACCAGCCTGG
Organism: Pogoniulus pusillus; assembly: GCF_015220805.1. Taxonomy (NCBI): domain Eukaryota; kingdom Metazoa; phylum Chordata; class Aves; order Piciformes; family Lybiidae; genus Pogoniulus; species Pogoniulus pusillus. Next base: position 15,988,842 of record NC_087264.1, on the reverse strand, counting down.
CAGCTTACACGCAGCCTGTGTGCACCTTGCCTAGTCCATGCCTAGGACTCACAGGCACATGGTTATACATGTGAACCCAGTAATAAGAGGTTTTCTAATAGCTATGTTTGACTGAACATTACATTCACATTAAAAACAATACCCAAGGCTATTGACTTTATTTCGGTATGAATGAGAGACAGGAACTACTCAAGGCCAGGAAATTTAGATAAACCAAAAACTTTTCTGAAGCACATTCAATTTTTACTCTCATTTCCTGCTCTTCTCATAAACACTCATAAAGATTTCTCAGTACACTATCATGCAATCAAGATGATGGTTTACTTTAGAAAACATCCTGGGTTTTAGAAAGCAATTTTGCCATGCTAAAGTGCACTGTAAAAACACAGCTGGGCTTCTGGGGCTACAAGGTTAATTTGGAATATCTGTAATAAACTAACAACTCCACTTAAGATATGAAGAAAAGGTAGTTCACTGTGTTTGTGCTAATATTAAGGAATGAAACCACATGACTGGGATAGGAAGGAAGGAAGAAAGAATGAAAGAAGAACTTACACTGGAAAAACTACCATGAGTCAGCATTACTTTTCAGAAATGGCACCTGGAAAAGCTGTCTGACAAAGAAAGGAGCATCTGTAACCATCTGAGAAGGTAAGGTGGAGGCAGCTGCCTTAAATCCTGTTACTAACAATGTGATATACAACCTGCTCTATACAAACAACGTGGTATACTGAACAGACTCTCCAATCAAATTGTAACCATGGGAAGAAGGAGAATTGTTCAGTTTGCATGCTGTTACTCAAACCCTTAATTCGAACTCCCAGAGCAAACAGCATCAATGACAAAGACAAGACAGTGCGCAGCATTGTGAGATTAAGGTTTTGACAGAGAGCAACACTTTCTCTGTCTCCTGGAAAAATAAGAAATGTAATTGCAGCCACATGCTGACTACACCATGATTGTTTGGACATTCCAGACCTGACAAAATTATACACTCATAGTACTTCTTCTTACGTCCATTGTTTCTTCAAGGTGGTGCAACTCCACTTAGGATTCAGTAATAAAGTTCCATTAAAGACCATTGTAAACCATGGTTTGTAAAATGTACAAGATATATTGTCATCTGACACAGCATAAAAATATTTCATTGGACACATGAATGCCTTTCAATACTCAGAACCGCAATATTAGGAGATTCTAGTCACTAAATGGGCACTTGGAGGAAAGACAGCAAATGAAACAGGTTCTGACACCAAATGTACACCTACACAGCTGCTCTACCACATGACACTTCTAAATGGGCTTCCCTACAACAATATGTGACAAGTGATGAAAGCTGGGTTGTTAAAGCTGACAGTCTCCCAAGACTGCAGCTCCAGGATACTTTTTGTTGAAAGGCTCTTTAGGGGGTCTTCCTGAAAAGAACTCCTACTTTAATAATTGGACTGGCACATTAAACAATTTAATTTACTGATCACATCCTATTTTGTAGAAGGAATCAAGGAGTTAAAGACATCTGTCTAATGCACCCAAAAAGGGACCTGAATTCTTGGAAGGTGGATACATCAGATCGTTTTTCACCTTCCCAAGAACATATGAAGAAGCAGTATACAATATAAATGTGTAGCATATCACAGTAATGTTGTATTTTATATAATATACAGTCTATATTACAAGCATTATTAGAATAAATATTATTCCACACAATAACACTTAGTTATGTAATTACAGTAATATATACACTGATATTTACTTTAAAAAACAACATCTCTTCTTAGCCTTAGTTTTTTTTCTCCAATATTTGACAGTTCTTACATTTCTAAAAGCCTTTATTTTATTATAATGTCCAATTGCCAGTGTAGCTGGGAATTGGGAAGTGTTTCAAAATTGCCACTGTTAAGAATGTCTGAATATGATGTGCATGTAATACCCTCTCTCCTACCTTTCCAAATTCTAATATACCAATTTATTTCAAAATGAAAATGAATTTATGTTAATCTCATTGTGGTGAAATGGTCTAAGAAAAATAATATCCAAATTTCCTCCTGAAACTGTTGTGTGTATTTGTCTTCGGTAACAGCTGGTCCAGAAATGTAAGGAAAGCCTGAGATCCCCTGCCCTGAGGCACTGATGTCTTGCTCTGAGGAATTCAGATATGGCTAACTCAGTAGATCAGAGAGGTTCTCCCATGAAATATAACAGTAGTCCTTAGTATGATGACAAATCATGGCCTGTAAGTCCAGTTCTGGGCTCATCAGTTCAAGAGAGATGTTGAGATACTGGAACATGTCCAGAGAAAGGCAACAAAGCTGGTGAGGGGCCTGGAACACAGCCCTGTGAGGAGAGGCTGAGAGAGCTGGGGTGGTTTAGCCTGGAGAAGTGAAGGCTCAGGGCAGACATCATTGCTGTCTACAGCTATCTGAAGGGAGGCTGTAGCCAGGTGGAGATCAGTCTCTTCTGCCAGGCAGCCAGCAACACAACAAGGGGACGCAGTCTCAAGTTGTGCCGGGGGAAATATAGGCTGGATGTTAGGAGGAAGTTCTTGCCAGAGAGAGTGATTGGCATTGGAATGGGCTGCCCAGGGAGGTAGTGGAGTCACCATCCCTGGAGGTGTTCAAACAAAGACCGGATGGGGCACTTAGTGCCATGGTCTAGTTGACTGGCTAGGGCTGGGTGCTAGGTTGGACTGGATGATCTTGGAGGTCTCTTCCAACCTGGTTGATTCCATGATTCTATCTGACCGTGGTCAGGCAACTTCTTGTGTGCTCTTCATCTCTCTACACTGAGTTCTCTTAAATTATTTATGTTCTAAATTACACAAAACCTCTCTGCTCCTGTTCCTGAGATGAAAAGCAGGACTGGACTTGATTTACTGGAAAGCAAGACAGAGTTTTTGTGGTTCATGAATTAATATCACCAAACAGGGATAAACATCAAAAACACTCAGCCTGCAGAAATTTATTAGAGCTCTCCTGTGGTTTATGAGGGAAAACTGTTATGACTGTTCTTCCTCTATATCTTGGCTCTTCCTGTAGGGAAAAGGTTTGTGGGCCCATTGTTTTCTTCATGGAAATTGTGAGTTTATAAACAGTTTATGTTAAATTCAGTAAGAGAAAGTACCGAAGACCGAATTGAACCAAAGGTAATCTAACTGGCTTCCCAGTGATGGAATCTTATTCCTTAAAGCTTCAAGAGAAAGCAGTGTGTAAGCAAAGAGCAGAAAATCAAAGTGGAACACTCTTTGTGAGGCAAAGCTCTGTGCAGGAGATGTAGGGCTCTGGCAAACTATATTATGGACTATATTTGAAGGATGTACCAACAGGTTGGACAAAAAAGGTCCATCCCTTCTATTGTGCAGCTCTGGAGTACTGCACTGTGTATGGGGCTCCCCCGTGCAAGAGAGACATGGACATATTGGAGAGAGCAAGATTAGCAGATGTTGCAGGATGGTTGAGGGGCTGGAATGTGGAGTATATGAAAACAGACTGAGAAACACGGGGTTGTTCAGTCTGGTGAAGGGATCTTAATGCTTTCTGTAACTACTTATAATAAATATAATATATATATATAATAAAAGTTACCATTTTGTTTTATGGAAAACTATCCCAAATAGAATGAAAAGAATTTATCACTGCACAAGAGATGAAAGATCACTGCACAAGAGATGAAAGCCTAATCTTGATAAGTCTTCACCAAAACATGCCTGGGTTTGCTAAATATTAGGACAAAATACCAAACCTTGGATTAAGACACCTGCCACAGCAAAAGAAAATCTGTCTCTCTTGGAGATATCTCTAAATTCGTTCAGTGTCTGATTTGGTAGGTGATTCCTTTCATTACATAGTCAATATATGTGGTTTGATTAGATCATAGTTTATTTGATTTGATAGGTAGTACGCAGTGGCCCATAAAAGATGGAGTAGTTTTGGCAGGTGACATGGCTTGCAACTCAGTCAAAAGCATTGTTGATTCTGTGAGTTTATCACTTTAGATAGCAATGCACAGCTTACAAAGGGGTTACATGCTTTAATAAATGCAAGATGCATTTACATGATACAATCAAAGATAGTTTTTCTCAAATACTGAATTATGAAGCATCAAAGTGTCTTCCTCATCATGCCTGTTCTAGGTTAGTGTCAGGAGTAGAAGACATAACATCTATTAAGTACGAATGCACTGTGTTGCTATCATTGTTATTAGAAATGTCCCTGAAGCTGTTTCTTGCCCATGTCACTTTGCCATGTTTGCTATTTGTAAGCTGCATACAAGATAATTTCACTTATTCAATGCTGTGTAGGCTCACATGACCTATTCTCTATTTAGAAATAAATTTTTTTAAACTATTTGTAGACCTAAAGCAAAAAAAGTTCCAGGTTAGCACTTGTAAGGCTGTACATGGTATATAATATCCCATTCTAGGGCTTATTTTTAAGACCAATGCAGATTGATTGGAGGAAGTACAGAGGAAAATGAGATGAGGTTGAGAAAAGCTCATGAGGTCTAAAGAGTGTGAGCTGTGTAGAAAGGCTGTACCATTTGGATATTTTTGGCTACAGGAAAGAGGGAAAATGATGGAATCATAGAATCAACCAGGTTGGAAGAGACTTCCAGGATCATCCAGTCCAACCTAGCACCCAGCCCTAGCCAATCAACTACACCATGGCACTAAGTGCCCCATCCAGTCTTTGCTTGAACACCTCCTCACAGGGCTGTGTTCCAGGTCCCTCACCAGCTTTGTTGCCCTTCTCTGGACCCATTGCAGTACCTCAACATCTTTTCCAGATTCACCTCTGTTCTCTCTGTCCTGCTTTAAGCAGGATTCTTGTTGCTTCACTCCAGGAATGCTGTGTTGTTTTTTATTTTTGCTGGCTATTCAGCATTCACTACTTCACATCCAAAAGGATGGAGGAAAGGAAACACACCAACAAATCAGTTTCTCCCAATAGCTTTCACTGTCTATAGCCCTAGGCTCAGTTTTGTCATTCAGGGAGCAATATGCTTTATGATCCAAAATACTGGGGGCAGTGAACAAAGTGTAATCCTTGCTGATTATCCTTCCTTCCAGCAAAGAAGAGAGTGTTTGCACTGTTTGCACCCATCGTGGATTGCATCATATGTTTGATGTAGGGAAGCTGATCAACACATTAACCATGACAAGTTTCAAAGGAGTAAGTGTAATACCTATAATATAATGCTGAGCATTGCCCTGCAGAGTGGTTAGGGGGAAGAAATCTGTCTTCTATCTTCTAAAGGCAGCAAAAGCAAAGCAATTGCAGAGGATGCTTCACTGGCAAACCTGTTTCTATGTCTCTGCCTTTGTGAAACATTTCAAGATCTATAGAAGAAAAACCCTCTGCAAATGATGCAAAGCTATGAATAATGCATCACAATACTTGAAAATTATTTTGAGACATCAGAAAGACATCAGGAATTAATTTGGCCTTCTAAGTGTCTTATTTTCCCCATATATTTAATTCTTGTTTGTATTCTACCATCTGAAGATAAAAGAAGGTGAGTTTTATATAGTACTTTATTTGTTTCAATGTTTGGAGAACTGAAATCTCATTATTTCTACCACATTGTATTTGCTAGTCTGAAAAACCAGAACTTGTAAATAATTTACATTCCTTTGGAAGTCCCCTTATTAGCTTTATGTCAACAATAATCAGAGATCAATGGCAAGATGAATCTTCTCATGATACTTATTGATTGCAAGGTATCACATCAGAATGTTTGAAATGTGATATGAACTTTCCAAAGGGTCAAAACAAATGCATTATGGTAACATCTATATGTCACTCAGTATGTTATGTCCCTGCATTTAAAAGTCTCCTTCATCTTTTAAAGAGGGAAACTCAATTTCACAAGTGCTGACACATTAAACATCCACTATATTGCTTGGAAAAATATCTTCATTAGGTTTGCCTCACTGGTAAGCAAAATTAAATGGCTGATGATGACCCAAATTCAGCTCAGTTCCGAATATAATGGACTAGCTCATACTATATTAGGAAACTACTAGGTGACAGAAACATCAAAATTCAATTTGAGTATTTAATGGGCTCACTCTTCTGGAGAAAAGGAGAAAAAAGGATTGTTCTGTATAAAATGAAAAGAGAGATATTTTTCTTTTCCCCTGCCCCAAGCCTTACCAAAACAAAGCTGTCAGACAGCAATCAGCAAGTGTGAAGATTTATGCTGCTCACTTCTGAGTCCTGACTCTATGACAGTCATTTTCAGTCCTGTCATGAGTCGGCTTTGGCACTGGCTCCAGGATTTCCCCAAGGAAGAGAGGTGAAGACAGTATGCCTCAAATGAAAGCAGTATAAAAAGGCATCAAATTAGGCAGGGCTCGTTGCCAGCCAATATTTCTCACTCTAAATCCATCAAATTGTTTTTTTCTTACTTCAGAACTAGAGTCTGAATTCCACCGTACCGCAGCAGAAATTACCACCTCTGCTACCAGGATAACCATCACTGCAAGGGCACTTGCAGCCTAACATTTTGAAATGAGAATCAAATCTACACAGACCACCCTGACAAGTGATTGTATAACTCACTGACAAAGGCCTTTTCTTTTGCAGACAATGCCAAGCTATGTGATGCAGTCAACATGCTGGAGGGAAGGGATGCCATACAGAGTGACCATGACAGTCTTGAGAGGTGGGCCAGTGTTATGAAAGGGAAATTAATATTGCCAGATTATATTTTCCCAAAATTAATATTGCTTATTAATTTTGATATTCAAAACTCTTTTCACCCCTGGCCACTAATTTTAACAATAATCAGTTCTTCACATAGTTATGGAAACATTTTACAGATAATAACTAGATCTAGAAATAACCAGCAAAAATATAAACTGAACTGGAAGAGAAGATTCTTGCAGCCAAATACTGATTGCTGTCAATATACTGCTTGCCCACTAGACTCAAGGAGCTCCTTTCTGCTTATGGCAGAGAGGCAACGGTGAATTACAAGAGGCTATAAATATTTACTCACAAAATTATTATATCTCAATTTGTGGGGCTAGCTACAACTTCAGACAGTACCCAAATGCTCTCAGGGAATACTGTCTTGTCAGCCACTGAGACTTGATTCATCCCAGGCTTCTGGGGAAAGGAGGCAGACAATCTCTGACCTAGTCCTCTGGACGAGCTGTGTATCCAGGACTTCCTGTCTTGGCAGGAGACTTTGAGGTGTAGGCAGGGTGTCTTGCGATGTGCAGTCTCTGCAGGATGTCATGCTGGCTACACAGGCCGATCGCATGAAGGCATTTAGAGCCTGTTCCTGGTAAACACAAAGCAGTGGAGTTCCCAGGCAATTCAGGATGCACAGAGGCAGTAAGCAACAGCAGGCATGAATACACTGGCAGAGCACACATTGTGTTTACCTGCGTATCTCCTTTTATCAATGTAGCCGACACTAATGGGCATTTCGACACTGAATAGCCAGTCAAAGTGGCAGTTAGCCAAGCCTGACCATATTATGTGAAGCCATAGACTTGCTTTACCCAAACTTGGGAAAAGCATAGGCCTTGCACAAGGCAGGCACAAGCTAAGCACGCATGTACCTTGTTTACCACAGGAGCAAAACAAGTCTGGGTAGGCCAGAGTCCTTAAGACTCAGCAGCTCCAGGTTCTTTGTCCTCTTTCCTAAGGTTTCTTCTCCCCAGAACAGAAGGAGGGAGAGCAGAAAAACATGCCTGGGCAAAACAGTACATGTATAAGCCTATACAGCCTATCAGGCCTGCCATGACAGCCAGAGCCACAAAGCCAAAAGCAAAGTTCTGCACCTGGGCTGGGACAATACCAAGCACAAATACAGGCTGGGTGGAGAATGGATAGAAACCAGTTCTGAGGATAAGGAATTGGGGGTTCTGGTGAATGAGAAGCTCAATATGAGTCAATAATGTGCATTTGCAGTTCTGAAAGCAAATTATATCCTCGGCTATCTCAAAAGATCTCACCTCAAGGGAGGTGATTCACTCCACTTTTCAAAGACCCCATCTGTAATCCTGTGTCCAGCTCTGGAGCCCCTAAAAGGACATGGAACTGTTAAAGTGGCTCCACAGGAGGACTACAAAGAATTTCAGAGGATCAGAGCATCTCTGCTATGACAACAGGCTGAGAGTTGGGGCTGTTCAGCCTGTAAAGGAGAAGGATCTGGAGAGACCTTACTGCAGCTTCCCAGTATTTGAAGGGGACCTACAGGACAGCTGGAGAGGCACTTTTCACAAAGACATGTAGTGACAGGATGAGGTTTCAAACTGGAAGAAGCTAGATTTAGATTAAACATTAGGAGGAAGTTCTTTCCCCATGATCCTGGTAATGCACTGGAACAGGTTGCTCAGAGAAGTTGTGGAGACTCCAACTCTGTAAGTGTTCAAAGCCAAGGTGGATGGGGCCTTGAGCAACTTGGCCTAGCAGGAGGTGTCCCTGCCTGTATCAGGGGATTTGGAACTAGATGATGTTTAAGATGCCTTCCAACCCAAACGATTGTATAATTCTATGATTCCATGAAAACAATCCTACATCCTTGTGGGGCATTTTGTCAGTGTTGCTTTACTCAGAAGTACAAAATTGATTCTAACTATATTTCTTGGTTTCATATTACATTGATTGCTTTCTTTATTTTTTTATATACTCTTTGATTGTTCTCATGTTTTATTTTAATATCCCCTTTTCTGCAATAAGCTTACCAGTTCTCTTCAATTTTACATGAAGATGTTACTTGTTATTGGTCTCCTGTGGCCTCCAGAACTGCTGTAGCCCTTTTGTATTTCCTTCTTGCCACTACCCTTATCCTACCCAGCTCCACAGTGGCTTCCACACTATACATGCATTGTCCTGTCATTTGATGTACTTTCTTTGGCTATGTGTTGCTTTTCATAATTTATCCTTCCTGATTTTGTTCTTTTTGTGCTTTTGTTATACTTCTGTGATCACAATTAATTTGGTAATATTTTAAATTTCAGTTCCTGATGACTCTTTACTACAGCTTCTATTTCTTTTCCTCATTAGGGTAGCCTTTTATTGCACATTAATATAGTGAAATTGCTCTCCCTCATCCTCCTGATTACCTTCCCTGCAGAGTCTCCCTACAGTCTCTCGAATGTGGTGACATCTGCTTTTCTGATGTTTGTGGTCTTCAGTCAACATTTTTACCTTATTTTTTGTCTCCTTAGAAGATTGAACACTATTCCTCCAACCCAACAACAGGGCAGGTCAATATCTAAAAGTACATCCTATGTGCACTCCAAATGTTCATTTCAGCACCTCAGTACTTCAAGGTTATATCACTTAGAAGATCTGATTATGTATCAGGGCATCTGAAATATTATGTATACAATCTCTGCAGTTTCATTCAACTACAGCTTTTCATAGAATCATGGAATAAACTGGGTTGGAAGAGATATCCAAGATCATCCAGTCCAACCTGTCACCCAGCCTTGCCCAATCAACTAGACCATGGCACTAAGTGCCTCATCCAGGCTTTTCTTGAACACCTCCAGGGATGGTGACTCCACCACCTCCCTGGGCAGCCCATTCTAATGGCAAATCACTCTCTTTGTGAAGAACTTCCTCCTAACATCCAGCCTTTACCTCCCTGGGCACAACTTGAGTTGCAGGCCTCTCACCAGCTTCACTGGATAGGGCTGGGTGATAGGTTGGACTGGATGATCTTGGAGGTCTCTTCCAACCTGGTTGATTCTATGATTCTATGATTGCCCTCCTCTGGACACATTCCACTATCTCAACATCTCTCTTGAATTGAGGAGCCCAGAGCTGGACACAGTACTCAAGGTGTGGCCTGTCCAGTGTTGAGTACAGGGGGAGCATATTTCAGAACAGGTTTGTGTCGTGGAGGCAGGGAATTAACGTGGCCAAGTCAGGAATTATAAAAATAGAATGAATTTATTTTCCTGAAAACTCTGCCCCCAGACTATATACAGAATTAGTTTAGGTTTATCTACAGACTCAATTCGACTGGGAAAATCTTCACAGGATGCTATAGGCAAATTTAGAGATTTAGGAAATCAGGAAATGGAAAAGGCTAAGCTACAAACACAGCTTTACCCCACTATCATTCAGGCTGAGGAGAGAATTAAGGGAACAGCAGGCTTTACTCATAGAGGTGAGATAGGGAATAGGCGATGATCCCTTGCTGGATTTCTCTGTGATTCAGCTGCCTTTTGATGTTGCAAGTAATACCCAATCATGGATTTTAATGGCAAAACTCCAAGGTGAGTGGAAAAGGCTGCCAAACTCAGAAGTGTCTCAAGCACTTCTGGACGATTGTGGAATGACGCTGCCTCAGCAGAGGTAGGGTAGAGCCAAACTATTAGCATCTTCCTCAGGCATATAACAACCAAGTTGGCTGTGGTGCGGTCCAAGAGTAGCCAGGTCTGGGCGCTGCCAACAGATCTCTCAAATGGACCTCAGGACTTGCCAAGCTCACAGATTTGCACAGAGTGGTGCAAAAGTGGGAGAACCTCTAGAAACAGGGATGGTGTGAAAACCGAGAGCCGTGTAGAAAGGTAGGAGTTGTCCAAAAGTGAGGACAGTCCAAAAATGGAACTCTGTCATGGCAGAAACCTGTTCTGTCAGGAGCTGTGTCAGGGTCGGAACTCTTTCCAGGTGGGAACATCATGACTTTTTCCCTTGCTCTATTTATGCTTTTCTAGACAAAGGGTCCATTTGCCTCTTTATACTGGGTGCGAAGAACCCAACCAACCACCAGCCCAATTCCCAGTGTGAGCTTCCACACAGGTCAGTACATGTGTGGAGAAAGGTGCCTTTTGCTGTTCACCCCTCAAGCTCACGGTGGGGGGGAAAGCATTTCTTTCACACCTTCTCCTCCCCTTTCAAAGCCTCGGAGACAGAGTGGGGTGGGAGAGAAGGAAGGAATTTGGAGTGCTCTACAACAGTCTGGATGGTACAAAGATATGAATACCTTCAAGCCAGAACCAGTCTAATAAAACACAAGCAAAGGGGTGTGCTTGCATGGCCATTCTGCACAGAAGCCCCTGAAGACATTCTCAAATGCTCTTGAGCTACTAAGCCTTCACCGTTGAATGTCCACCAACAGTATCACAGTATCACAGTATCATCAGGGTTGGAAGAGACTTCACAGATCATCAAGTCCAACCCTTTAACACAATTCTCAAGGCTAGACCATGGCACCAAGTGCCACGTCCAACCTTGCCTTGAACAGCCCCAGGGACGGCGACTCCACCACCTCCCCGGGCAGCCCATTCCAGTGTCCAATGACTCTCTCAGTGAAGAACTTTCTCCTCACCTCGAGCCTAAATCTCCCCTGGCGCAGCCTGAGGCTGTGTCCTCTCATTCTGGTGCTGGCCACATGAGAGAAGAGAGCAGCCTCCTCCTGGCCACAACCACCCCTCAGGTAGTTGTAGACAGCAACAAGGTCACCCCTGAGCCTCCTCTTCTCCAGGCTAAACAATCCCAGCTCCCTCAGCCTCTCCTCGTAGGGCTGTGCTCAAGGCCTCTCACCAGCCTCGTCGCCCTTCTCTGGACACGCTCGAGCATCTCGATGTCCCTCCTAAACTGGGGGGCCACTTCTGGTTTTGATGGGCTTGTGGGAAGTATCAGCATCTATGTTGCAAATATGCTTACAACATCTCTGCTGCCATTTGTTTTTCCATTGTTGCCTAATGATATTTGTGAAGCATGACAAATGCTCATTACAATTAGTGCTAAGCTTATTTTGTGAACCCTTTTTCTCACTTAGGTTGCTCATCTGCCTCTCCTTTTCTGCCCCATTTAGGGAGCTACTAGGCCATCTGACTACATACTTAATCTATTTTTCTTTAATGTGTGAAATAAGATGAAGAATGGAACTGTATCAAAGAAGCTGATTCTTTGAAGTGTTATCAGGAAAATGAGAGCATAGTATGCTCTCCTGCTCTTTGACAGACTATGATATGCCCCAGCAAAGCCAGGTCTTCACAGGTAGAACTTGTGAGTAGTTCTCACAGTTCGGTAGGATTTTATATATACACACACACCCCACACCCCCCATAGTATTAGGAGAAAATAGAGTATTAACAGGAGCTGTCACATTTATGATTGAAATTGCCTTTTTGTGTTTTCCATTTTCTTGGGAAGGAGATGTATCCATGGTTAGAGCAGCAGTCCAGCTTCTCTGGGAGGCATGCTTGAAGATGAAGTCCTCTTCAGTCCTCTTAGAAAAAAATGCCCTGCCAGGGCTGGTGAATAATTACTGATCCCCATTCAAGGGAGAGGAATGATGAAGATAATTTCTCCAGGTCTTGTGTAGTGCTGTCTTCTTCTGGATTCTTATCTTTCAGAATGAGACTCTATATATGTTAATATTTTCACAGAGACATCCCTTTTGCAGATTAGTTCCCTTGAGAACTCTGCCTGGGACCATAAATTTCTCTTTCACAAGGCCATTTGCCCCCTTTCCAATACTTTTAATTAGTATCTTGGTAATTATGCCATGGATTATTGTTCTTAAATTATGTTGGCATTTCAGACTCAGAACTGAATTCACATTGTGATGGCTGATTATATTGTTTCAAAGTGTGTATAGAGTGTGTCAATGTCAAGAAATCAAATGTGCTGTGACAGGAGACACACTGCAGGTCTCATTGCTCACCTCAAACAGATTGGCTGATTGAAGGGCAGGTGAAAAGTTTGTCTCTGGATGCAGTAAGAAGGTAGTGTTTTTTTCCATTAGAATTTCTTTAGACTTTTAGAAACCTTTTCATAGGTATTTCATCCTTGCTGATAAATAGAACTGGTGGAGACAGCTTTTTCTTTATGGCTGGAGGATGCTACTGCAGGCAAAATCCCCCATGCACTGGGAATTCTAGCCTTACCAGCTGTGATCTTTTAATCATTCTTTTTTATCAGCTAATGTAAATTCAGTGTGGAAATAAATGTTTCCAAAAGCCAAGAAGATTCTCCTCTCAGTCTGCCTTTGCTGCTGCTGCTGCTTCAGGTGCATTTTCAGCTCACATAAATGAGACAAAAATATGTCCCTTTTTAAGACTTACAGCAGCCAAGGAGATGCTTGGGGCTCCCCAAAGAGTGCTAACCACTACAGGGCTGAGTGCCCATCTTCCCCTCAGTGAAGACTAGGATTGAAGCAGAAAACAATGATTTTTTTCTTGGCTCTTATGTTCAGGTACTTCTGCATTTGTCCCCTGTGTCAAAGCAATTTGGATTGTTTGTTGAAAATCTCCTTGAACTTCAGAAGGATTCTTGCCCATTAGAATTAAATTGCACATAAAGCTGAAGGCTGACACCATTAAGAAGCTGATCATTATTAGACCTCATCTGTGTGCTAATGGTATGTTTTCAGGAGAGTCTGAAATCTAAAACTCTCTTGGGATGAATATTTTGCCCACAGGTAATTTAAGGGTGACATCTGACCATCATTATTCTTGTGTGAGCAGTTGTGGGGATTCAGGATACACACAGAAAGTTACAAACTTAATTTTCCTTTAAATTAGTTCACACTAACTCATTTTACCATGCTATGTGTGAGTAAGCCCTTTGGTATGTAACAGATGCTGATACTGGAATTTTAGAGACATAAAAGGGGATGTAATCCACACCAAATTTGTTGGACAGTGATATTTCCTCTTGTGATTAATGGGATATATTGAAAGGTCAGCAGGGATGCTGCAGCCTTGCCTTATAAACATGTTTTTGCTTGTCAAGTAGTACAGATATACAGGTGTATATCTGACCTCCAGGATTCCATCACTGATACACCCAAATACATTCCAATGTGGAGTAAAAACAAGTTTAAAAATCAGCCTTATTCCAACCAATTTTGCATGATGCAAATACACGGGCAGTTGTGCTAGTCTGAAGCTACCTAGAATGTTTTGGTGCGAAGAGCCAGATTACAGGCTGTGAAAGGAAAACAATGGTGATGTCTACTTCACTCATAGGCTTGCTGAGTGATACAAGAAGAATCAAAACATAGATAAAAGCACAACTTCTCGCACCCACTTCTGCTGCTGGCTGAGCTGCATCTCTAACCTCACCCCTCTCTGCTGTTTCTTTGATTTATCCACTTTGCTTCCTAACCCCCTGGCTGAACCTCTATTCTTCCTTGGGACTAGGGTAAGGTTGAGAGGGGTAGGGGGAAGGTGAAGAGGTGGTTGGGGGAGCCCCTCCTGGGGGCTCAGATTTCTGGGAGGGGAGTTGTGTTTCTGTATTACCTTTTACCTTGTCTATTTCTGTATATAACTGTATATGCTGTAAATATCTGCTTGTATATTGTGCTAGCTGTAAATAATAAGCTTCATTCAATTTCCAGAGCCAGCTGAGTCTAGCCTGGGTGATTTCCAAAGTGGGGAGGGCGGGGCAGGGAACACCCAAACCATCACAGCAGTTTACAAAAATTACAGTGTATAAATGAAAGTTTGTTATTGTAATTGCATTTACAGTTGTAAAAGAAGAGAAATTGTGAACTTAGGGTGCATTAGGTATGGATATCTGAGTAGACAGCTGGTATTGGCAACCTGTCTCCCAACACCTCCCAGTTTTAAAATCCACAAGGTGGGGAGGAAAGTGGGGAATAACCTCCTGCTGTATGTGAAGATCAGGATTGTGAACATGTGAGGAACCTGAACATGCATAAGTTTATGGGACTTGAGAGCACTGGCTGATGTAGGTGCCAAGCCACTCTTCACAATATTCGAAACGTTCTGGCAGTCAGGTGAAGTCCCTGGTGACTGGAAGAAGGGACACATTGAACCCATTTTTTAAAAGGGTAGAAAGGAAGACCCTGGCAACTACCAACCTGTCAGCCTCACCTCTGTGCCTGAGAAGATCATGGAGCAGATTCTCCTAGAAGCTCTGATAAGGCACATGGAGGCCAGAGTAGCAATCAAAGACAGCCAACGTGGCTTCAGGGCAAATCTGGCCTGACAAAACTAGTGGCCTTCAGTGATGGAATGATTACATCAATGGACAAGGGACAACCTATGGATGCCATTTACCTGAACTTCTGCAAGGCCTTTGACATGGTCCCTTGCAATGTCCTGCTCACCAAGTTGAAGAGATACAGATT
Organism: Pogoniulus pusillus; assembly: GCF_015220805.1. Taxonomy (NCBI): domain Eukaryota; kingdom Metazoa; phylum Chordata; class Aves; order Piciformes; family Lybiidae; genus Pogoniulus; species Pogoniulus pusillus. The sequence goes on along the minus strand of NC_087264.1, from coordinate 15,973,767 downwards.
CAATGAGTGGACTGTTCAATGGATAAGGAATTGGCTGGATGGTCACATCCAGAGGGCAGTGGTCAGTGGCTCAAAGTTCAGATGGGGATTAATGGCAAGTGATGTCCCTCTAGGGTCTGCCAGAGATAATGCACTCTGTCTCCAGACAGGATGCCACATGTCTTTCACATGGGAGCTGATTGTCCTGCATAACTGCAACTTGCTGCAATAAGGCAACCGTAGGTTAAAACTGGGGTTCAAATGGAATACCACTTCAATATACTAAAATTCATCAAGAGGCAAACATTACCACCTCTCATCAAAATAGAAAGTTGGTCCCCCTTTGCATCTTTGCATAACTGAAGATTTAAATGTGGTACCAGGACTGCAAAGCTAAAAATTGGTACTGTATTGCCTAAGGTACCTAAATATAACATATGGTAAATAGGGCTGGACAGATATAAGCCCATTTAAAATCCTCTTCAGCGGTAAGACTCAATTGTCATGTTTTGTTAGGTCTGTTTTGTGAAGCAAAGGCAGAGCTTATGCACACATGCGGTGCAACAAAGGATTTCCTACTATGCCCCAGGAAAACTGACAAACCAAACTATTCTCTAATTGAATTGTGTTCCACTGTACTGAAAAATGTGGTCTTTTTAGCAAACGGCTTTAGAGCTAATTAAAGAGCATCTCGGGCTATTATAGCTTGTTTTTAAGACTAATGTTATACAACTGTGATGCAGTTTTTGCTGGGTGCTGCAATGTCTGTCCACAGCAATAGCAATTCATGATATAATATTTCTAAGTGTTCTAGATATTTTGATAAGAAAGTCATACCATAAGTCTAGCATAAAAGCTACTAGGGCCCAGTTCAACTAACATTAACCATAGAATCAACCAGGTCGGAAGAGACCTCCAAGATCATCCAGTCCAACCTAGCACCCAGCCCTATCCAGTCAACTAGACCATGGCACTGAATGCCTCATCCAGTCTTTTTTGAACACCTCCAGGGACAGTGACACCACCACCTCCCTGGGCAGCCCATTCCAATGGGAAATCACTCTCTCTGTGAAGAACTTCCTCCTAACATCCAGCCTATATCTCCCCTGGCACAACTTGAGACTGTGTCCCCTTGTTCTGTCGCTGGTTGCCTGGGAGAAGAGGCCACCTCCGACCTGGCTACAATGTCCCTTCAGGTAGCTGTAGACAGCAGTTCAAACTCTGCATGACCATTACTGGAACACAGAAGCAGGTATAAAATACTTGGTTTTTTTTAGAAGAACTTACAGAGCTATTCTAAAGTAATTTACATCCAAAACATGTTTTGAGAGAAAAGGGAGCAGAAAAGCTTTGTATTTTGTGGTATTTGTGTATTCCAAAAGCTTGGAATACAAATAATTTAGGTTTTCTCATAAATTATTTGCAGCATGAAGAGTATAAGTGCATGCTGTTCCACAGACTTCAATGGAAACTGAAGAGTGTTTGTTTTTTTTCTTTTGTCAAGCTTAAGAAATGTGAATGGCAAATTAATACCTTGGTGATTGAGGACACTGTGCTAATTAATTATTTTAGTGATTTAAAAGAAAAAAAAATCTGGAACAAAATTTGATAGAACCTAATACACCTCCAAGTAAGGAAACAAGTTACAAAGCACTGCTAGGAAACATTTTTTTTCCATAATTACTGGTTTTGACTGGCACTATTTGTGAGGCATTATGCAAAATTAATATTCTGTATTAATTTTGACATTCAGATGAAGATCATTAATAACTTTGAAAACTGTTTAGTAACATTAAAACTCACCAGAAAACTTATTCACAAGGTTCAAAAATGCAGAGTTTGGAAATTTATACACACAGGGAACAGGCAAAACTAGATCATTTATTTCTTAAAGCTGCAAATGCAAGCATTATACTGAAAGAGAAGATTTTTGTGGTTGATTATACTGCATGTGGTTAATTATGCCACTTATCCACTAGAGGACACAGGAAGCTCCTTTCTGCTTATGGCAAAAGGCAATTAGTGAATTAGAAGAGGCTTTTACTTATTCACTCACAAAATATTATCAGACAGTACCCAAAGCATTTGAAAGGGTTGCTGTTGGAGTTTCCCAGGCTCTTTCTCAGGAAGCTGGGAGTCTATAGCATAGTTTCTGACCTGGTTCCTTTTGATTCCTGATTCAGCAGAAGCCTTGCAGAGGGGCAGGCAGGATGCAATGAGGCAGCAGCAGCACACTGTGCTACCTGCTCATCCCTTTTTAGCAATACCAGCGCAAGACTAATGAGGCTTTAGACACAGATTAGCCAATCAGAACGGCACTTTTCAAGCTTGACAATATTAGGTGAAACCAGGGGTTTTGTTTTCCTTTTCTGTGGTTGCTTTCTCCAGCACAGAAGGAGGAGGAACAGGGTAACATGTCTGAACAAGCCAGAGTCCTTAGACTCAATGGCTCCAGGTCCTTTGTCCTCTGTCTCATGGTTGCTTCTCCCCACAGCAGAAAGGGGGAGAGCAGAAAAACATGCCTGGGCAAGCCAGGGCATGGATAAACCCATTTTTGTCCCATCAGACCTACCACGACACTATTCCGCAAGGTGACTTAGTCAAATTCCCAGCTGGAACCAAGAATAGGAAGTAACATCTAGTGGCATCTAAATGAATCCTATATTGGACTCTATAGATATTTATGGTTAGATTACACAAGCAGGACAGCTGGCATGAGACACCACCTGCAGTAGTATGTTCAGCTTTGAGGCCCCTACATAAGAAAGACATAGACCTACCAAGTCAGGTCCAGAGAAGGGCCACAAGGATGATCATGGTCCTGGAGCACCTGCCCTATGAGGACAGGCTGAAAGACTTAAGGTTGTTCAGTCTGGAGAAGGCTCTGGGGAGACCTCATGGAGGGGCTTACAGTACTTTCTACAGGAAAGATGGGGAGGGACTCTTTATCAGGGAGTATACAAGGATAATAGTTTCAAACTGAAAGAGGGTAGACTTAGATTAGATATTAGGAAGAAATTTTTCACTGTGAGAGAGGTGTGACGTTGCAACAGGTTGCCCAGAGATGTTGTGGAACACTCCCTGGAAGTGTTGAAAGCCAGGTTGGATGGGGCAATCTAGTGGAAAGTGTCCTCTGCCCATGACAAAGGGGTTGGCACTAGATGATCGTTATGGTCCCTTCCAAATCAAACCATTCTACAACTTTGTGATTCTATGATATGCAATAGGTCTTTTAATTCATTATTCACAGGATGTTAGGGGCTCGAAGGGACCCAAAGAGATCATCGAGTCCAACCCCCCTGCAGTAGCAGGACTATACTATCTGACACAGATCACAGAGAAACACATCCAGACAGGCCTTGAAAGTCTCCAGAGAAGGAGACTCCACGACCTCCCTGGGGAGTCTGTTCCTCTACTGCCTATCCTTTAAATCAAACTTCCAGAGCACTTGACAAGTATAATCACTTTCTACACTACTAATACATATATAGCATCTTCAAAACATAATGATGGGAACAACTTTTAACTGGCACTGTATGTAATGAACATTTCTTTCTCTAAACTAGCAAGAATTCATATACATAGACAACAGTCAGCAATTTTGCACATTACTTAAACCTTGTAGATCATTTCTAGAGATCATTTCCAGCTCTGCTTATCTACAGTTCTCATATTGCATAGAATGAAACAAGTATGGAAGTTAATGTGGTTTTAAAGACTTAATGATTTTGTTATTCTCATTAAATGATCCTTACTATAGCTGTTGCTGCAGATGCAGCAACTGACCAGGCTATATTCACCCTGAAAAGATGTCCACCCAATGCATGTAAAATGTATGCGGATGATAAAAGAATAATACTGCTTTGAAGTTGCTTCATGGCTTCTGAAACACACATCAATACCCTTTCAAAACTTTGGAGAGAGTCCACAAAGACTGGATTTTATTTGTTTTGCCTAATGAGCCTCTCAGAAGAAATGAATTTTTAGCAGGTACACCAATAGTCACTCAAGTAAAAGATTGATTTAAACTGTATGATTTTCTTTTCACCACCACCTGCAACAGTGCAACATCCTACTGACTAAACAGTATACAGTTCACACTGCTGAGGATGAAGTACCTGCTCTTTTTAATTCAGGGGTTTAAAACTCCAGTGGAAAGCTGATTCTGCAGATATTTCTGCTGCCAGCATGCACTTCTATTCCCACCAGCCCTGGCTCAGGCTCATGCAATAGGCTGAAGTGGGAAAAGCACGGCCAAATAATTCAGACTTGGAGATTAAATCAACAGGTACATGGCAGAAGAGTGACAAAAATCACAGAACAAAAGTATTCAACATGTGACAAATTTTTATTAGCCTACTTTTCTAGTTGGTATCAAAAGCTTTTCAAGGCCACCCAATAAATGAATTACTGAGTTTTCATGCCATGTGATAACATATATGAGATACACAGGAAACCACGAGGCACAAAGTATGTTTATTGTGTGGTGTTAAGTGGAAAGTTAGGGGACAAGGGCAAAAGAGAGCTTACAAGTAAAGCTGTAACAGCAAAGTTATCACAAAGTGTAAGTATAAGCTGTTGGGAGTTTGGGAGTTCTTTTCAGCTGTGGTGGAAGGAAATGGTTGAATATTTTAAAAAGAAGGCTGAAGAACTTGCAACGTGGGCAAGAAAATCAACGATCACAGTATCACAGTATTATTAGGATTGGAAGAGACCTCACAGATCATCAAGTCCAACCCTTTACCACAATTCTCAAGGCTAGACCATGGCACCAAGTGCCACATCCAATCCTGCCTTGAACAGCTCCAGGGACGGCGACTCCACCACCTCCCCGGGCAGCCCATTCCAGTGTCCAATGACTCTCTCAGTGACGAACTTTCTCCTCACCTCGAGCCTAAATTTCCCCTGGCATAGCTTGTGGCTGTGTCCTCTTGTTCTGGTGCTGGCCACCTGGAGAAGAGAGCAACCTCCTCCTGGCCACAACCACCCCTCGGGTAGTTGTAGACAGCAATAAGGTCACAAGTATCTCAGATGGGTTGTTTCACAGAAGAAAATGATCTACACCTGCAGCTTGGCTCTTTGCGCTACAGCACTTGCCCCTCTTCAGTTTCCGACCTGCCTGACCCGACTTGGGGCTTCCCCTGACGCTACCGCGACCTTTTGCCGAGCATGCAGGCTTTGGCTGGGGCCAGCGGCATAGCAGGGGCGAGGCAGAGGCTGTAAAGTTCTCTCACCTCAGCCCTAACCCTTACTTGCCTCAGGAAGGAGAAAGGCTAGACCTGGTCCGCAGGAGATCCTAGCTCACTGTGGCCCATGAGGCGATGGTGGCCGGCAGGAGCCGTGTCACAGGTGACGCGGGACGCCCTAGACCACCCTCTCCCCACAGCTGGTGCCGCTCCCCGGCCACTCAGCCTCCCCCCGCCGCGGGGGCGGACCCAGGCCCACCTCCCCGCGGGGGCCGGGTCACCGCTGCTTCCACCGCCCCCTGGCGGAGCCGCCCGCTGTGTCGGGCCGGACTGTGCCGCACCGGGCTCTGTTGGGCAGCGCTGGGCTGTGCCGGAGCTGGAACTGGTACCGGTGTCGGTGCCGCGGCCGCGCCCGCCGCTGCTGGGGGAGGCGGCGCCCGCGCCGCGCCCCCGCGCCTCGCCCGCCCCCGGCAGCAGCGGCAGCGGCAGCCTCAGCACCTCCGCCAGCTCCACCGGCAGCTCCAGCGGCAGCACCATGGACCTCTCCTTCATGGCCGCGCAGGTGGGGCGCGGCGGCGGGACGGGGCAGTGGCCGGTGGCGTGTCCTCACTTCTCGTTTACCGCTCGTTTCCTCCCCGATCCAAAGTTGCGGCGGCGCGGCTCGGGGAGAAGGCGAGGGGGGAAACAAAGGAGAGGAAAGAATACGGGGAGGCAGGGGAGAAGAAGAGCAGCGGGAACTGGAGGCGCTGGGTGAGATGAAGCGGCTGGCGCAGCACCTGTTAGCACGGAGCAGCGCGGCCCAGCTCGGCCCTGCCCCCCTCCTCCGGCGGTCCGGCTTCTCCGGTACCGTTGCAAGGGCTTCAGGCCAGGGCGGGGGGCCAGCAGCAGCTCCCCTCCTTCCAGAAGCAGGCTGTGACTAGTAATCGGAGGTTTGATTTCTCGCTTCTTTCCCTCCCATCCCTTCTGCGTTTATACGTGCATCTGTGTCTTTGCAAGTTACTGTCATTGCAGGCAGACTCTGGCTTGGCGTATCTAGAAATACTCCTCTCTTTGCAGGAGCAAATTGGTTAAATTGCAGCTAAGTTCTGGGTTTCAGCTCGAGGCATGATCATGGGTTCAGCATATTGATGCCTAACGGATTCAAAAGTGTGTAATGGCTTTAAGATACCTAACCCCAAAATCATCTTGGATAATGCAGGTAATCAGGTTTTTAAACAGATGAACTGCTTTGGAAAATGTCACAGGCATTTAGTATCCACTGCACCGTTCTTCTAGGATAATACCTAACTGCGTGTGTGGGGTTTGTTTCTTTCAAGAGTTACTTGGATTCAGGTTTGAGCTGTTGCAAAAATGACACCCGCCACGTAGAGGTGGAGAAGGGTGTGGACAGGCCTTCTGGAACTGTTGCTGCTTGAGCACTGACTTCAGCTGGAGGTAGTTGGTGGAAATCAAGTTAATCCTTGCTGTGTTCTGCTTCATTCAGGCAATGGCTGTTATGTCATTTCCTTCTAAAGTCTGCTTCTGAGGGAATGTTGGGCTCTGCCTCTCCAAAGGCAGCAGAGAGTGGTCCGAGAATCTTTTCCATTTGCAGATAGTTCTAAAAAGAATATTTTTTTAAAAAAGCAAAACCACAATGGGGAGGAAAGCAAAAATTCTGCTGATCTAAGGTCTTCCTGGGAGCTGCAGTATTCCATGGAGGGTTTTTTTAGTGTCAAATCATTGTTGCTGTGGTCCTTTTCAGCATTATCAGTGAGCTTTCTCTGTCCATCTTTAGCTACTTGAAGTGGGATGCTGCTGTTGCATAGAAGCAGAGGTGCAGCACAGCAGCAGGTTTTAGTAGTAGTCAGTGATGTGTGCTGAAGCTGGGATTAGGGCCTCACTTTCCTTTACTCTTACTGGTGCATATTCCATGTATCTTTGACCCTGATTCCGTGCATTAGTGGATGCTTTAGTCGTCCTAGAAAAGTTTCCTGTACAAATAAGTTTTATACTGCTAAAGTTACTAGTGCAACACTTTACAGAGAATTATGTGCATTTCTTCCTGATCCTCTGGGATTGGTTTATTGTTTTCCTTTGTCACACAAGTAACACTTTATTTTTTCTTTTTAATGGCATTTCAGTGACTTTGGGGAATCTGCCTTTTCTTGAGTGGCATTTGTGTAGAAACACCACAACAGGGAAGGTTGTCTGCAAAGTGATGTCTGTCTTCCCCCACCAGAGGTATAGCAATTTTGACCCTGAGCCAGAAGAGGAAGACACCTTCACTGCATTTCCCCCGTTCCCTCCAAGCACCACCTAGCAGCATGGAGATAGGAACAAGCTGCAAAAAGGGGTACATAAAATCCCTCCAGTCTCAGGAAGAATGGGTAGAATGCCATGGAGATGTCTGTATTGCAAATCTGCTTGAGTGGTGAAGGGAAGGCAGGAGGCAGTCAGGCTCCTGACTGTCTCTTCCAGTGGGGGCATGGGGCTCATTGGGTCTGTACAGCACCTGTTTAATGGGGCACCTGGAGGAGCTCTCCAGGGGATGTTGCTATAATAAACCTCATATGATCTGTAGAAGATTATAGTTTTGTGCTCCTCTTTTGCTAAAGGAAACCAATCTTCTTGTTAGGTCATAGCAGATGCTATACTTACCTTAGTTACTCCTCTGTCACAGGCTCATAGAATCATAGAATGGTTTAGGTTGGAAGGGACCTCAAAGATCATCCAGTTCCAACCCTTTGCCATAGGCAGGGACACCTCCCACTAGAACAGGATGCTCAAGGCTTCATCCAGCCTGGCCTTGAACACCTCCAGGGAGGGAGCATCCACAACCACCCTGGGCAAACTGTGCCAGTGTTTCACCACCCTCACTGGATAGAACTTCTTCCTAACATCTAGTTTAAATCTTCCTCTGCCAGTTTAAACCCGTTACAAAACTTGGTAAATAATCCCTCCCCAGCCTTCCTGTAGGCCCCCTTTAGATACTGGAAGGCCACTACAGGGTCTCCTTAAAGCCTTCTCTTCTCCAGGCTGAAAAGTCGCAACTCTCATAGCCTGTCCTCATAGCAGAGGTGCTCCAGCCCTCTGATCATCTTCGTGGCCCTCCTCTGGACTCACGCCAACAGTTTGATGTCCTTCTTGTGTTGTGCTTTTACTTCTCAACTGGGCTTTTAATTTTCAACTGGGCAACTCTTTCTATTCCTATCACCACAGTGTCATTTAAGCCCCCATGTGACACTCCCCTGAGTTATACATTGCTTTTTCTTCAATTTTCTTTTCCCTGTTCTATATTTTTTTTCTTCCCCCCCCCCCTCCTTCTTTTGAATCATCTTTGTGGCATCTCTGGTGCTGTGGACCTTAGAGATGGCCTTCACATGTCCACAAAGGGATATCCACAAAGAGAATTTTTAACCTGTGCTCTCATAACCACTTTTAAAGATGCTCTGCTGACATGCTCTTTAGGATTTTTGTAATGTAAAATGAAGATTGCATTTTACCTGACAAATACCAGGTACATTAATACTTCATACTAACATATGAAATGCTTAATGGCAAAAAGGCAATTATTACTCCTCAAGTTAATTTAGTTTCTACAGGATAATGTAGATTATTTATGGTCCTATGAGTTGCTTTTGTGTATTATTCCTATGCACCACTCCTTGTGGACCCCAGTTGGTTTTGCTAGATGTCTTGTGAGACACCATAAATGATCTGTGCCTTAGAGCTCCTCTGATGGATGCGCAGAGATAGAAGGTATGTGTAAATTAGGTTAACACTTTCCACATCAGTGATACAATAGTGTGTTATGGAAGCTTAAAATCTGCTTTCCTTTGAAGTGCACAAGGTGATTGTGTAAGGCCAGGTAATGCAGTAGTTAACAGAGTCTTTTAAGTTGAGTTTTAGTGCCTTTGCTAAAATGTTCAGTGGGTGAGAGCTTGCGCACCTTGATAACTGCGTGGATGTGTTCAGCTCTTCAGACACTGGAAAACAACAGATGTTGCTTTCTAGGAGCAGTGAATGTACAAAGCAATATGAATAAACCACAGCTTTCATATTCAGCACCTTCCCCTCCTTTTAAAAAATGCCCGTGAGACGGTTTGTGCCTTGGAAGCTCTGAAACCATTTCATGTGCTGGCAGAAAGAGCAACAAAATGCCCCTCTGAGTAACACATTTCTATGCAAAGGATAGCATTTCACTGATAAAAACTGTGGAACAGGTGATTGTCAGGTAGTAATGCTAACAAATCTGTGCAGTGTACCTACAGTACAAGGGTTTGGGTGATCAGCTTAAGCAACCACATCTGAACACGTCAGCTACAGTAATTTATTAGCTGTTTAATGAAGAACAGCTTTTGCCTGTTACAATTAAATCCATCAATAAAATAAGCTGGTTTGCATCTGTATATTCATCAGTATTCAGTTGTGCAGGTTTAGGTGTCTTGTTCTGTGGGTACTCTTAGTTGATTTTGGTTAAGGTCAGTTGTCCTAATAAGCCTGACTTGCACTCAGTCAAAGCCTATTAGCTACTATTGTGTGGTTTTTTAGTTTTCAATTTGTGTTTTAGTTACAGTACTCCTGTGCACCTGAAGATGCTATGCCAAAAACATTCAGCCACTGCACGCCTGCCTCGTTTCTGGGTGTTGTTCAATGATTTCAGAGTGGTCTTGTAGTCTAGGTAACATTAGAAATAGTCTCTCCATGTAGAGTCTTTTGCTTCCAGCATAGAAGGCTGGTTTGGGGGAATGCTGAGCACTGGGTCCAGTCTAAGAGCACTCAGTGCTTTTCAGCAGGGATCAGAGGTTTTCTGTCACACGCAGTGGTGAGCTGCTCTCCTTCCCGTTTCTGACACACTAAAATTAATATCCATTTAAAAACCAGGTAAAGCATTTTTTGAGGGAAAATACCTATAACAATGAAAATTCCATCTGGGATGATGGGAGCAGGATTGAGATGTGTATATTCAACTTGAAAAAATAGAGGTGTATAGTGGGGAAAGAACTAGGAAGCTAGCGAATCAGAAATGCTATGTTAGTCTGCAGTATGATACTAGTCGATGTGGGCTGTATCAGCACAGTCACCAGCATCAGGATAACCATGCATCTGTTTTCCCCACTTTTTCTTTATATATCTCAGGGTAGTCTTTCTACAGCAGAGTAATCTGAAGGTATTAAACCCAAAAAGCTTTAGATTTGTGGGTTTGGTGGAGTATTCCCACCTGCTCAAAAGTGAATCCAATCTGCTTACTCAGCATGAGTTTGTGTTTGTGCCTGTGTGCATCATATATATGCTGAGAAAGCCAAATTCATTGCCTGTCTGCAGAAGAGAGAGAGACCTATTGGTCGTGTTTGTTCTTGGAGAAACAGTACATGACAGTTCTGAGTGTGTTGGTCATTTGGAAGCTTTGACATTTCTGGTGTAAGCTTAGGACCAATTTATTCTACATTTTTATTTGAAAAGTGGGCTTACCAAAAAATAAACTTTAAGCCAAACCACACGGAAAATCAAGATTTAAAGATCCATGGACCTCTCCGAGTCCAAAGCTGCATTGATTATAACCTAAGATAGAACTTCTTTGTCCATAGCATCAAACATTTGTAATTTTATCTAGGAGGATGTAGTCATTCTCTTACAGAACCAGTTCAGTACTCACTTATATATAGCATAGTAGAACACTGACCATTGCCACCTCTGCTTTTTCCCAAGGTATAAAGTATTTTTCTCTGACATTCTTTGATTCCTTCAGAATGTCTTGACCTATAATAAATAGAATCAAAGCGTTGGGAAGCTGAAAGAACAGATCTGAGTTTATGAATGTCTCAAATAACCAAAGTTCAAGGGTAAATCCTGATGCCTGCTATGGCACAGTCACTGAGACCAGCTGTGCAATCCAGATGTTGCAGAAATTCTGTTCTGTGTGCGGAAATCAGTGATGTCCTCATGCAGAATGTGACCAGCAGTTGAGGTGAGGATAATGTCCTGGAGAAGTCTTTCTGCCAACTGCTTGGTGCAACTGCATTAGTTTTTTATTAGAGAGGGGAACATGAGGAGTCCCCTTTGCTTTTCTTATAACTGCAGTAATGCTGTAGACTGCATTTCCAAGTCTTATATAGCAGAAAATTCTGTTCCAGCAAGGCTTTTGAAAATTTACAAGGTCTTGATACTGCACTTTGGAGGAAGTTGTTCCAAGATTGTGCTTGTAATTGCTGTTCAAGATGCTAAAAGAAGTGATTCCAATCCAGCAAAACACTTAAGCACTTACTGCATTTGGCCCATGTGTATCTTCTTCCTGTAACAGCAGCAGAACTGTTCACTTGCTTAAAATTAAGTATCTCAAAGCCTGTCACAGATGGAGTAAGAATGCTTTACAATTCATAGGAAAGTGTCCTAGAAGAGCAAGAGGAAACCTATTGTTGGTCATATTATTACTCCATGAAAGGCTAAGATGATGTGGTTTTGGAGTGACTGTTTCCATCAATTAATAGCACGATCAATTTCACATAGGAGCTGGTGAATGTTAGGAGGATGTGGTAGGAGCAGGGCGGTAGGGAAAGGGTGTAGGATGTGGCTCTTGTGATGCATGAGTTTATGTAGTCCAATTATGTGTCACCCTTGCTCTGGAAGGGGTTAGAAGATACTGAAAATAATTTCTTTGTGCTTCATGTGCAGATTAACTGTGAGTCCTTTATATTAATTACCTTGCTGAGTCTTCTGGGTGAAAAACTGGATGGCTGAGTCCAGCAAGTGGTGGTGAATGGAATGAAATCAAGTTGGTGATCAGTCACAAGTTGCATTCCTGGAGCTCAGTACTGGGGCCAGTTCTGTTTGATATCTTTATTGATGATCTGGGCAAGGAATTGAGTGCACATTCAGTAAGTTTGCAGATGACACCAAGTTGCATGGAAGTGTTTATCTGCTCAAAGGTTGGAAGGGCTCTACTGAGCAACCTGGATAGGCTGGATCAATAGGCTGATGTCTGTTGTATGTGGTTTAACAAGGCCACGTGGTGAGTCCCAGACATGTGTCACAACAACCCCATGCGACCATGCAACACTGCAGACCAAGCAGGCCAGCAGCATCCTGGTCTGTATCAGAAACAGTGTGGCCAGGAGGAGTATCAAAGTAATCATGTTTCTGTACTCAGCACTGGTGAGGTCACACCTTGAACACTGTATTCAATTTTGGGCCCCTCGTGACAGTAAGGATATTAAGTTGCTGGAGTGAGTCCAAAGAAAGGCAACAAAGCTGGTGAAGGCTCTAGAGAACAAGTCTTATGAGGAATGATTGAAGGAGAGATCTTACTAGTGCTCTCTACAACTACCTGAAAGAAGGTTGGATGAAGGGGAGAGTCAGTCTCTTCTCCAAGGTAACAAGTGATAGGACAAGAGGAAACAGGCTCAAGCTGCACTACGAAGGGTTCAGACTGGATATTAGGAAAAGGTTATGAGACAGTGGAACAGGCTTCCTAGGGAAATGGTGGAATCACCATCCCTGAAAGTGTTCAGAAAACATGTAGTTGTGGTACTTAAGGGCATGGTTTAGTGGTGGACCTGGCAGTGTTACGTTAAAGATTGGATTTGGTATTGAAGTTTTTTCCCAGTCTTTATGATTCTGTGATTCTTTGATTTTCAGCAGATATAAGCTATGGAATTTGCAGAAGGAGCTAATCTCACATATTTCCATCATTATTGAGAGTGGAAAGGAGGTTTGTAAGGTAATTACAAATGGACACATTCACATGCTTTACAAAGATAAAGTGGGAGCCTTTCAAAACACAGCTGATAGCAGGAACATCCGGGGTATCATTATACACAGGAGATAGCTACAGATGGAAGGTAAGAAGGAACTCCATTCATCCTTGTTCAGCTTGCCTGGCATTTCTCTAATAGTCAGAGCCCAAACCTGTCATATTCTGAGCAGGAGTGCTCCTGACAGCTTTGGTAACTGAGTTTCTGGGTAGCAGCTGGGTAACTCAATGGTATTGGGTCCTCAGAATCCACAGGCTAGAAAATCTAGACTGGTTATAGGGAGGGTTATTTTTGTTATGCTTGGTTAGAATGATTTTTTTCAATTCATTGATAGACTTCAAACATGGAAGTGGAGGTTGTGTTCTGAGTTTTGTTGAAAGTGGGATGGATGCTGACTGTTTTCTATACTGGGAAAATGCCAGAATCTCCAAATGAGTCCAAGGGTTGTGTGGGATTTAGTAAAGCAATGTGATGCTTTGGTGACTGTTGTTACACCTTCAGATTAATTAACAGATTAAAGAAAACATTCAAATAAAGTGGAGTGATGTGGAAAGCAGAAAATTACAGCAGCAACCCAAGTCAAGAGTGACCAGCTCTGTTTGCTTACTATGTCTGTCTGCTGGGACTTAATTTTCCTGAAGGTGTTTTCTGTCATGAATTGCATTGTCTGTCCAAGCACTGCATTCTGTTGGAGTCCTCTAGTCTGGTTTCAGCAGGTTGCTTGGTTTGATGAGTGTGGTATCATAGTGGATAAGTGTCAACCCCTTCCAGTGTTCACAGGGGTGATGATTTTTAAAAGTGCTTTGAAATAGTGATGTCTTTCTGTTGTTAAGCATGGATTTTCAGTGAATACGTGTGCAACTATGAAGGAAAATCCTTGAAAATGGATTCTGAATTGATGATAGTTCTGTCACTCATCAGTGGCTTGATATAATTCCCATGCTAGTGGATACACCAGGAGATGCTCCATTTTCATAAAGTAGCAGCAGGGTAAATACTGTGGAAGCCTTTGATAAACATGATCTTGACACTGAATATACAACTTGTTAGCACTTTGGTATAAAAGGGGTGAGAATGAAGTGTGCGAACTCCTCGACATCTATTTTGAAGGTTCTGAGTGATCCCAGTGTGCTCTCCTGTCTCTTCTGGCATTGCAGCAAACAATACCTGTCCCTACACTGAGAATTGAATAGGGGAAACACCCATGGCCAGCTGTGATGCCAAGAGCAGGAGTGCTGAACATTTACTGAATGAATGTGCTGCAAATTCAGAAGGATTACCAGAATTGGAGGCAACACAGGGTGGAGTATCTCAGCAAACACGACCATACAGTGTTAGATGGCAGCCAGATCAGATGCTGTTGGTGGCAGTCACTGCCCACCTTTTCTCATGCTGTCTCACACACCCACACGATGCTTTCAGGTCTGTCTCACAACACCAGCTGTTTGAAATTACATGTAAGCAGAATTTTTAGTTTTTTCCTATTCAGAAAGCTGAGTTCCACTATTCTTGTAGCCACCAGAACTAAAACCTGCCAAGCAGCAGCTAATTAGAAAGCATTAATGTTACAGTCACTTCAGAACAGCCCAGCACTTCTTTGCAGTGGACTGTTAGATGCACAGCCAATTGCTTTGGCTTTGCAAAGAGATTATCTCCAGTTTGGAAATTAAAAAAAAACAACCATCAAACCAAACAAACAAACAAAAAACCCCAAACAAACAAAAGCCAACCAAACAAAAAAAAAATCCCCACAGCAACAAAAACGAATACACAAAAAAAAATCCTCCCCCCCCCAAAAAAAATCCCAAACTTTTAACCTCAGCTAGTTCTCTTTGTTGTGATTTGACATGCTTGTAAACCATTCAAATGTTAGGAAAGGGGAAAGAGTCTAGGACTCATTGCTAAAACAATACCAAACTTCCATTGGCTTCCTCTATCATTTTGTTTTGGTTTTTTTTCTGTAAAAAAAAAATAGATAAGCGTTTGCAAAGTGTGGGAAGATGTGCTGTGACTGGTAAAAGCTATCAGCCCCATAAAGTCAGGGCATGCAAAGAGAAAGACAGCCATAGCTCTTCAGCTGATGTGCAGAGGTGTTTAGTCAGAGAGAAAAAGCAACAATCAGACAGATGAGAAAGCTAAAGTATCAAAATGCAAAGTTTTAAAGGATTTCTGAACATGTAGCTGAACGCAAAGACCTGAACTCACACTTGCATTCTCTCAGCTCCCAATTAAGTGTGTGTGTATAGTATGTGAGTAAACCTCTGAACTACACCTCTGTTGACATGAAGTATATAATAAAGTGTCTTGATAATCTGCAATAAGAGGCAAAGCATTTTGAAGTATCAGAGTGCTTTTCCTTTAAAAGTGAGCTCCATTTGAAATGTCTTTCTGCCTTATCCTATCTTGGAATGTCTTTCTACCCTACCCTCCGTGATGTACCACAAAAGGCTTTCTGGGCCTTTCTCGGGAGTTTTCTCACAACTTTTCTATTGTATGCATGTATAAAATGTTTTCCTTTCAATTCAGCTATGCTGTCCTTTTGAGGCATCTTCTTTCTCTGAACTCTCATGTCCTCCATCCTTACCTTCTTTCAAATACCATGGAGGCACTAGCTCAAGTCCAAATGTTACAGAGATTTAACCTTAGGTCTGGAAGATGAGGACCAAAGAGTAAACTTTCTTCTGTTCAGGGGCAGAAAGTGCAAGTGGAGCAGAGCAGCAAAGTAGAATGCTGCAGGCACAGAAAAGGTAAGCAAGATGGCAGAAACTTTCTCAGTTGTCTTACTTAAGACAGAAGCATGATAATGTGTCTGTATAGTCTTTACTGACTTGCAGGTTAGTAAAAGTTGAGTGGCACTAGTTGTAGCATCTAAAGCTCCAAGAACAGAAATGTCACCTCCTCTGCTCTGTTTTATGCTTTGGTTGTTCTCTAGCTGGAGCACAGCAGATTACAACCTCAATCTGAAAAGTTCTGAATTCTCTTCCCTAGATTCTGAATCCAGCAGTTACTTGAGAGAAGAATATTGAAAATGCATTCACAAACATGCCTCTCTCTTTGTCTGTCCTGTGATCTTTGCCCCATGGATCTGGATGAAAACTTTATCAAATGTGTGATTATTAACATTACCTTAATGCCTACTAAATTGTTGTTCTGTAATAGGATCCACATTGTGAAATGGCTCATTCTGTCTTCGTCTCTAAGCCAGCCAACTGAGCATGCTGTGAAACTGTGCAGATGGGCAAGGCAGTGAAATCCTGCACTGATTTTTTGTCTGGGTGGCAGATGTTTTATTCTCCTGGTGTGTTCTCTGGCGTTTCTCATGGACACAAAACAAGCAGAAGAAACTGAAGTGCTATGCTTGCTCTCCTTTCTTCTCCAAGGTAGTTTTGCAACTCATGGCTCCTGTAATTTTACAAAGTATGAGAAAAGGTATGCACTTCCTGACTTCTCTTGCCACTTGTAATAGAGGGGTAATTAATTGATTGTGAGGTGGTATTTTTTCAAAATTAATATTGTTTGTTAAATTTGGAATTGAGAACTCTCACCACCCCAACCATCAGTTTTCAACAATACTTGTTTCTTCACACGAGATCTAGAACATTAAGAGATAGCTAGCAATAACACAAAACATTTGACTCCATTGAACTGGAAGAGATTTCCATGGTCAGTTATACTACCTGTCATAGAATCATAGAATCAACCAGGTTGGAAGAGACCTCCAAGATCATCCAGTCCAACCTAGCACCCAGCCCTATCCAATCAACTAGACCATGGCACTAAGTGCCTCATCCAGGCTTTTCTTGAAGACCTTCAGGGACAGTGCCTCCACCACCTCCCATGGCAGCCCATTCCAATGGGAAATCACTCTCTCTGGGAAGAACTTCCTAATATCCAGCCTATACCTACCCTGGCACAACTTGAGACTGTGTCCTTTTGTTCTATTGCTGGTTACCTGGGAGAAGAGGCCATCCCCCACCTGGCTACAATGCCCCTTCAGGTAGTTGTAGACAGTAATAAGATCACCCCTGAGCCTCCTCTTCTCCAAGCTAAACAGGCCCAGCTCCCTCAACCTCTCATCCACTAGATGGATTCAGGGAGCTCCCTCCTGCTTTAAGGCAGAAAGATAGGATTTAATAACAGAGTTCTGCTAAAGAGACTTTGAGGCTTTTGAGCATTTACTCACAAATATTAGCTCCTGATTCATGGGGCTAGCTACAGATTCAGACTGCTCCCAAACACTTGAAGAGGTTCTGTTGGTGTCTTGTCAGCTGCTGAGGCTTCTGATTCTTCCCAGGCTTCACAGGGTGCTGGAGAAAGGAGGCAGAAGATCTCTGACCATATCCTGGTTTCTCTGAACAATCTGTGTGTTCCTTCCAGGGCTCCTTGTCTTGGCAGGTGTAGGCAGGATGTCTTGTGATATGCAGCCTTGGCACAGATGTCACACTGGCTATGCAGGGCTGTTGCATGGAGGCAATTATACCCGTTCCTGCTAAACTGGAGTGAGTCTCCAGGCAAACTAGCCCAAAGTATCAGAGTTTGTTACTTTGTGGCAGAGCTGGTTTATAGCTTAGCATAGCATGGCAAGATGGAGTAAGGCAGAATAGTGCCAGGAGCAGAGAGCAATGGCAGCAGGCAGCAGCAGGAAGCAAGCACAAATACAAGAGCAGAGCACGTTGTGTTACTTGCTCATCTCTTTTTATCGATACAGCCCAAGACTAATGGGCTTTTGGACACAGAATAGCCAATCAGAATGGCAGTTAGCCAAGCTTGACCATGCTAGGTGAAGCCATAGGCTTGCTTTA
This sequence comes from Pogoniulus pusillus, assembly GCF_015220805.1. Taxonomy (NCBI): domain Eukaryota; kingdom Metazoa; phylum Chordata; class Aves; order Piciformes; family Lybiidae; genus Pogoniulus; species Pogoniulus pusillus. The sequence continues at coordinate 15,956,070 of NC_087264.1, read as the reverse complement.
CCCAAATTTGGGAAAACATAGGCTTTGCATGAGACAGGCACAAGCCAAGTGTATGTACCTTGTTTACCACAGGATGCAAGCAGGAGTAAAGCAAGTCTGGGCAAGCTGGAGTCCTTAGATTCAGTGTCTTCAGGTTCTTTGTCCTCTTTCCCACGGCTGCTTCTCCCCAAACCAGAGAGAGTGAGAGCAGAAAAACATATCTGGGCAAGCCAGGACATGTATAAGCCTGTTTTTGGCCTGTTTAGGCTTACCACAACACCACTGTGCTACTTGCACAGGTAACCTTCTTTACCCAGCCAGCTGCAATTTTCAACATGGGTAATTTTTATGGGGCACATCTTGCTCATCACTTAAGTGTACTTAATATTCTTAATGATGCTTTAAAAGTTATTGTTTGGATAACTAAATAAATAATCCTATCTCTAAAACATTTGTTTCCTCACCTCTGGTCTGCAGAGCACATAGCCACCAGGAGAGGAGGGCATAGAAAAGGCTGAAGACAGCACACTGATGTAAGCCGCTGTCCAGGCTGTCACAATAGCAACCTCTTGCTTAAATCTTTCATATGCTAGCTTATGTCACAGGGAACACTGAGGAAGTGAAAGGAAGTGGGAGACAGCTAACAGCTAACTCTGTCTTCCTTCAACACACAGCATGATATAGGTTGAATTGATGCAGAGAATATTAGTGGGCTTCCAGGAGCTAGCTCATTATTCCCAAATAATAAGCCGGCTATTTTACCAGCTTCCCTGTGATGCCATGGAAGAAATAAGGGTCTTAGAACTGATCCCCAGTGTTTCCTCAGCAAGGAAATTTAAAATGGTCATGGGTTGCAGGGGCAAAGCAGCAAATCCTTCTTATGCCACATGTGCAGTCAGGTGGCCCAGAAGGCAATGCTGAGAGCATCCCTTCTGTTCTGGATATGGGTGAAGTTACAGCTTTAAGCTTACAGTCGTGGCTTTAGATACTGGATTTGTGACTATCAAGCTCTGAGATTTTTTTTAACTATAATGCCATTTCCTGAAAAATTCATCTGGCAGGTGATGTCGCTGAAGTTTTGGAGGCTGGGACTGTCAGACTGTGCACCATTTCTTGGCCAGCTGGCAGAACAGAGGATATGCTCTTCCCGCAAAATAAGCAGCAAGTCTGAGAGCTGATATTGACAAACCTCCCTGCACTGGTTTAAGAGTAATACAGCTCGTTTATAACTCTTTGCCTGAGGATCTTGCTCATGCTCATGTCAGTCCTAGTAGCCATCCTGTTCACTGCCTGTCTCACAGGAGGAGCAGGGCAGTGACAGCAGAGGAGATGCTGCAGCTGTCACACCTATTTACAGCTTCTCAGTCACTGATGTGAGAGTAAACAAACATGGTATTCATTCAGAGGCATGGTTAGCAATCTATTTGTAAAGTCAGTCACTTGAAAAATACCAGGGCACAAGTGAAATAAATAGCTCTGTCAGCACTTTCTGTGTAGTTTGCAATCTAGTCATTGACCTGAGGGTTTCCTTCTGTTTCTATTGCTTTAAGATAAGAATTGAGGTAAAGGCCACATGCTTACCTGGTGAAAGCACATTTCTGGAGTGAAGTTGTACCAGGATAGGATGTGGCTCTTCAAATGCAGGAGCATACTGATTGCCTGTCTGCTGCTGCCATTTTATTCCCTGATTTAATTACCCTCTCTGCAGTGATGAGTAATTATATTGCATGAAAGCATGGTATATTTACTGTAAAAAAGGCTGAATAAATTCATAGTTGAGCAAATGTTTAAAGAAAAAAACAATTAGAGATTGCTCTCCTCTGTTTTGTTTGGAAACAGCGAGGGGAAAACAAAACTGAAAATATAAACATTTTCTCTTTGACAGCCAAAAACTAATGCTTGAGCTCAAATCTCCCAGCACTGCATTCCCAGAAATGTGGGCTTAAAAGTGGTTGTGTTTAGTCACTAAATCTTTATGAAAGTCAAACAGTGGCTGTAGACCATTTGTAAACAAAGCAGTAACTCAGGAAAGTCGACAGGATTATAACCTGTGGTCTGTTGCTGGGGCTGAAGTGGAACAATCCTAGAGAAATAGGAGGATGAGCCCCTAATAACCCACGGACACCCAGTATATGGGGACATGGATGTTGCACTCTGTTTTCCCTTCTGCCTCTTCTTTCCTTCTAAAGTTACAGGGAGGAGAGCACATAACAAACAAGAGCTGTATTTTTGACTTGACAATAACAGCAATCATCTCTTAAAGGTAAAAGATGGGTTGTGCGCTCTGATCGTTGGTAAATGCACTCCGCAGCTGGCTGGTGGAGATGTACTCCAGCAGAGTAGCTGTTGAAAAGGGACTCAGTAATCAGGCTCAACTGTGGTCAGTGTTCCTAAGTGAGACGTACTGTTCTCACCTATTGGTCTGTTTCTGAAGTACGTGGGAAACAGCATGAGTGTGGGTACTTACACATCCAGCATGGATGGCGTTCTCAGGAATGTGACCGCAGGGCTGCGATGAAACACCTTATGCTTTGGTTCCTGTCCTATTGAGAAGCTTCTCTGCTGCTGCTGCCACCTTGCTTTAATGCACTGATGCAGCCTTGCACCTAATTACTGTTGGCAGCACGTGACAGTGCTCCAGTATCTCTGCTGTTATTTGACCCTCCTTTGTAAAGGCTCTGTGTGAAGGTACTGCTCCTTTGCTGCCCTCCTTATCAGCTAGTATCAAATAAGTTGGGTCCTCGTCTCTTAGGGTTGCTAAGAGATGTATTTATTCAGTAATTGATGTGCTATGTAGGATCATGTACATGCATATGGTACCTCCTGATATTCCCACTGGTTCCTCAGTAGTTGAGCTCTGCAGTTCCCTGGAAGCACCAGATTGTACCTTCCAAAACACAGCAATTCTCATGTTTGGGCTGTTGTTTGTTGTTGTTGTTTTTGTTTGTTTGAAATGCTTACATTTTCCTCCTATTTTTCTAAATAATCACAAAACACAGTTGCTTTTTTTTGAGTCCAGGGTCCAGATTGCTGGAACCAATGCTTCAGGCAACACCATTCCCATTCATCTTTCAAATGTGCTATCGTTTTTTCTGTAGGAGTGTTTATTTCAAACATAACCTGGGCTGCATTTATTTCTATAGGTCCAAATTCAACTGTGGGCCATGCTGCCCAAACCCAGCACTGGATTTATGTTGTGGGAACTGTCAGCAAACCCCCAAACCCTGCAGCATAGGATTTTTTAACTTTGCTGGGGGTTTAGGAGGCTTTTTTTAATCTATTTCACAGCAGGCACTAAGTAGCCTCCAGATCTGTTCTTTGGAAAATGTGACAAATCCACAAAGAGACAGGTTAATGGGAACAATTGCTGTTGAAAGGCAGGAGGCAAAGCAGCAGTAAGGGCATGTGTGCATTCACATCGTGTGAACCTGATGCCTAGCAGTGACAGCCTGTGTGCTCTTTCCTTCTTGCCCAGGCAAACTCTGCAGTGACATGGTCATGTTGTGTGGCCTTATTACCAATTAAGGATGGGATCAGCCCTGTCTGTATCACTAGTGTGCAGGAGCAGATGTTCCCTGCTGACATATCCTGGGCAAGAACAGTGGCCCCTGAGCACAGAGCAGCATGTGGGGGAAGAAGTGGGTGGAGGGCGGCACTGCTCTTCTGCCCTCCATCACTGCCCACCAGCATGGCTGCCCTTGCCTGTCAGAGCAGAAGTGTCTTTAACTGAGGAGCAAGAGGACATCCCAAGAGAAAGGATGTTTGTGATATGCTTTCTCCCAGGTCAGTACATGAGTCCTGAGTGCTAGTAGAGTTGGCAGATGCAGATGGTAATTTTGCTGTGTTTTCTGCTGTCACAACTAGAGATCGAGGCATCAACTGTGTGCTTTTCAGCCCCAGAATACCAAACAGCTTTTGTCCAAAATTGCTTGTGGTCTAAATAACTGAGATGGTGTTCCATTGAGTTCCTTGGGGCCAGGGAATGTTCTCACACATGGATACCCCCCTCTGGGTACAGTTTCAACACTGTGTTATAGCTCGAATACTAAAACCATAAATAGAAAGATATACTGGAAACTACTATGCTTACAGCCCAAGTACTAAAATCATAGAGAGAAAGGTATATGACAAGGAATGCCAAGTAACTCTATTGATCAAAGAGCAGGTTATACTCACCCTATCCAACTGACCAGCTCAACTCCTGAGATGCGTAGATCGCAGAGCTGGCAGGCATTTATCTTCTTCAGGTAGGCATCCCCACTGGGAACCGCGCCATTGTGAGGACAGGACTGGTGCTGCTCCAACCCAGCTACCTAGGCTCCAGGTATATATGGGTGCAGAATTCTGTGATGTATGGCCAGGACGTCCCAGAGGGCTGAATGAAGGAGAGTGGAGCTCTGAAATCTGTTACATGCCACCTGTTCCTGCTGCTCATGTGCATCCCTGCGGGCCTCGTTTCTTATCTCTAGTAACCTAGTGATTATCAGCCTGTTGTCACTTCTGACCAAGCACATACTAACTCTTCCCTCTTGCAGATCGAGCAAAGGCAAGAGAACAAATATTAAGTAGAGGAATTGGAGCAATAAGAAGGGAAATAGATTTTAAAAATGAGAGAAAAGAGAAGCACAATGGGAACAGAGAAGATCTGAGAGTGAGATGAGAGAAGGGATATAAGGTTAAATGTGACCGAAGTGCAGAAAATAGAGTCATAGAATTATCTCAAGCTGGAAGGGACAGTTAAGGATCAGAGAGTCTAGCTCTCTGCTCCTTGCAGGACTATCTAAACTTAAACCATATGACTAAGAATGACATCCAGATGCTCCTTGAACTCTTAACAGGCTTGGTGCCATGACCTCTTCCTTGGGGACCCTCTTCCAGTGCCTGAAAACCCTCTCAATTATGGAATCACAGAACATTGTGGGTTGGAAGTGACCAGGGAAGATCATCTAGTCCGGTGCCTCTGCCAGAGCAGGATCACCTAGAGGAAAGGACCATTTCCTGATTTCTAATTTCAACTCCCCCTGACATAACTTCATTCCATTTTCTTATGTCTTATTGCTAATCACTAGAGAGAGATCAACACCTCCCTCTCTGCTGATCCTCTTCAGAAAGTTGTAGACTGTGATGAGATCACTCTTTGGTCTTCTTTCTCCAAACTGAGCATAGAATCGTAGAATCAACCAGGTTGGAAGAGACCTCCAAGATCATCCAGTCCAACTTAGCACCCAGCCCTAGCCAGTCAACTAGACCATGGCACTAAGTGCCTCATCCAGGCTTTGCTGGAACACCTCCAGGGATGGTGACTCCACCACCTCCCTGGGCAGCCCATTCCAATGGCAAATCACTCTCTCTGTGAAGAACTTCCTCATAACATCCTAACATCCATAACAACGTGGCCTCAGCTGCTCCTTCTAGGTCTTGACCTCAAGACATTTCACCATCTTGGTCATCCTCCTCTGGACATATTGCAATGGTCTGATGTCCTTCCTGTGTTGGATATGCCTAAAACTGCACACAGTCTTTGCTCTGATTCTTTAGTTTGATTTTATTTACTTATCTATTTTCAGCACACTTCACCTGAATAACCTGAGTGATACTGACTTTGTCTGCTGGTCTTCACTGCTTGATTGTAGGACTGTTTGTTCTGCCACAAATCTTTTTTTTTTTCCCTCCTGGCTTAACCCCCACAGAAAACAATGATGTAAAGAACTAAGATGGGGCAATTACCTACTATGATATGGCCCCAAGCAGCGCTACAGGCTGGGGACAGAGTGGCTGGAGAGCAGCCAGGAGGAAAGGGACCTGGGGGTACTGATAGATAGTAGGCTAAAGATGAGCCAGCAGCAAGGTGGCCAAGAGAGCCAATGGCATCCTGGCCTGTATCAGGAACAGTGTGGCCAGTAGGACAAGGGAGGTTATTCTGCCCCTGTACTCAACACTGATCAGGCCACACCTTGAGTACTGTGTCCAGTTCTGGGCTCCTCAATTCAAGAGAGGTGCTGAGGCGCTGGAGGGTGTCCAAAGAAGGGCAACAAAGCTGGTGGAAGGGCCTGGAACACAAACCCTATGAGGAGAGGCTGAGGGAGCTGGGGGTGTTTAGCCTGGAGAAGAGGAGGCTCAGAGGTGATCTTATTACTGTCTACAACTACCTGAAGGGGCATTGTAGCCAGGTGGGGGGTGGCCTCTTCTCCCAGGCAACCAGCAACAGAACAAGGGGACACAGTCGCAAGTTGTGCCAGGGTAGGTATAGGCTGGATGTTAGGAGGAAGTTCTTCCCAGAGAGACTGATTGGCATTGGAATGGGCTGCCCAGGGAGGTGGTGGAGTCACCGTCCCTGGAGGTCTTCAAGAAAATACTGGATGAGGCACTTAGTGCCATGGTCTAGTTGACTGGCTAGGGCTGGGGGATAGGCTGGACTGGATGATCTTGGAGGTCTCTTCCAACCTGGTTGATTCTATGATTCTATGATTAAATTGCTATAGCCCATATATGGTGTTTTCCAAAACGAAGAATGAGCATGTCCTTGTATTTTATCCTCTTGATGAAAAGTGTTCAATGTCAGCCTTTGGCAGACCTGAAGGAAAAGTTCCATAGGAGTTGTTTTTCTACCAGAAGTGGAACAGCTTGCTAGATACCGAGTTAGTGTTGTAGTCACAGGCTCACTAAGATTGTTGAGATAAGCTGCAGACAAGAATAATTAAAAATTAACATCATAATATCTCTAGTCCATTACAGATCAAGGCACCTATACAGTCAGAGATGAGCTAAACATTGGTAATCCAGAGATTCATTGGCTAGTCTTGTGATGGACAACGGACAAGAGCAGAAAACCCTGAAGAGCTTACAGTAGAAGCAGAAAAGATAAGGCAACAAGGTACTCAACATCTGAATCAGAGCAAGGGATTAAAGGCCATGAAGAAAATTAGTTCCTGTCTTTTTTAACATCTGCCTCATTGTGCAAATAATCAGATTTGTAACAGATCTTGCAACACAAATATTGACTGGCTGATTTTGCTGCTTTTCCTTTCCTGTTAGCAGTTTGTTGGTCAAATCTTGTTTGGAACTGTGATAGGCTGAGATCACCTTGCAGCTGGAGCTTCATTCCAAGTAATAGATATGGATTTTCTTAACAGGAGATGGACCATACTTTTCATTGAAAGGTGCCAGTTCATTCTGAAGGCAGATGTGACCCCAGAATATTTCCTCAGTAAGGAGTCATGCACTCTAATGCTTTCTGGAAACTTTGTTCCTCACTTTTTTATTCCATCAGATCTTCAAAACTTGAATGAATTGTGTGTGTTCCCCATTTTGTATTCTTACAGTATGATGGCAAGGAGCTTGAAACAGAAAGGATGGGTATTGGTCGGATTTACAGGGAGCGTGGCAAGGAGCACTGGTGGTATTTTCCAAACAGAACCTCAGCTTTTCTGTGGCTCCTCAAAAGAAGGGAGCACTTTCCTTCTGTAGAAACACAAGTGGTGCCTGCAGAGTGAGGCTGTAGAGGGAAATGTCCATTTCCCTGCATGCATTTATGATGTACCTCTTCTTTCTGACCCCCTGCCTATCTGTTTCTGTCTTCTTGTGTCAGCACTTTCTGTTATGCTTTTCAGCAGTATGTGGTGATCTAGAAATCCAGAGCAGGTAGTGAAGAAGCCACAGTTAGGAAGGCAGTTGATTCTACATGTGGAAACTATAACAGGAACCAGCACAGGCTGATAGTTTTTCCCCTTCCTGAACTGGCATGGCACAGTCTGGTTCTCTCCTCTCCATCACAGTATCTGAGTACTCCTTCCTGTTGGACGAAGCAGGGTGTTGAATTTTATGAGTATTCTTTAGTAGTGTGTTGTCAGTTTTGCCTGCAAGCGAGTAAACCCTGCAGCCCTCTGAAATCTGTGACATGATTGTGGATGACAGTCATTAGTGGGTGAAACAGAAATCTGTCTGCAAGCATCTGTTTTGAGGGAGCCAAATATAATTAAAGTTTAACCGTGCTGCATTTGCTCTTTTATTTAGTCCTTCTTCTGAAGGATCACAGTCACATTTCTTGTGTCCTTCTGGGGAGTTGGACTTGCTGCTTTTTGTTGTATGTGTGTTTTGGATCACAGGATGGGCCACACAGATCTGTTCAGAGATTCACTTCAGGATAACAAAACTCTGTCTTCTTCAATGTCTTCAGAATTTTCCCAAGGGGAATCTTTTCTGGTTTCAGGTTGTTTTAAATGAGGAGACTACAGTGCTGTTTCCTAACATAAATTGGTTGAAAAAATGGCAGGTGTGATTTTTTTTTCCCCTTATAATTCCTCCAAACTGATACTATATTATTTCAGCAAATACCAGTGTAAACCTAATGCAAACAGAATTGAGTTCATGGAATCTGCTGCTTTGGTTTTCACATATGCATAATGTACCCATGGCTGCTATGTGTAAGTAAAGGATATATGACAGCAGTTGGTTTGTTACGTGGTATTGGCTCTTGGTACAAGAAGTCACTGTTAATTCTAATTACTAGTTCTAGTTGTAAATTAATTACACTGTAGTCAAAGTGCTTAGGCAAGTGTGGGTCCTTGTGGCAGATATTGTGCAGACAAAAGCTGAGTTAAACTGCAGTGGAATTCAACCATTCTGCCCCCCAAGAAAAACTCCAAACCTTTGTGAAGAAGGATACAAAAATATTAAAGAAGCACAGACAAGTATGTTTCTGAAGGTACTGATTCTGGCAATAGCAGGGATGCAAATAAAACTTGATTGATGATCACCAGCCTGCTTGCTCATGGGGCCCAGTACATCTAAAGATATTCTTCTCCAGTTGGATGACTGTCTATGGTCACTACTGTTTATGTTTTGAAGCCAAGAGAGCTTTTACACTGGCTGCTGCAAGCTTTCTGGGCTGTACTGGAATGGAATGTGCTTTGGAATTGGCCCGAAACTACATCATATTCATTGCTTAAATTTGCTTTAACTGACTTGCCTTGTTACCAGCAATCTGGAAATAAAAGGTTTGGGAGAGATTTGCATATTTCCCACACAAGCCTGCCTGGAGGTTTTAAAAACTAATGTATCATTTCTCACTTCTCAAGGTCATGTGTTCCTGAGCTAAGCTGGAGCTTATTTTGATGTGGTGACTCTCTACACGGGGCAGTTGTGTTGCATCAGTGTTTCCATGATGCTGTCTGAGCGACAGGATAGATTGAATATGTTTTTAAACAATAATTAGTTTTATGTAAACTGTAATAAATAAATACTCTCTTCTCTTGACTTAGAGTAACTTAAAAGTAATGTTAACCACAAATGAAAGGAATTATGTTCTCCTTCGAGGATGTAACTCAGAGATCAATTTTGTATGGTCTCCCCATTCAGGGAGTGTATTGTAATAGTGTGGCATGGATTCCAGTTTCCAGAGTGCCAAGATCTTGCTTGGGTCTTGGAGAAACTGTGCATTAAAGATTGTCTTGAGTTCAGGCCTACCAACAAATATGTAGAAGACATTGTTTTATTTGGAATGCTTTAAACTTTCTAACTTGACCTCATTTTAACTTGGGTGAGTGTGGTCATGTGTTTAATATGGTCGTGTATTTGTTACCAGATGTCATTTTTATCTCTTTGACTATGCTTTTGGTGTACAATCATTGTTACAAAAGGGCTCTCAATTTGTGGGGCACTTTCAATGCAGACTTACAAATATTGAGTTACTAATAGAAATGTAATGAATTATACATTGATTTGTGCCACCAAGCATTGTTATTTTGACTGCACATATATAGACACTTATCTAGAGACAAAGAATCAATGTATAATTTATTATATTCTTCTGTAATGTGCTTTGAACTGTTTGAACAATCTTAAACATAAGCACATAAACACAGATGGCTTGGCTGTTCTATTTCTGTTTGGCATGATAAAGATGTCATCAGCTGCTGTCTAGTTCAGCCACACTTAATCATCCCTTGATGGTCTTAGTGCATAAGCAAAACTGGGTTGTGAGAATCTGGGTTTGTGAGAACATATGGAGTATTTGGCTCTGATGATGTCTGTTCTCACACTTTGAAGAATTCTGCCCCACTCATGCCCCAAGCTGGTGAAATGTCCCATATGGATGCTCCACTTAAAAGCAAAGTGATCCAAGCTCATTTTATGCTGTTTGTGAAATGTGTTCATGTTGTGCTGGCTGACTTTACACCAAAGTGGGAGAGAAACATGTTTCTTCTCTTTCTTGGGCTCTGCTTTGGAAAGGGTAAATCCTGATTGTTGAGATGGCTGAAGTAGTTGCCTGGTGACAGTTTATAAGCACTCAAGATTTACATGTGATGGAGCTTTTAGTCTCTCCATGAGTAAATAGTTATGTTGGAGGAAACTTTTCTTAGCAAAATGAATAGTACTCTTCAAATACTCTCTTCAGTATGAGGAGAAACATCTTTACTATGAGGGTGACAGAGCACTGTCTCTGGCTACCCAGAGAAGTTGTGCACTCTCTCTCTCTGGAGACTTTCAATACCCTTTCTTGTATGGCCTGCTCTAGATGATCCTGCTTTGGCATGCAGGACAGGCTACATGATCTCTGTGGGTCCCTTCCAACCCCTAACACTCTGGTATTGTATGAAATGCTAGAAATTAGAAAATGGTTTCCAAATAGTTTCATATTTTAATTTTTATTCTGCTGTGTAGTGTATATTTGACAAAAATGTGAGGGAATAGGATTAATTTTAAAGAAAATGGAGTGCATTTTTCTTTGAGTGTAAATTGCTACTGAAGCATTACAGAGTAAGTTGAGCGGAATGCGCAGTTTAAGTTATATGTGAGCCTGATATGCCTGATGGGATCAAGATGTATGACAACATGCCAGATACTGCTATTCTATCAAGTGAAGTGTACACAAGTAGGTAGAGTATTTAGCAGTCCTGCTTTCTTCCTTGAAGCTGTTCTTTATGCTTTACCTGACCTTCATGCTGCCGGCCACCCGTGAGGTCTCCAGATATGGGCAGGGCTAACACCGTATCAGCTCTTTCTCTTTTCTTGTGTCCATCATAACTGGAATACGTTGGTTTTGTTGCCACTTGGGCTTATTGTGTGTCTTGACCAGGGTACCAAGTAAGCAAGCTCATTTTTTTATAGAACTAGCTTTAAATAAGACATGAGAGATACACCTGAAATATTCTGTCAGTGCTTCTGAGCCCTCCCCCCTTTTTTGTTTGTGAAAATGTAAGGCAATGTGAAAATGAAAGGGAAACAAAAAATAACAAAGAAGAAAAGTGGTATGAAAATTGTGTATACCAAAATAAAATTGCATATATCCATTTTTTTCTCTGTTTTTTTTTCAGGAAGTCTGATATCCTGTATAAACTTAGGAAAATAATCATTATGGAATAATTTGAGACTATTAAATTGTTTTGGTTTCTGGTCTGAGGCTTTCTGTTGGATGTCCACAAGTATTTTTGTTACAGTTGTAAAACTTAGTGTCTTGCTTATTCTAGTGTCTTACTACTTACTGTAGTGTCTTAATTGTAAATAAAGGTTTTCCAGAGAGTTTGAGAGAGTCGAAAGGCATGGGCTCTACTCGCAAAGGGGCTGAACAAAATGGAAGAGGTATGTTTATCTCATTGCATTGGTCTAAAAAATGCTATACCGTTTGAAGCACAGTTTTTTTCTGGGCTCTCTCTCTCTTGCTTCCTTTTCCCCTTTCTCTCCTTCTGGCCTTGCTTGACTGCCCTCCTCGCCATTGTTTGAGTTATTGAGATGGAGAGCAGAGAAAGATAATATTGTGCTACCTGTCAGCAGCCCCTGGGCTTTGTCCAGGGGGTATTCAGGGGAGTAGCTGGGCTATTGCCTAGCTATACAAATACACATATAGATATATATGTTCATTACCTTTTATATTTAGCTTGCTTTTGTAAATAATAATGTCATTTACCTTCCAAATTGTGAGTAAGTATGGTAGTTTACTTTTGGGGGATAAATCCCAAATTCTATGTCATGCAAAACCACCACAGTTTTTCATGGGAGTATTAATCTCCATAAAATAAACTTTCCCAGTGAGTTTGCATTACAATAATGGATAATAGACCTCAATTCTGTTTTGCTGTATTTGAAGAGAAATTCTGGGTGTCTATCTCAAAGGTGCTGAAAATGAGACATTTATATCCCATAATTAGGTACATCAGAGCTGCAGTGGTAGTGATTACTTCCCTGAGCAGGCAAATGTATCACAACTTGTCTTTGTAGTGTGGTTTAGTTAAACTTCAGACAGTTAATTTTTAAATGGGCCATGTGGCAGGGATTTGACCTAGCATGTGAGATGCTTTTAGTGCTACTGGGTTTTGAACAGTGTGTGCCATGTGCAACATTGAGGAATTTGTATCTAATTACAGTATCACAGTATCATAGTATCACCAAGGTTGGAAGAGACGTCATAGATCATCAAATCCAACCCTTTACCACAGAGCTCAAGGCTAGACCATGGCACCAAGTGCCACGTCCAATCCTGCCTTGAACAGCTCCAGGGACGGCGACTCCACCACCTCCCCGGGCAGCCCATTCCAGTGCCCAATGACTCTCTCAGTGAAGAACTTTCTCCTCACCTCAAGCCTAAATTTCCCCTGGCGCAGCCTGAGGCTGTGTCCTCTCGTTCTGGTGCTGGCCACCTGAGAGAAGAGAGCAACCTCCTCCTGGCCACAACCACCCCTCAGGTAGTTGTAGACAGCAATAAGGTCACCCCTGAGCCTCCTCTTCTCCAGGCTAAACAATCCCAGCTCCCTCAGCCTCTCCTCGTAGGGCTGTGCTCGAGGCCTCTCACCAGCCTCATCGCCCTTCTCTGGACATGCTCAAGCATCTCAATGTCCCTCCTAAACTGGGGGGGCCCAGAACTGAACACAGTACTCAAGGTGTGGCCTAACCAGTGCAGAGTACAGGGGCAGAATGACCTCCCTGCTTCTGCTGACCACACCATTCCTGATGCAGGCCAGGATGCCACTGGCTCTCTTGGCCACCTGGGCACACTGCTGGCTCCTGTTCAGGCGGGTATCAGTCAGCACCCCCAGATCCCTCTCTGTCTGGCTGCTCTCCAGCCACTCCAACCCCAGCCTGTATCTCTGCATGGGGTTGTTGTGGCCAAAGTGCAGCACCCGGCACTTAAAGCTACCGAACGCCATCCCATCATCTTTTTCTCTAGAGGAGTAAGAAAATGTCCTAAATGCCACATCCTTCTAGTTCTGTCCTCTAACACCTACCCCTTGAAATTCTTCTAGTCTTTCTGAGAAGCATCCTGATTAGTGAATGCAGAAGGACACAGTTGCTTACAAAAGCAATGCTTTTGCCCATGCCTGCAGTCTGGTAATTTACACAGTTCTTCATTTGCAACTACTTCTAGTTTTGCAATTGTGTTGTGGCTTTCATTACTGTTGCTGGCTGCCAATTGCCATCCTTCCACCTTAAGAATAGCTAAGAGAGAGGGAGCAGAAGGAAAACCAAAAGAATTTGAGTATCAGCCTCTTTCTCTGCTGCAAAAATACTTTGGCCACAACAGTAAACTGCTGATAACAAGTGATAACAAGGCATGATGTATAGTCAGAGCTGAACATGGCTGCAGAGATCTTGGTGGAGGAAGGGAGTAGAGATTGTGCAGGTTTTTTGCACTTGGAATTAGGCTTTTTTTTTTTTTAAATGCCTGGTCTTAAGATCTGTTCTGTTTTTCTTCTCTTTACACCTCATCATTTGACTTTTCCATACATAGTGGGAATGTCTTTTCCTCTTTCAGGTAAGAAGTGCCTTTACGACCAGCTTTAGTTACTCTTGCTTTGTATCCTCCAGCACATGGAGAGCCACTTACTCTCTGCAGAACCACCAGAACTTTCACTAATACCATGTAGCTATTTGCTAGTTTCCAGTTAGCAATATTGCCTTGTATATTCAGAACAAAGCTGCCTCTTGAGACATTGAAACATTATGCCCTAGGCAACATTCACTTTCTTCAGGTTTTGGTTTTCTTTCTCTCCTGTTTTGTTTGTTTGTTTGTTTTTTGGTTTTGGTGTTTGGTTGGTTTGGTTTTTTTTTGTGACAGAGTAACTTGACAACAGAAGGGAGTTGCCAATCTGGAACAGAGTAGGGGAATGCATAAATCCAGTTAAATCAGTTAAATCTAGGATTTAGGCTTTGAAGTTACCAATGCTAAAAATATTAGAAGGTTGTTCAAGAAACTCTGTAATTAGGGGGGATAATCAGCACCTCTTTCTTCTCACATATGATTAAGGAGTTTAAACTCAGAAGCTTGGTGTTTGAAGCTCTTCCAGAATCATGTTCCATGTTAAACTGATACTGTTCTGCAGGTTGTTTTCATGTCCAGAGGAATTCCTGTCCTCTCTTGAGTTTCCCAGTATGGTGTGAAAGAGTTCAGTGTTTTGCCAGTCTCTAAATTTTGGAACAAATTTGAATAGCTCTTACTTGTTATAACACTGATGGATAGTTTTATAGTTCCCTGCTGAGTTCTTCCATATTGATAAATACTTGCCTTTCTGGTTCCCTCTGTTGGTACTATTTCTTCTATGTGCTTGTGCTTCTGGAGGCAAGAAGTTATAACTGTGTGTAAATGAGACCCTGGCTTTTAGTTCCCCAGCATGATGTCCACAACAGGCTGCTAGTTTCAGTTGTATTAGTTATGTGAAAGGCCTGCTGCTGCTGCTTGAATAGTGGTTGCTGGCACATCCAGGTAGTTTAAAGCATGTCTGTTTGATTGCCCTGTACGCTTTTGCAATGCTCACCATCTTCTCCAATCTACAGTATACAGATTCACAATTTAAGTTATATGTGACTTGGAGCTGTATGACTTCTGCATATTGTTCGTGCTTCTGTTCAACAGGCACTAATGAATTGGAAGAAAAGCAGTTTGTCAGAATTGATAGAGAGCTTTTAACAAGATTAAAGATAACAGGTTAAATCCTGGTGCCTCCAAGTCTGAGTCAAATTTTTCTGTTGTCACTGGTAGAGTGAGCATTTTGACAGCTCTATTTTGAAAACAAACAGCTGTTTTTTCCTAAACTTGTCAGCCTGAGACTGTGATTTCAGGGTGGAACACTGATCCGAATTAATTAAAATGAGAATTTGAATTTGACTGCTTAAAGCATTTGCATGGATTCTCCCTCTTCAGAATTAGACCTGGTTAATTTATTTAAAGAGAATTGCCTTAGGTGCCCTTTAATTTTGGTTGTGGGGGATGTTAATGCATTTAAACTAATCCACTCAGAGTGAACATGGAATTGCTGTCCTGATTGTCACTGTGTACCCAGTCTTCACTTTGTAAGTAGTAGAGTGGTATTCTGGCAAATGGTGAATAGAAGAACTTGGTTCTTTGCATATTACCAGCAAATAACTAGTTCATTTGCCTAACAGCCCATGCCTTAGATGAGGAGAATATATGTGTGTGTATATATTCATGACTCTGTGATAGAGAATGAGTGTAGTGAGAATATTGGTCATGTGTGCTATCTCTGTAGTGCAAAATGTAAGAAGAGCTTAAAACTTAAAATGTGGTTATGATGCTTTTGTGAACCTGCTTCTTGATTCCATCTTTGGCACTGCATTAGACTGATTTGTGATTACAGCTAGAAGGTTTTCAGACACTGCAGTGATCACATGCCGCTGTGACAGAAGGAAATAACAATGTCACTTGATGTGTTCAGAATATGCCTTCATATGAAAATATGCTATCTAAAAACTAACCAGAATAAAGCACTTGAAAATTCTATCTTCTGAAGTAATGAGAAGGATTTTATAAAGCAACATCTGAGGTGGGTGATGCTTCATCTTTCACCATCCCTGAAGCAGAGAGGTGTATGGTAAGACCAGGGTCAAGACACAGTGCAGCTGTTAAAGCCACTGCTGGAGTTTCCTCATTACTAAAGAATGAGTGCTAGAAGATTCAGCTTTACTTTCAAATCTCTGCTCCCAGCTTGGGTTCCTAATAAAGCAGGAGTTACACTTCTCTAGATGACTATGAAGAAATGATGGACACTTGATTATCAGATATTTCTCAGAGAAATGGAACAATGTTCTTGCCAAGTGATTGGATTTTATGTCACGCTGCTTAAGAAAGCTGTTGTTCAGTATCAGTGACTGGTACCTGACACGTCACTCATGTGAATCGTTCAGGTTATAAAATAGGATTTTTCTGCTAATTGAAAAGTGTAGCACTTTCAGTTGTTCAAGAGCCTTGTTCTCCTCCTCATGACCCTAAACCACTAAAGCCCTTCGATGTCGATAGGAGGTATTCAGCTCCGTGGGTGTTCTCATTACCACTTGATATTTTGCTGTTTGTTTTTCTGCCTATTGCTATTTAAAAATGATTTTTTTCCTTTGCCAGTCCCAGAAGCCATATTTAGCAAGTGATGTACCATTAGCTCTACTTCATAATATCAACATAGTCACATAGTCCAAACAGTGCTAGACCATCCCACCCCACCACCCACTCTTGCCATGTCCCTCACTGCCACATTTTTCCAGTTAACCCTTTGCTCTGGCCTCCTCATTCAGCGCTCTTGAGATTGTGGCACGTGCACTACATAGCTTTGCCTCAGCCATAAAAACGCTGAGAGCTAAAGCAGACTGCAGGTCACTGTAATAGCAGTGATGGGTGAAGTTTTTGACTGATGTGAACTGACATGTATTTGCTTTGTAGAGGCACAGACAGACAAATAGAGGATGCACAGAAAGCATTGCAGGCCTTCTGTCCTTAGCCTATGCGACTCCCATTACTGTCAGTTCTAGATGTCTTGCAGTCATTAATATGATATCTCAAATATGACTGCATAGGAAAGATACTGTATCTTTTGGGAGATCAGAGACATCAAGACTGAGGATGAGATTCATCCTGCTGAATTTAGTCTACCAAGAAGGTAGACTGCTGGTTGATACTACTCATCTGTGCTTCCCACTCTCCAGTGGAGATGGGCATTTCTCCCAGGGACAGTTGACATGATTAATTACTGGGTAGCTCTGACTGTTAAGTGGTGCTAAGAGGCTAGGTTGAGAAGGATTCCCAGCTTTAGATGAACTCAGGTGATGGCTGGACAGTCGTTCATGGCAGCAAAATTGAGTTATTAAATCCATAGCAATGGCATCTGACGTGAACTTTCTCAGCTGAATGCAGTTGTGTGTTGTTAACTCACAGTACAAGACATGCTTGTCTTGTACTCTTAATCTTTCCTGATCACTTATTTTGGCCACTGTGTGGCTAACACAAAAGGCAGAGGGACCTTCTCTCTGACACCATGCAGCCACTCCCCTGCTCTTATGTGTGGCCATTTTAGCAGGGAGAAAAGCAGAGCACACATTTAGTAAGAGACGATTTCTGCAAACGGGAAACTGGCAGTGAGGTTTATTTCCAAATCTGCAGTGAAGTGCTACTGACCTATAAACAGAAGAACTGGAAGTCAGTTTTACAGAAAAAAGCCTGTGCCAGGTGCTGGATGTCAGTGCTTTGTATCAGGTCATCACAAGCCTTTCAGAGATTCAGCTGAGCTCTTTCACCATGTGTTCCCCTCAGATGGTGCAAAACCTTGTTTGAGCTTTAGCCCGTATGAGGAGGTTCAGATATGACATCATTCACAGTGTGGTGTGTAGCTGAGCTGCTACATGAATGCTCCCTGACCCTGTGACAGCACCAGGTGGGCTAACAAGGTGGAAGCCTATCGCTTCAAATAACTCTTTGAAAGCATGAAATGTGTGGTCCAAAACCCAGGTATGACCTCCCATAGGTCTTGGGCACATGTATGCCTCTGTATTTTGGATGAGCATTCTAGTTGAAAGATCTTGCAGAGTTGGCCATCCTAAATGCTGATTCCCTTAACACAGTTTGCTAAGGAGGCAAACATCTCAGATTGAGCAGTTTGCTGCCCATATGGTAGATGTACATCCATCATTTGCTGTGAAGATCTTTAACTAGTATCTCTGTGGCTGTTAAATGTCAGCATCACTGCATAAATATGCTTATGTTTGAAGTCAGAATTGGCTTTTATGGAATCTCTGCATAAAAAAAAATCCTGGTTAAACTGAGCAATGTTTTCGTTATCAAATCCCAAGACATTTAAAAAGCTGATGCAATTGGATTCAAAACATCAAGCTAGGCTTGTGAAATGGAAGCTTTTGCTCTCTTTGAAGCACGCTGTGTGGAGACTGGAAGAAGAAATCTTTGATGCAGGGAGAATGTATCAGACTTGACTTTTGCAATTTCCTGTTTGGTTTCTTGCAAACTGCTTTTGTGTAATCATATTTGATCTCAAAGATAATTTTATCCAATGTGGATTAGGTAGTATGACAGCCATAGCTGTCTTTCATCATTCTTTGATTCATTTTTTTATGTGACATGCTATTTTCTAGTACAGACTACATTTGTTCAAGGGTCAGCTTTCAAAGGGAGTATGTCTTTTATAGCTCTATAAAATGCTATGAGTAGCAAGCAAAAAAATTTGTTACTTTATTATCAAGCTTCTTAAATTCTTTGCTTTAACTTGCAGATTACAGACAACATTGTGGAGAGAAGTGGTTTGTCCTCAAATCCTGTCCTGTTTAGCAGCCTTCATAGCACAGCTGAGAACAACTGGGAGAGGTGTATTTTGGTACCAACGGGAGAGGTTACAGGGAGTGTCAAAATGTGATGCAGAAGTTGAAGGACAGGGTGTTAAAAGAGTGAGTTTTCATCCCAGAGAGTGCTGGACACAGTACTTCAGTGCTGATGGTATATCAGCCTTCTGTGTTGTGGCTGAATGGAGACAAGGCTTCAGCAGTACTGTTGAAGTACGGTGGGACTGCCAGCAGTGTAGCAGCAGGAAAAAATGTATTTTATTGTGACAGGGCCAGAGGGTTTCATCTGTAGAAGAAAGCCATAGTCACAAAGGCAGAGAATAATAATGCCAAAACCCCAGAAGTACTTAGAAGTAGGGTGTATAGCAGGAGGCAGTAATTACTTCTAGAGGCTGGATGGTGACAGCAGCACGTGGAAGCCACTGTAGGAAAGGAAAGCTTGGTTGGTGTTGCAGCAAGGATGTATCTTAAGGAGAACATTCACAGACTTTTTTTTTCCTACTTTCCTTGGAGCACTGGAGTTCTACCAGATCTGAAAGCAAAGTGTAGGTAGGATGCACGGATACTGAAGTTTTACTCATTGCTCAAGATCAATGTTGTTATAAGTGTCATGATGGAATTTTTTTTCCTTCTGGTCAGGCTGGCACATAGCGTGGGACATGGGGTTCTAGGGTGGGTTTTTTTTCTAGTAAAGATATGAGTTAGTGAATACTGCAGAGATTGAGGGATTTAGAATACCCACACTGCCTGTGCTATTCCTGCAGTATGCAACAGTTGAAGTTACAGAGCACATCTTTGGCTTTTTATAGGATATTTAGAAAGGTGTCCCTTGGGCATTTATAAATATGTGAAGCAGATGTTCTGCTGTTTCTCTGAAACAATGTCATTTACTTACATGACAGTATGGAGCCTGGACTCTTCCAGATCTGTGTTCCCAAACATGCAAGAGACAAGGATGAAAGCTAAAAAGCTTCTGTATGAATTTTTTTGGGGGGTAGAAGATGGTCTTAGTGCTGCAATAGGCATCTGTCTTTTGCCTGAATGAGGAATCCATACATTTGCAGAAGGATGTCACTTTACACCTACATGTAGAGGGAAAAGTATTTGTTGAATCATTAAAAGCATGTGTTGTGATCTAGGATGATGTTGGGGAGACAACTGGAACCACTAGAAGGACAAGGTTAAATAATTCTGGTTTTCTTTAACTTTTCTATAGTCTGGTATCTTACTGAGAACTTTGCCTGGTACCACTGAGAAATTCACTAAGACCACCAAAAAAGCTTTGTCCTTTCCAGTAGAACTCTGTGGTGAAAGAAGTATTGGAAATCTGCCTCTTAATTTGTTGCTCTGGAGCCTTTCAGAATCAAATTTGATGCTTCCCATTGCATGGCTTTATAAACCCTGAATTGTTGTGATGGTGTATTTTGCGAGTGATGTTAGTACCCTTAGTACACTACACCTGTTTCACAGTAACAACTTCTTCAATATATGTGTTGTTTTGCATGATCTCTATGTGGAGCAAGGGTTCACTTTGAAGTAACACATAAAAGGAGAACAGATTCCCTGCATCACATCTTTTCTGTGCTTGCTTGATAGTTTATGCCAGTATGATACCATTACTGATAACTGTGTTGCTGTAAACTCACATTGCGATATGAGCGCTTAGTGGACAGCTACATCTTCTCTTTCTAAATGCATATAATTACAGATTTTCTGCAATGATACCAAGAGAAATAGAAGAAATATTCCAAAATATTCCTGTGTCTGTGATATTCCTGACAGTTTAGCACCATGTACATGAAATTATGCAGGTTCGCTAGCGGTTTGTCTTTTGCAATGACTTTTAGACAGAGCAATTAGATACTGGCCTTCGATCTAATTTTGCCATACCTCTCTTCACAGCTTCCTGTTATGGGAGGAGCCTTTATGGACTCACCCAACGAGGACTTTAGTACAGATTACTCCTTGTTTAACTCATCAGCCAACGTCCATGCAGCTTCTTCCATGCAGAATCCACCAGAAGAGACATCCCGTTCCTCAAATGATGCCATATTGTTATGGATTGCAATAATAGCAACAATTGGAAATATTGTGGTTGTGGGAGTGGTGTATGCCTTCACCTTCTAGCATGACTGTCACTCCTAATGCTGGAAGAGAGGATAACTGCAACAGTATTTGTCCTGTGTATGTACGTGTGTGTATATATATATATATATATATATGTATATGTATATCTATATAAATACATATTGATAGGGACTTTATTAAGTGCTAGCACAATCATGGAAATGAAATACCAGTTTGTCATCTTGAATCCTGATGGCAGAAAATTTGCATGCAGTTGCAAACTGTATGGAGATGAGAGCTTTAATTGAGAACACAATCAATACCAGTTTTGTATAGAAATATAATAGAGACCAATGTGGGTAAGGTAAATACAAAGAGAAAGTGAGATTTACACAGAAAGCGTTTATTTTCTACTGGTTAGATTTTTCTAGCAGCTCTTCTGCATTTTGTCAGCTTTTGTGTGCACTTTTTACTGTGGTATAACGTTGTATGAAATTGTGCTATGTCATGTTTGCTGGATATCTTAGTTTTCCAGATGGACTAACTGATTGGCATTGGCTCAGTTCCAACGAAGTACAAGATCATTGTGTGTGACTCTTCAGGACATGCGTACACTGCGAGGCTGTGCTCAGCATCATAAGTCTTAAAGCTGTGAAAGGCAGGTGCATGCTATCTGATACTTGTCTTCTGATCTCTTTCTCTGGATCTGATAATCAATGATTTGATGCTAAATTTGTCTGCTGTTTGCAGGAGGAGGCACATCTATTCCAAGATGTGCCTGGTCTGCAGACTCTGCTCTCCAGGGGAGGAGGTATTAAACAAAGCAACTGCACAATCTCTCATTTCTGTCTAGAGATACTCAGTTGCAGTAGTTTGTAACTGTGTCCCTTCCAAGAAGCAAAAGCCAAATACCATGCTTTTCAGCTCATTTCACTGTAATCAAGGTTTCCCACAGCAGTCGTATACTTTCATAAGCTTATTGATGTATCAAAAGAATATGGGGAAATTGTGAAGGCTCATTAACAGTGAATTGTGTTTACGAGAAAACTGGACTCCAAAGAAAGATTCGATGCTTCCTGTGCTCACTTGGGAGTGAGTGCAAAAGTCAGGTATGGCATAGGGTAGAAACAGCAGAAAAAAAGGCAGCAAATGACAGATATGCAAGTGCTTGCATTTCAGTATTAATATGTCTCTGAGTTCTGGTGAAGTGGATTTTAGATAGCCTGGTTAAGGTAGCAACACTGATGCTCATTTGGATTTGTTCTGTTGAAAGGTAATATTTTCACTGCATTGTTCCCATGAGCAGTTCAAGGGCTGTATCTTTTCAAAACAAGGTGTAGCTTTCCTTGGTGCAGAGATTCTAAAACCTTGAGGGAAGAAAACAAAATGACTTCTGTTGGAAACCTCCCCTATCCCCCTTAAAAATGAACACACATATATGAAATGTCTTCACTTTGAGAGCAGCAAATTCTTCCTCTATGTCTTCGTGTACATGTATAAATTTTCTGTCTCATACAGCTACTACCCTCATTCCAGAAAGCCTTGTCTGAAGGCACAGAGACTGTTTTTGACACTTGCCTGCCACTGAGCTTGAGGCTGGACTAAAGCTGCTGAATGTATACAGAGGTTTGGATTTTCTTCCTTACTCTTGGAACCCATTTTTCTGTAGGCCTGGTGGACAGTTGTTAGTCAAAACAGCATACCCACAATTGTTATTTATAATCACTCAGTAATCACTGTGTATGTATTTTTTTTCCTCTCTCTAGGAACAGACTTTTAAAGGAGGGAAAGATGCAAACAGAGCTAGTGGGGAGGAGAAAAGAAGCTAAATTATTTTGAGAATTAGAACACAACATCAACGCACTTGAGGACCTGATCTTCTATATGTATATTTATTTTCCAGTTTGGAGACAGGATTTTGTTAAAATAGTTGAGGTTAGATGATATCTATGCCACAAGAAAGTCCAATTCTGGAAGATAAACTGGGCAGAAACCAAATTCTGTCTAATAACATAGATACAGTCTCAATAATGATACAAAAATGATGATTTTCACTGTCCTAAAATTACCATTCTTTCCTTCATAGGCAGAGGAAAATACATAACAGGGGAGCTGCATAAATTGTGTATCTTTCTTATTCTTACGCTCCTCACTCTTACTGAGCAGAGGGGAAGCTATTAAGTGAGGCTGAAGGTTGCAAGGCAGTTTCCAATGCAGCAGAACTGCACAGGACAAGGTCTGGTGTATTGAAGCTGTAAATAGTGCATAGTGCAATGTACTATCTACAACCCTTTTAAAAAAATGTTGTAATTGTATCAATTGCTGATAGATTTTTCTGCATTGTTCCTCAAGGCTCTGCAGTGAAGCCACATCTTATAAGCACTGTTTTCGCATGAAGAGCAAAACATTTCCACCATGATTAAAACCAGTTTCACACTGTGGTACTTGCCCGATGGGATTATTCTACTGCTTAATGAATTTGCAAATAGACTGTTTAAATTTCCTAGACTATTCATCTCACTGCAATTAGCAATGTTTACATCTCTCTCCTAAAGCACTGAATTCTTCACCCATGAAGAAGTGCATTAGAGTGGGAACAGCAAAGAACTGCCACTCTGCTAATGAAACCAAGTGACATTTTTGTGTTGTTTTTCCTGAAGAAAGTGCCCTGCTTTCGTGTGAAATTGATAGCAATAGCAGGAGTGTTGGAAAACAGTTCTGTCTCTCCCTCATCCAGATCATCATCATACAGATTTTCATCATTAGAGGTTGAGTTGTCAAGAAGTACCAGATAGAACTTAAAGTAATTGGTGTGACAGGGTGACATAGGCAAACTGGGTGCAGACAAGCAAGTACATACATTTCCTGTCTCATCATTAAACTGCACACTAATTGCACAGCTTTTCTGTTGAGAAAAAAATAGTTTCAGGATAGAGGTGCGAGGATATCACAAGTGAGAGTCTTTACAGTATATTGCCAGATACATTAAAGATCCTTAAAACACTGGGCAGAGCTGGTTCAAACTAATTACTTTGGTAGTAATAACATGCACAGTATGTTTCTGAATGCTGTGTTCTGGCTTCATCCACTACAACTGCTTCTGTCTTCTGGAAGGTTTAAATTCAACCACTGAAAAAGAAGAATCATTAAGTCCAGACAAGCCATAGAGGAGAGTAGAGAAGTGGATGGATGGCAGATGTCTCAGGTATGGTACTATGGAAGGTGTTGCCTCATCTTTATGCGGATGCTATTCCCTGGACTGTCAGTGCAGCTTGACTTGGAGCATTGTAGCTTCTTTCGTTGGAGCCAGGTAGTTGAGTAACTGCTGTTGCTCACTGAAAAGTGTGACAAGGAAGCCAAAACGTTCCTCAGAGCTGTTTTCTGAGGCTCTTTTGTAAATGCAGAAGTAAATGCTTTGCTGAGTACCATATGTACCACTATGAGAGACTCATCTGCTACGAATAATGTATTTAGCCTCTGAGTGGGCAAGTTGGGTGATAGATACCTCAGAAGTAATAAAATCTTCGCTCTAAAATCATTGTTTGCAATAAGGCTTGAGGGCAGTCAGCATCCCACCAAACTGCTGAGCTATCTTGTTATTGCAGGCTGAAGCAGCTGTTAATCACAATTTTAAACAGTGTGTCCATGTGAAGATAAAGGGAAAATAACTCTTTTTGTTTGGGGGCAAAAAAAACCAGGCATCTTTAATTTGTAAATTGTTACATATTTTGTCTATTATTAGAAGCTTTTGGTATTTTTTAACAACTCAAATTTTTAATATTCTCTTCAAATGTCTCTGCAGGCTGCTGAAAGTTCCTAATTTCACATAGCTTTGTCCAGTTATCCCATCTAATTTTACTGTATTTCACGTGAGTACTATCAGAGTAGAATTTGGCAAACTAGGCTTTTTCTAAGGATATTTCCATTATTGAGCAAAATATGCCAAAAATCAAAATCCCAGACCAAAATGTTTCTGCACTTTCAGAGCATTCGGAGCTCTGGAGATCTGGGTTTCATCTGGATAACTCACAGAAAGGTAAAGGGCAGGCAGGTCCCTGGTGATAATGTCAGACATCAGGGTTTGGACAGGCAGAGCTAAGTGCTTCATTAACTCCTGCTCTGCCTCTCTGAGCTGCACTGGCTTCCTGGACATGTCCTGAGCTGAGTACAGCATGTGCTTCCTCATTCTACATCTTGTTAATCGATGGGGAAACAAGTGCAATTATTCCATATTTATTATATAAGCCAGAGATCAATATTCTGTTAGGTACATTATTATTAATACTTTGGAATGCCACCTATAAACTAAAGACAGGAATAGTTTAACATGTGGTTAGCTCTTTGCCCGTGGTCTGGAAACATCCTGAAGAACTCAGAGCATCCCAAGGCCTTAAAGTCTCCTACTGATCTTGATCTGACACCAATGCTTTGTGTTTTCTCATACAAACCTCTCTGCCATTTAACTTGTCTTTCCAGCTTGAAGCAGTGAAAATAAAGTCAGCACTGTGCTGTTCTCTGGATGCATAAGGAATTCCTAATAGCGAAAGAACAACCACGTCTTGTTTTAGTTTTTGGCCTTGCAGGCACAAAGGAGGAGAAAAGTCTCCAGCTGTCTACCCAGGAGAGTCTGGGGGAATATATGCCTTGGTAGAACAAAATGGATGGCATTTTTATCTCATCTTGGCCTGTACCAGAGTGTTTACACTGACAACATGGCCAGAACTTCTTTTGCAGCAACTCCTTTTGGTAATTACAGCAACACAGCCAGGAACTGGAAAAGAAAACACCTCTGGTAACACAAACGTGACACATACCTAGTCAGCTCAGTGGCATCCCTCTGAAGGCAGATTTGCCTGAATGACATAGGCAGACTTACTCTGTTGGTACCAAGGCAAATACCATTCCATATGAGCACAAATTATCTCTCCATCTTGTTGAAAAAATTTGAGACCCATTCTCTCTTTGCCTGTGCAGGCTGCTAGTGAAGGTATTTTTCAATTGTAGAATATAGTAAAAAAGCTTCACATACTGATAGAATACATATAATATTTACCTTCTAAAGCTCTTCTCAGTCTCCCTTGAAAAACAAAACAAAACAAACAAACAAAAAGAAAAACCCAACCAAAAATCATTGAGCATTGAATGGTAATGAGTCTAGTTGCATCTGTATGGTAGCATCAGCTCATTTTAGTCTAAAGCCTTATGCCAGCAGATCTTGGAGAGGATCTCACTGTTACCCAGACTTTAAAAATGCTAAGAACAGAGGCAAGTAATTTCTCAAGAATGTCTCAAAATTCACTGGCCAGTTCTTTAGGCTGCATCAGTCCTCTCTTAGCATCCATCCCTTTAAACCCATTGTCACCATCACACATCTCTATGCCTTCATTTTATTTCTTCCTTTGTTTTCTCTACGTTCTTTTCATTCCCTGATATCAGAACATGCAAGCATTTGGAAGCCATAATGTTCTTCAGCCCTTTTTAACCTCCTTGACTGATAATAAGGCTAGTACAAGTAAAGATTCATTACACTAAGTGCATATAAGCTCTCTTCCTGTAGGAAGACCTTAATCACTGACTGCCTTAGCAAACTGCAAAGAATTTTCCCCAAGCAGAAGAGTAAGATGTGCCATGAATCCTGGTAACTGCTTTGTCAATATCTATACAACCCAAAGCTCCTTTTAGATATTCAGATTTTATAACTAAACTTCCCTCTTCCGCAGTCAGCATTTACTGAGCTTTTCACAGCCCAAAGTACTTTGTTACTTTTAGAAACTCAGGATGAGTGGTAGTGCACTTAGGGTAAGGCAAGGGGAAGAACAGAAGAGCTCTGTGTCGTTTATTGTAGGGCCTTGGCCACTAAACCCTAGCCTATTCAGTAAAGAAAAAGAACCCAAATATGCTAAAGCCATTTCAAATTTAGTAACACCTGTAGTTCTCAGATGCCCAGCCAGGCTGCTACAGCCAGATGAAGCATTTCTAAGTCTTAGTGTAATCCTTCCAAAAGCAAGTGTATTCCTTGTCAAGGACCAAGAGCTGAACTGCCTCCCTCACAGGTCCCTGCTTTTTCTGGTATTGTTTTGGGAGCTGGTTGCATTTCCTGTGGAGTTCAGTCCCACTGAGGAGTAAATGCAACTGAACTGCTCACAGATCTAGTCCTAAAACTTCTCAGTTACTGCCTTTATGATGATTGAAATTCCTGATGCTGCAAGCTGAGGGACCTTTGCTTCCACCTGGAGTCAGCTGCATTAATAACACTTCATAGTTCTGATGTATGCATCAATGGATCAACTTGCAGGACCAGCTCTGGGTTGCTGGGGTTTTGTTTTATTTTATATGTAATCTAAAGATATCTGTAATTTCATAATCAGAAGAAAGCAAGCAAGCAGGATGCTGTATTTTTGTAAATGAGAAGATAATAAGAAACAAGTCAGAATATTTTGATAGACATGCTGGAAGGGCATATAATGTGTTGAACAGTTGCACAATTTTTTCTATTACCTGAGCACCTCGCCTGAGAAATACTTTTTCTTTCTTTAACAAAGATCTCTTTCAATTCTGAAGTTTCAGAGTTTGAAAGGAGTGGACTGCAAAGCTTCAATGACATTTTAAACTAATGTAAATAAATCCAGTAGCTAGCTTTGTGAGGTAGCTTATAACCTTTAGGTTTTGGTTATCTCAAATATTGGCTCATTTGGTTTCATTTTTTTCTTCTCCAAAATAAGCTAAATAGTGACACTTCTGAAAGCATCTGTACTTCATACAAAATTACTGTCATATGGAAATGACATCCTTCAACTCATGTAAAACAGCTTTACAGGAGCCCTTTAGTATCTGTCATGACTTTTCCTACTAGTTCTTGACAATTTAATTCTCTGGTACTTTCTGTCTGCTACCCTGTTGTGTGCACTAGCAGGTTGGCAAAGCTTCTCTATGTTGGTTTTGTAATGTATGGGTTAGTTTAAAGAAAAACCTGTACTCTTGTAGTCGTTGTTCTTGAAATGTGGGTCTGTGTCTGTAAAGACAAAAAGGACTTTAAAAATGCCCTCTCTTTTCTCTAACTTTACTGTAATTGGCAAGCCTGGTTACCAGAAATGTATTCTTTTAAGCTCCTATTACATTGTTTTCCACTTATTGACTGCTTTCACTATGTGTGTACTTAGTGCTGATTCTCTTGCTATGGTGAAAATGACAAGTTTTGTTAATATGGAAGTTGTGGGTTTGGATAAAGTTCTTCAAACTGACGGGAGTGTGTATGGTTTTTTTTTTTAATTTTATTCTCAGATTGCTTGAGAGTATTTAAAAATCTATAGTTTCAGTTATTTATTTCTTACCTCCAGTGATATACCAATGCTAATAGTTTGTTGCAGTTTACAGATTGACTTGATAGTAGCCTTAGAAAATCACCTCTGTTGCCTATATGACACAAACATCTCACAGTGTCTCCTGCTATAGAAAGGGATTAACCTGCTTTCACAGTCCAAGAAGTGCCTCCACACATCTCAGAGCTGAGAGAAAAGATGTCCCAGCTTCTTAAAACATAGGCCTAGGAACCCTTATACCATTAACCCTTGTGTGACTGCACCTTCCCAGTCCTCCAGTTTATCTCAGCCATCCTGACCCATGGCTGTGGATGCCTTTGTGGCTGTGGCTATAAAATTCTGTCCTAGGGCAACCATTCCAAGGCCTTCTGGAACTCCAAGGTGGCACCAAACCTCACTGCAGCGTGTTTGCTAAGGTTCAAAAAGGCAAGCAGTGACAAGAGGAGAAAAGGAAAACATTTGGCTTTCCTAAAGCAAGGCAGCATGTAGCATGTCTTATGATTCTTCAGAAGGGATCCAATGAGGCAAGTAGAATCATATCTACTGAGGGAATGACAAAAGGACAGGTTAAATGACCTCCTTTGTACAATTACTCAATTGTAATAAAGATGAACTTTGAATAAGCAAATGCAGAACATCACAGAGATGAATATGCAAACCCTGATAGCAAGTCTGAGAAAAAAATCATTTAAAAAAAAGAGGCTAAAAATCAAATGCATGTTTTCTTCCAGTTCCAGTCTTTATCAATCCACCAACTAAACCTATTCCAGAGTTCACTTATCACACTGTAAGGCAGTGTGGCAACTGGCCCACTCACTATAGTATCTAACCGTAACTCACTTTTCCCTTGCAGCTATGGAATCCTACGGATCTCAGCGCTGTTCATTGCTAAGTCCTGCACAATAATTAGAAATGAACATAATTTAGACATGACAATATTCTGTTGAACAGAGAGGAAGTACTACCAGGCATTTAAAGATTTTAAACCATCTGAAACTGTTGTCACTGTTTTCTTGCATGGCATTATCTTCATGAGTCAGTTGGGTCTACTGTCTGCTAATGTAAATTGTTTTGCAGTGAGACTAGTAAAGAACATCAGCCTTTTAGCTCAAGTCTGTCTGTCCACTATAACCTGATGTATTTTGCTTTGCCCAGTGCTATGTTACAGGTTGGTTTAGGATTAAGAACAATTTAATTAAATATTTTTGAATGACTGACTTCATTACAGTAACTGCAGCGTGCAGTTTATGGAGTCAAAATCCAGAATTCCTAAGCTTCAGGCAATTTTTTGGGAAAAAATAACCTAAATATGAAAAACAAGAAAGCAAACATGAAACCCACAATACTTTGTCCTACTCCAGAACAGGGTGACAAGAATTAGAGCAATTGTAGTGCAGTACAATGCAACAACATTATTGTCAACAGCTTTAGACTTTCTTATGCTTAAACTTGCAGTATGATCATGTCAGGGAAGCAGCTTTTGAATGTATCAATCTAAGAAGAGCTTACTGAGTCAAATTACACTGGGAGTAGGGGGAGGGATTTACAGTCCAGTATCTGTTCTGTGACAAAATAGTTCATCAGATGTTTTCATGTGTTCAGGTGCTGGGGTTAAGTATGCCTTCCCCAGTGAGGCTGATTTAAGTTAGATGAAAGCCACCCTCCCACCCTTATGCCAACAGTCCCCTGCTTCATTCAGTGCTTTTGTACTTACTGTGCATCAATTCACACTAAGTGGGGAAGAGCCGTCTCAGAAACCAGCTGTGTCAAGAACAAATGACTTAGGGGTCTAAAAACCCCTACTTCAAACTGACTGATTATTTGAACAGCCAGGAGAGTCATTGGTAGTGCTAAAGGACAGCAGAGCTGCTCTGATGAGAAACTCCTGCGATTCCTATGGGTTTGTGCACAGCTCGGGGCTGGGAATGAGGGCATCGTGCTGGACTGCACGGGCTGCTGAAGGGCTTGCTGAGATAGAGTAGGCTGTGTCCCTTCAAAGTGCAGCTCACACAGTTGACCCTGGACTCACAAGAGGGAAATAGAAAGTGCCTCTTTTAAAACTGCCTGGTAAGAGACTTCCACTGCAACACATCCATTTTAACAGGAAAGAAACATGGGAGAAGAATGACTGTTAAATTAAGTGGTGCAGCATTGGTTTATATTAAAAACCAACCAACCAACCAAAATACAGAACCAAAGAAACTCACCCCAAAACCAACAAAGGAAATTTCATATGTGAGGATAATGTCTCTTTTAAACCATTTGACTCCCATTTAATGTTGTAGGTTTTTCACAACACCAAAGAGGACAAGATAGGACTTTAGTTTCACAACCTGCTTAGTACCATGTCAGTCTAGGCATTTGTCTTTTGCCACTTTACTTAGCATATCTGAAATGATATTAATTCATTCCTAATGCATTTGATTCACACCAGTGCTAAGTGTTCAGTTTCCACTGAAAAGCTGCTGGAATTGCTCCTTCAGGTCTCCACTTAGCTGTAAATAGCACAGAAATTCTGTCCAGACCACTTTTCTCTCTCTTGCATTTACCTTTATTTTTGGTTCAAGCAGCGGAATCTATAAACTTCAGCTTACAGTTTCTTTGTATTGAGGATCCCTGTCCAAGTCCCATCTGCAGGCCCTTCTGGCCAAGTCTTGTTTCCATTGCATGGCAAGTGATTTAGAAGGAGTGTTTCTGGGTGTAATCACTTGTCTCTAAATATTGGAAGTTAATATTTTTTATCATGTGAAAAGAAATCTCACCTCAGTCTACTTCAGCTCAGGGAAAGTAAAAGTTAACATCCAGTCCACTTGTTACTATAGGAAAAATTGTCTAGGAGAGGTCATGAAGATCTTTAGCTGACTTCAGATGAGTATTTGTCACTTGGAAATTCCATAGCATTTACTGGGAAACTTGAAACAATCACAGTGGCTATGTTAGTAAACTACAGCTGCAAATCAGGAGAGATGTTGAGGTGCTGGAAGGTGTCCAGAGAAGGGTGACAAAGCTGGTAAAAGGCCTGGAACACAAACCCTGTGAGGAGAGGCTGAAGGAGCTGGGGTTGTTTAGCCTAGAGAAGAGGAGGCTCAGGGGTGACCTCATTGCTGTCTACAACTACCTGAAGGGAGGCTGTAGCCAGGTGGGGGTTGGTCTCTTCTCCCAGGCAACCAGACCCGAAGAAGAAGGGGACACAGTCTCAAGTTGTGCTGAAGGAGGTCTAGGCTGGATGTTAGGAGGAAGTTCTTCACAGAGAGAGTGATTACCATTGGAATGGGCTGCCCAGGGAGGTGGTGGAGTCACCGTCCCTGGAGGTGTTCAAGAAAAGACTGCATGAGGCACTTAGTGTCATCATCTGGTTGACTGGATAGGACTGGGTGCTAGGCTAGACTGGATGATCTTGGAGGTCTCTTTGAACCTGGTTGATTCTATGATTCTGTGATCTGCATATTACTGCATTTTGTCCTTCCCTTCTTAAACCATGTAACTGGTGACTGAAGGAGCAATGCAAGATTCAACTTCTCTACTCCCAGCTGATTGCTATAACTGCTAGGACAGTTGCATTTGCTGTCTTTCATTGGTTAATCTTTATTTAATGCCTAAACTCTAAAAGTGGGAGTATGGTAAATAATATTCTACAACTTAATGAGTGCAGCCTTCACCTCAGAAAACATGAGTTGACCTCCCCATGTAGAGCAGAAGAACTTGAATTACTATCCTCCACATTTAGGTAAATGCTTTGACTAGTGAACATGAGACACTGTGAGGAAGCAGAAGCACAGAAAAGGAATATAGTATTTTATTTTTCATTATGAATTAGCTCTTGTAGTGCTCTGAATGTAACAGATTAAATCTGTGGTTCACAGAGCATGAGCTGCCTGATTGTGACCATCAGAAGAGCCATATCCAAAGCAGACCTTAAGAAGCCCACAGACACCTGGATAGTTCCCAGGTTTGACAACTCCCAAGGGAGCATTCAGGAGGGTTTGGGTTGGGTTTTTCTTTGTTTGTTGGTTGATTGTTTTGGGGGTTTTTTTGTTGTTCCATTTTGTTGGGTTTTGTTTGGGTTTTTTTAAGATGGCAAGCGAGATGACTGACTTCAGAAGCTTAAGCTTTTTATGGCACTATTCCAAAGTCATTTGGAAGCCTAAGACAAATCTATTGATTGATTTCTATACTTGAAATTCATTATAAACCAGTACCACCAAAGAACTGTCAGTTAGGATATACAGCTTTATGTTTTGGGTTTTTTTTCCAGAAAGCTGTTAACTGTTGATATGTGTTCCCTTTTCAGGCTAGAAACCTGTCTGATAAACAGATTCAAGACAATATGATTTCAAAATAACAGATTGTAGTCTGTTCCACAAACCGTAGGGTTTGTTCGATTGGTTCAGTGCAATCTGTGAGGCTGTCAGAGGATGGCATCATGGTTTCTTTGAGTGGAAGGTGCAACAAAATCTTGTTCTGAAAACTGAAGTAGTGCTTCTGACTTGTTAGATTGTCTTTTACAGAATGCCATCCTACGTGTATGCAGTGTATGCATCGCTTCACCTCCTTATGTCTTAGAAACAACATTTAGCTTGGATTTGAGGCACTGATATATAGTAATAACTGCTCTTCTTGCCCTTGAAATCAGAAGTAAAAGACTTATCTACTTGTATGGATAAAAACAGCCTCTAAGCCTCTATTGATTAAGTTTCCAGGTGGTTCTTTTTTTCCCCTGTGACCTACAAGTTTGCCTCAACAAATTGCAATATTTAGCAATTGTTTTTATTCTGTATCAATGTGCTTCCCTTCCTTTTCTCACCTATTTTCCTTAAATCATGTCGTTGAATCACAGAAGCAACCAGGTTGAAAGAGACCTCCAAGATCACCCAGTCCAACCTAGCACCCAGCCCTAGCCAGTCAACTAGACCATGGCACTAAGTGCCTCATCCAGGCTTTTCTTAAACACCTTCAGGGATGGTGCCTCCACCACCTCCCTGGGCAGCCCATTCCAACAGCAAATTGCTCTCTCTGTAAAGAACTCTTGATGAAAATCATCTAAGTTTGTGCTATCTAACATCTAAAGTGATATTTTTCTATCTTGTTTGGAAGACCAATGGCTTTGATATAAACAGAACCAGAGTATTTATTTCCCTTCTTTTCCATCAGTAACAAATACTGTTTAATGTAATGTTATAGCCTTGAGACAGCATTAGAGCTCTCTACTGGAATGCTACATTATCTACTATAAACTAATCATTATACCACAGTTACAGTGAATTATGAGTCCTTTTTTTTAAATAGGTTATAAAACCAAAATGATTAATATCCTGTCTGTTTATCAGCATATAAAGAACTCACACAAGGCACTCCCCAGCCTTCTTTACTGCTTACTTCATCCTAAATCACATAGGATACAATTGTGTTAGTTACTTAGAGATGAATCATAAACTTAAAATAAGCACTGAAACAAAAATAAAGCCCATTTCTTTCCCTCAAGAGTTTAGCTTTTAAAAAATATTCTCCTTAATAAATGGAGCTCAGTTATGGAAAGGATAAAATGCAGGTGTTGAAAAAGCACTGTCCAAGCATCCATGGTCTATTTATACACAAGATCAAGTTAAATATTCAGCATCTTTGGTTCTGGAATCTTCTAAGAATTCACCTCTAACACTGTGGAAAGATTTGAACAACCTGATCTAGAAGAAGGTGTCTCTGCCCATGGTGGGGAGGTTGGAACTAGGTGATCTTTAAGGCCCCTTCCAACCCAAGCCATTCTATGAATCTATGATTCTAACACAACCTTGAAACTTTCCTCTCTTGTACATTTTTAGAAACACACAATAAAAGGGTTTTTTTATGGCCTCCCATGGATTGTTTTGAGGATCCTTGGAAGCAAAGACACTAGAACTGCATTTCCATCACTCAAAATAGCATCATAGTTTATCAATTGGGGCAAATTGAGCGGTAGTTTCAGCAGATCACCAAACAATAATCTCATTCATCATTTCCACACACATTTAAAATTACTCTGCCTACTGCAATGCTGGTTTCATTAAGGTCCTTCTTGATTTAGACCACTAAGGATAAGCTCAGAGTGAGACACTTTATTTCACATAGGGCACAGAAAATACCCAGTAGGATGACTGCTGAGTGGAAGGCTGGGAAAGCAAAATTTTCTTGTTGCTTGAGTTACTGTTTTCTATCAAGCTCAAAAGCCAGGGGAATTTGAAAATCCTCCCTTATTACATTGCCATGATACCTGCAATATTTCTATTTGCAGAGTGTCAACTCAGCTTTCCCTTTATGAATTAGCATATTAAAAGAGTGAATCTGTTCCTCAGGCCTGCTACTGCTTTTCCTCTTTGTTACAGAACCTACATCCCTGAAAACAATGAGGAGATTTTTTTTCTTGGGAAGTTCTTTGTATAAGAGTATGAGAACTGCTGCTTGGCTGGTATATAAATGTGCATCACCCTTCAATGGTTCTTGATTTTTAAAAGCAACCCACTCTGAAGTCAGTGAATCTTGAATTTGCTGATGTTGTTCTTCCTGCTACCACACTTTGACACTGCTTTCCCAGTTCTCCATAAGTGATATCCTGTCTCACTGAGGCATGCAGTAACAATAAACTCTTTCCTCTTTCTGGTGTTTCACATAAAAAAAACCAGTGCCTTAGTGGACATCCACTCTTTTTTTCCCCCTCTTTTTAAACAATATTTAAATATTCTTAAAATATTCTTTCTAAACTACATGTAGTACATATTCTGTGTTGCTACTACATGTGATTTTTTCCTTTCTTTTGTCAGCTTCTTACATGATGTCTATTTTTAATTTTGGTCCCTTTCTGTCTGTGAGGTTTCATTCTGTATCTTGGTAGTCACCATTCAAGAAATCTCAGAACTTCAACTTAGGAGTGGGAGATCTTAATTATTCACTCGGTGAATCACGTGCTGGTCACTGTAGGTGCCAAAAGCCACTTTTGTTAAGTTTGATGGTTTTGTTGGTGGTGTTTTGTTTTGAATAAACTACTACAACAGAAACAAATAAACAGGGGAAAAAAAAAAAAAGGACATAAACAAGATTCAACCAAACTTCTACCAAAAACCAAGAGCATTTCTCTGGTCCCAGGGATATGTCTACATGATGCAATGCAGCATAGGCTAAGACACCTCAAGAAAATACCTACAGTTATTGGTAAATTCACCTTAACAAAGTGTTCTCTTGGGGTCAGCATATCCCTTTCTCAGGAAGCTCTCTCATCCAGGAAGGATGTCCCTCTCCTTTCATTGTACCAAACATAACATGACCGTGCATACATCAGTCAGCTTGCTACAAGACAACATTGACCCCAAAGCACATTCTTGTATTGTCAGGCACTGACAAATAGTGCTGCTACCAGAACCAATCCCAACCTCGTGTATCCAGAACACAACAAAGATGAGGGAAGAGCTTGAAAGCGTGTCCTGTGAGGAGTGTCTCAGAAATGTGGGTTTATCTAGTATGGAGAAAAGGAGGCTGAGGGGCAACCTTATTGCTTCCTATATTTTCCTGAGGATGGGAAGTGGAGAGTGAGTTGCTGATCTCTTTCACACCCAGTGATAGGACACATTAAATTGGCTCAAAGCTGCACCAAGGAAGGTTCAGACTTGGCTTCTACAACCTCTCTGCACAACTTGTTCCTGTGTTTCACCACCCTCATTACAAAAACATTCATCCTTATATCTAGTTTGAAACTACCCTCTTCAAGGTAGACAAAATGAAATCATTTTGTCCTGCCACAAAAGGCCCATCTGAAAAGATTGTTTCTATCTTTATTGTAAGTGCTCTTTAGTACTGAAAGGTCATTATAGGATCTCCCGAGAGCCTTCCCTTCAACCACAATTTTCTCATTTTTTCATCATAGAAGAAGTGATTCTTTTAGGTCACTTCCAACTGAACCATACTATTTTAGTATTCTAAGAAGGGCAGCAAGATGGTATACTTCAGGATCTATTGTTCATTGGGTTGAGGTGGGTTTTAATTTATGTGATTAAGAATTTCAAGCAGTCTGAAATTATGTTGGACATTAAACAAATAAATAAACCTCAGCAGAAGCCTGCCATTTCCCAAGAGTGACAAAAGTGGAATGGGTGCTGAGCTTCTTCACATAGATGTTGACTGTAACGAAGATGAGTAAGTGGAAACGTCTTGGTAAATGATGGTGAAAGACGCAACACAGCCACATGCTATGGCTCAGAGTTCACTAAAAATAAATTGTGTCCCCAGCACAACAAATAATCAGCAAGACAGATAGCCAAGAAGAGGAAAGCCATAATTGTTTCCTCTGGGGGTGGATTTCTCAAAGTAAACACTCAATCTAGTCCTGACTTTGTAACGGAAAATGGAATTCAATAGGATGGAGGAAATGCTGGAGAATCATACAATGGCAATGTAGTATTTTAAAGCCCAAACATATGAGGGAAGGGGTGGGTGATGACAACTGTTGTTCTTTAAGTCAGGGCTGAAAGCAGACTGAAAGGAAGTTTGGTCTGCCAGAAAGGCAACAGTCTGGGTGCTGGGAGACCTTGGCTTCCTCTGTCTCTCCTGTTTAGTTCTGAACTCTGACCCAGACACTGAATGCCCTTGTTTATACAGTACTTCCCAAATAATAGTTCTGTCTGAGAGGGACAGGTGACCGAGGTTTCATCATGCTCTCAACCAGAAGAGTTTTTATGAATGCCATCACCATAATTTGACATAGTGATGTAATAAATAGCTCCAAGAGACCACTTTATGGTGGTACAGATCACGTGCCTCAAAGAACATGGGACATCTGCCAGTTTCACTTATATGCATTGATAACACATAATGAATTCTGTCATTTCATTAAAAAGCTGTCATTTGGCTTATCACCATATTTCTCAGAAAGTCTCTGCTGAAGCTCCCCATGCTGGTACAGCTGACCTTTGACCAAGTAAGGGCCTGTCCAAATTAAGACAGCATTCTATTAGCATACATGAGATGATTATTCTGGGAAAGTTTCCAACCAAAGCAACTTTAAGCATGCCTAATTATATGTAAGGTCCCCATCCTATTTGGAGAAGTTTCTGGGCCTTCCTACATAGAACCTAGTTTGTTTGTGAAAGTTGAAGTTCAAACACATTTTCTTCAGGAACAAATTTCAAACATGAATGGGCCCCTATTACTCTCATCTCAGATCTATAAAGCTTGCTACAAAATTCAAATGCATCTTTGTTCTTCTCATTATTTCTAGTGCAAATTTTGTTGCTAATAGGATCCATTTAGCTTTTCTGAGCAATCGTTTACCTCCTTTCTAGACTGCTTGCCAAAAGAAGTGATTTGGCCAGAGTACTAGTTGATTAAATTGGCCAAATACTGCCTTACATCTAAGGACTAAGTTTGCAGGCTATAAGTAGCTGACAAGCAGCCACATGCTACAGCATAACCTGGTCATGCCCTCCATGCTAAACTCTGGCAAGGAAGAAAAGGAGCTGGATGCCTCAACTGCATATTACCTAAAAGATCTCCTCTATCTGGAAAATTATCAACTGACTAAATCAAACTATTCTCCAGCATGAGCCTTCCTTTTGCAGATAACACAAGGGTTAAGAAAGTATGCAGCAATATGACCCTATGCCACAGCCACATTCACAATTACACGGCAAGGCTGCACATCAAATACCTCCAAATACTACAGACAGGAGCTTATTAGGTAAGTGATACCTTTTTCTCTTGCACAAAGAATGCCTACAATTCATCTCCCTGTGGAGGTGAGGAGAAAGCCATCTTCTCTCTTTCTGGTGTTTTGATGCCCTGTCCAAACTCTGCTACACGTAGTTACACTTCTGCAACTGAGCCATCTCGCTGACCAGCAGCGTATCACCCCACCTGCGTTAGGTCTCATTCCTATGCTTGTCAGAAAGAGTGACAAACACTCTTCTACCACCTCAGTACCTCTTTTTCCAGAGGAAGTACCCTGAAGCCATGTCAGAGTGTCGGAGACAGGAGGTAGAGTCTGTCCTGTCCTCTGCTCCCTGCATGGTACCACTTACAATCAAGCACTGGTAGTTCCTGCCAGCACAGAGAGCTCTGACTGTGTTGTGCTAAAAGAAACCTTGACTGTTCACTTCAGTGATAAATAATGTTCAGAATACTTGAAAATATGAGCTGGTGAAATATTGAAACTCATTAAAATACAAGGCCACTTTAGGAGAACAAGGGTTTGTACACTTCCTTGCAGTTACCATAAATACCTCAAAGTTCCTCAGGTCCTGCACAGGGCGAAAGGAAACATGTACCTCTCTCACAAATGTACATTCCTTGGTTCACCATATGATGAAACACCCTTCCTGCTGAGCTGCTTGCAAGAGCAGTTGGAATTCATCCCATGCTTTTAATCTGACCATAAACAACAGCACTGCATTTGTCTCTCTCATCTCTGAATGTTGTTTATACTCAGCAAGATGTAGAGAAGGTTAGGCAGTCCATCTGGATTTCCTCCTTTGCTGCTTTCCAAGCTAATTAATCTACTTTGTCCTGTTTACTGGTACTACCGTGCAGCCCCTGGAAACAGGGAGTTATGGTGGTTCATGCCAGTTGGTTTGAATTCAAAGAGGAAAAGAAAGAAAGAATGTTACTTGTATGCCAATACTTTCTAAAGAGGTGTAAAATGGCAGCAGCTACCAAAAGTCATCATCACCATTTCTCTATGAATTCAACAAGGCAAATACAGCATAAAGATGCACCCAGGGGGACATTTAATGATATGTAGGAAACAAGAGAGTTCAGATCATATCTGAGCACTTCATACCAGGTATTCAAAGCTCTCAGCAATTCCAACGGAAACACTGTCATGTAAATATTTGAAAGGTATTTGTGTTCAGCAAGCTAAGCCACAGTAAAAGCTTGGCCACTTGTCTTGAAGCACTTGGCAGAAGCATGCAAGGACCTTTTCTAGTAGGAATCCTGCATATATACACAAATACACGTGTCAGGAACTCACAGATTCTGATACTTCTGAACTTTATTTTGGGCTTTGTGAATAGAAACAGAAATCTAAGTATGAATATTAGGCTAAGAACCTAGTCCCACATGACAGTGGTTGCTGCAAGGCATGCCTGACTTTGCTCTTGTAGAGAAAATGTCCAGTGAAGGATTTTTCTTGGCTAGAGACTTACAAGGAAATAAGTGCAGTTTTATAAGCAAGAGGAAATTGAAGGGTGAGCTGGTTACTGTCTGAAATTCCTAGGAGAAATTCCTAGGCAGAGAGCTTTCTGTCCAGTGTCGCTGACAATGTCCATTTTTCTGGGTGATTTTATAGGTCAGAAACTAATCCTAGCACAGTTTATACATATTCAAGAGCTGTCTCAAAGAGTACTGCAGGCTAATTCATCCCAACAGTCTCTCAAAAAAAGGCTGCCATGATACCCCCAAACCGTCCAGTCACATCTGTCCCACATATTACAGGTTTGCATCAGGCATGAGCCACCATTAATTCCAGAAGCATCCTTTGGAAGCTTATCTGTAATATGCCTCAATCCCATACAACAGCACAACATTCATTAAATACGATCAACACTGCCGTAGAATCATAGAATCAACCAGGTTGGAAGAGACCTCCAAGATCATCCAGTCCAACCTAGCACCCAGCCCTAGCCAGTCAACTAGACCATGGCACTAAGTGCCTCATCCAGGCTTTTCTTGAACACCTCCAGGGATGGTGCCTCCACCACCTTCCTGGGCAGCCCATTCCAATGCCAATCACTCTCTCTGACAACAACTTCCTCCTAAGATCCAGCCTATACCTACCCTGGCACAACTTGAGACTGTGTCCCCCTGTTCTATTGCTGGTTGCCTGGGAGAAGAGGCCACCCCCCACCTGGCTACAATGTCCCTTCAGGTAGTTGTAGACAGCAATGAGGTCACCCCTGAGCCTCCTCTTCTCCAGGCTAAACAGGCCCAGCTCCCTCAACCTCTCCTCAGAGGGTTTGTGTTCCAGGCCCTTCCACCAGCTTTGTTGCCCTTCTCTGGACATGCTCCAGCACCTCAACATCTCTCTTGAATTGAAGGGCCCAGAACTGGACACAGTACTCAAGGTGTGGCCTGAGCAGTGCTGAGTACAGGGGCAGAATAATCTCCCATGTCGTACTGGCCACACTGTTCCTGATGCAGGCCAGGGAACTTGCAATATTATATGCTGCATGGAGGTATGTGCTTTCCCAGACAGTGTCCATTGGAGAGAAAGTGGAAACTACAATGCTTTCCAGAGAGACTGGATACAAACTGTGCCACTGCTTGGGCTAGGCTTTCCTAGAGCATCAATATCCAGTGGGAGCACAACTACCCACACTGTGTCAGAGTCATCTCCAACTACACAGATTTACACTCTTGGTTCTACGGCAGGAAGGCAAAAGGAGAAGCTTCAGATAATGGTTTGATGGACCACGGGGATATGATCTGGTTAGCAGTCTGCTCTGGGGTCAGTAACATGTGACTTCATCACAAGTCCCTAGTGCCAGTTATGTGCTAACTGTTCTGCAAACAGGAGAGAAAAAAGCCTTGGACCCAGGCATGCACAGCACACAGCTTCTTGTTCTCATTTGAAATGGAAAATTGAAGCACAGATGTTTAGATATATGCTCCTCCAGCAGCTTCTTGCCTGCTACTCACTTTCACAAGAGTCCTTTATAATTTAAAACATGCTCGAGGCTTCTGATTACTCAGGAATGCTTTCCATTACAGCTGTCTTAGAGCTCCATCCCTCTGACTGTTCCCAGTAACCCTACATGGGCTGTGGTACTTATGCCTCCTGTTCTCTGTCACAGGCTTTTCTTCCCTGTCTGACTATGTGTGTGGTGGAAATAGCTTTTCATTTTCCAAAATCCACCACAGTGCAGTACAAGACAAGCAACATGACCAGGATTCTGAAACTAAGGCCCTGAAGTGTGATTTCAGGGTATGTTCCAGCCCAAGCAGACAACCGTCAGTGTCAAAATACGCTCAGCACAAAAGCACATTGTTTGACAATAAGTATTAAAGGATGAACTCTAAGTGGAATTGACTTAGATTTGTCCACCTAGAACATAAACTATTTAGCAAATTTTAAAAAAAAAACAAACACATATCCTCTAAACAATGCTTTGAAATAATTAACTATTAAAAAGGAAAACAACAAACATTTACATAGCTTGGGTGTGATTATTCACCCTGTCTGTACCAGATATATGCACAGTTCAGATTTATTTAGAGCTACATAGTAGGATAAGGGTCAAGTGGAGATGCAGCTATTGTGATAAAAGTGTTTTTTCCCCAGAAGAATTTAATTTATTTAGGCAAATGCCTTTTTGCTTCTATGAAGCAATTTTACAGTGAGAGGGATTGATAGCTTAGATGCACCATTTCTGGACCCAACACAGACTCCTCCTTAGCTGCAAAGCATTTACAGTTTGCTCTTAATCATTTTTTTCTCCAGAGAAAGGAGTAACAGACAAAAGTTCATGAACTCATACCAGTGGTGCAAATCTATAAACAAAATAACTTGAACTTTGCTGAACTTCCAGATCTGAAGTGTAATGTGTGATTTATAGTTCTGCTAAGTGCAACCATGACACTAACACAGATCAGAGCCAGACACGTCTTAAGCATTAGCACTGATGGTTACAAATACATTCAAACTGTGGCCACACAAAAAGCATTATTTAGGGGAGCAGAAATAGTTCTCTAGCAACTGTGATACATAAAGCTTTGCTTTAATTTTTTTACTTTCAAGATAACTCACTGTTTATCCACATGACATTTTCCCATTCTGAGGATTAGATACAAATTGATTCAATCCCAAAGGACAGAGAACCATTGCCTTGGCTAGTCATATGCTGAAGTTTGGCTGGGTGTTGCAAGCTTTACAAGCAGGCTCACAAGGGATTCTGAAGATTGCATGTCAGTGTCCTTCATTTTGCATTCTACAGTGACAAAAAGCTGTGCACATGTGCAGGCTGAATATACCAGGTTGAAATACAGAAAACATATAAGAAACCAACTCCTTTCAAAGAGCTGAAATAGCCTCAGATATCACATTTATCTGATACTGAAAAAGGGGAGAAAAGTGCTTCGCTTTTGGGAGTTGCATAAAGAGTTAACAAGACATAAGGATTAAATGTCTATAACTTCAACTTCTCAGCTCTAATTATTTCAGCTATTTTCTAAACTCACAGATTACACACGAGTATGTGTGAATGCTTTGGCACTCAAGTAACTGATCCAAATCAGACAAAACATATAGACAGCAAGCTTCTATTTATATGTCAGGGTTTTTATATATCCAAACTGTTAAACCCCATCTTATATATTAGGAATGTAAAAAAAAAAAAAAAAAAACAAGGCAAATTAAAATTCTCAAATTGCAGCTACCCTGAGGGAAAACATTTTCAGTTAATTAGTTTTAATTATTATCTTTTAAACCAAAACTGTTTTTAATGGAAGTAGCAGTTTGAAACAGGACACTTTAGCATTGTGGAAAAAATTTGTTCTATTTCACAGATTCATAGAATGGTTTCAGTTGGAAAGGGCCTTGAAGATCATCTAGTTCCAACCCACCCTGGCATTAGAAGGGAGACCTTCCACTAGACTAGGTTACTCAAAGCCTTCAACACCTCCAGAGTTGGGGCATCCATCACCTCCCAGAGCAACATGTTCCAGTGTCTTGCCACCCTCATTGTAAGAAATTTCTTTCTAACATCCAGTATAAATCTACCCTCCTCAAGATTCAATCCATTCCCTCTTTCATAACAAGCCATGGTAGAAAGTCCCTTCCCAGCTTTCTTGTAAGGCCACTATGAGATTCCCTCAGAGCCTTTTTCTTCAGGCTCTTTTTTTCCAAAGCAAATAATTTCTGAAAGAACAGATTCTGATTTGGTTTTATTTCTTGTAAATTCACTCTGCCTCTAAAAATTTTGTGGGGAGGATAACAGCTGGAGTGAAATGCTCTAAGCCTTCACATGGTAAAACCAGGAGCCCATCTGATAA
Organism: Pogoniulus pusillus; assembly: GCF_015220805.1. Taxonomy (NCBI): domain Eukaryota; kingdom Metazoa; phylum Chordata; class Aves; order Piciformes; family Lybiidae; genus Pogoniulus; species Pogoniulus pusillus. The sequence goes on along the minus strand of NC_087264.1, from coordinate 15,913,135 downwards.
CAGCTAGCAACCAATTTAATCTTAGATAACAAAGCACTCTTTGAAGAGGAGTAAAGATGCAAGTGGCTGTAATTGAAAGCCATTATTCTCAAACTGAGTGATATTCTCAAGTCTCATAAGCATCCTTGAGAATGTTTTCCAACACAACTTACTTTAGGAAAGCATGTATGTGTAGATAAGAAGGAAGCAAGAAGTCATTTAATTTCTTGTATTTACTTTCTTATCAATATCCAAATCTGGGAAAACAAAAATGCTTTTTTTCACTGTTTTCTGAGGATAGCCTTGTTGAATTGCAGTGCCTGAACATAAATAACACTGCCCCCTGCTCCCTTTAAAAGCATAATGTAAGGAAAATTAAGTCTGATGTTGTTAACAAAATATACTATCGTGGTCAACAGCTGAAAAACACCTGTTGAAATTTGGATAGATCAAAACTACAGTGGTGGAAAAGAATTATTAATTAATATGAACTAACACTGTGTGTGTTAAGACAGCACTTCATGTTTAACAGCTTTAAACAAATGGAATAAAAAAATGCCAGTATCCTCCTTTAGAGAGTTCTTGGTTTTTCCCTTACAATTATCTTAAAACTGAGGAAGTTTTTATAAATTCCCCAGGTTCCTTTGTGAAAGATACTCCAACTTTTTGATGCTCTTAAGACTTCTCTCTTAGAGAAGACTTTATAGAAGCATTTTTATACTGCAAAATCTCATCCTACATAAAACGTTGTAGTACACTGAGTTCCAAAACTTAAAACAAAGAGTTTATTATGAAATGTACATAGAGCCGCAGATCCTGTCTTGTGCCCTGGCACAGGGCCACATGTCACAAACACCCCAAAACAGGGTGGGAACAAACAGGTGACGATCCAGAAATCTGGGTGTAGCAGAGAATCTGAGCTAGAGCTCAATTCAGATACAGAAGTGAAGGGGAGGGGACAGTTAGTAGGTTAGTTAGCTGTTAGTAGGTTACTAGTAGAAAGTAAAAGACGAGCACTTCCCTGCAGATTTTCATTTCCTATGTTCTCTAGACAAAGAGAATGCTTTGAAATAATCTCTTCTGTAAAAATAAAGGGTTTGGTGTGGGGTATTTGTTTCATTGTTTATTCTCCATATTTTTCTCTGTTATTAAATCTCAAGGAACTTTGAGCTTTATGATCATCAGTAATAAAACTACACTCTTCCTCTAGGCACACTGCTTTGGTTGTACAAACACTCTTTGGGGTATCTCATGAATGATCTTCACATCGTATCTTGGAACCCTGGGCCGTTTTCAGCTCATACAAGCACAGTATGACTATTTGACTATTAAACAAGATTTTGAGAACAAGTGATCAATGCACTGTCCTTGCAATCCACTGACCCAAATTAAGCAAGTAACAACACAGATGTGTCCAAATGGAAGCATACAGCTCTTCCCACTCAGAATTCAAGCTTGAAATGATGGCTCTGGCCTGTCCCTAGCAGTAAACATTGCTTAGGTGTCGTATATGGCATGCACAACTACACTGGGAGATTTCTTCACACAGTGACAATGAAGCATCTGAGACATGACAATTTGTGAGTCAGTAGATGGATAATTTGGCTACAAGCTTCCAGTAAGCAGAAGCTGACACAGCCTCTGCTGTGCCTTGCTGCCTATCATCTCCAGCAGAGTTCTGTGGTTACTGGAGTTTCTCAAGCAGATAATTACTAGAGTTTTAATCAAACAAAAGTCTGCCTTTTCCAGCTGAATGCAGGAGAAAGTCTCTGTCCAAAAGAGTTCATCTGGGATGCTTTCAGGGATTGATAAAATGGCAGACACTCGATATGCTTATGAAGGCCTTCACTCTTTCAGTATTTATTACTTAGCAACACACTTCAGGGTTGTTTTTTTTTTTAATTAGAATACTTGTTTGGAAGGAGAGGTGAGTAGAAAGCAAGGATGGCTTTTGTATCATCTCAGAAAAACAGTAAAAATCCATGACATTAAAATCAGCTGGGCACTGGAGGTAGGTTTTAACTTCAGAAATACTTTGAATGCACAGTTACAGACGGAGTACTGGGCAGACTCCTCATGTACTTCAGTTGCAGCCTATTCATTTAGCCAGTCACTTTTTACTATAAAAGTTACAACAGTAAGACTTTTTCATTTAACACAAAATGAATAAGGCACACACACTCATTAAAGTAACTGTAACCTGACCCTTATTCAAACCAAAAATGCACTATCAATCCTTAGCTTCTTCACAAGTCACATGGGAAGTGTTCTTCTCTTGCTCTCATTTCAGAGTGGAAAAGGCAGCAAAAGCCATGCTAAACACAGCAAGAAACACTGCTGTGACAAAACAGGTGGAAGCTGAGTTTCGACAGTTGAATCTGCACATGGAAGTGCAGCTCCCAGCTCTCCTCCATCTCAAAAGCAAAATCCTAGAATTTTGACACCCCTCCACCCCGTTGTTTTTTTTTTTTTCCAGTGTAGTTTTTGCTGGAGTAATTATTCTCCTGAATGAAGAGATCCACACCAGCAGAGGGCACCCATGAGAACCATGGCTCTTGTATTCCAAGTAGTAGAAGGCGTTTATTACTGTGCCTAGATTCAGTAAGACAGAAGCACCCTTTGCTTGCTCTATACTGCTCCCAAGCATCTTTATTACTACAGCTTTTATAACTTTTTTATAACTGCATACTGTCAGAAAAACTAAAGTCATCAGGGAGACCCTGTGAGGAAAGTCATACATAATGATTTGAGATGTCAGCTTTAAAATGCTTTTAATTGCTGGAATACATGCCCTCGTCACCCAGCAGCTACAGACCTCCACTAAGTTGTCGAAACAGGACAGGTGTCTACAAAGAAAACAGTGTGTCAAAAAAGACATCTGGAAGAAGAGACAAAAGGCAAGATAAGAGGGAGCTGGAAGAAATGGAGTCACGGCAGCAAGCGGTATCACAAGTGTGCTAGTTTGAAGCAGGGTAGAATGTTTTGGTGAGAGGAACTAGATCACAGGCTGTGAAAGGAAAACAATGGTGATGTCTGCTCCCCTCAGAGTCTTGCTGAAGAAGAAAGGAAAACATTAGATAACACTCTCACCATTTTCACTCACTCTGCTTTGGGCTTCTGACTGAGCTGCATCTCCCTAACCTCACCTTCCACTCACCTTTGCTTCTTAACCTCTTGGCTGAACCTCTATTCTTCTTTAGGAGTGGGGTAAGGTTGAGAGGGGCAGGGGGAAGGCGCAGGGGTGGTTGAGAGCCCCTCCTGGGGACTCAGGTTTCTGGGAGGGGAGTTGTGTTTCTGTATTACTTTTACCTTGTATATTTCTGTCTATAACTGTATATACTGTAAATACCTGCTTGTATATTGTGCTAGCTGTAAATAAACAGCTTCATTTATATTCCCAGAGCCGGCTGAGACTAGTCTGGGTGACTTCTAAAGTGGGGGGGGGGGGGGGGGGGGGGGCGGGGAACACCCAAACCATCACAACAAGAGATGGGAAGAGAAAGGGAGAACAGAAGCAGAGGACACAGGATGTGAACAGATTTGAAATGGAGTGGAGCACAAACAAGAAAGTCAAGGCTGAAAGGAAAAAAGAAAAGAATCAAGCTCTTTGTATTAATAAACTTCTATGCATGGTGGTTTTTTTCCCCTCTTGATTTTTGCTCTGAGCATCAATTAATGCAACAGAAGACACAAATAAGCTGGCTAGTAGTTCTGGGTTTGACTGAATCTCTCTGGTATGATTCTGGTTTTCTGCCCTTTCCTCCCCCAGTGGGCGATGCTATTAAGTGCTGACAAACATTCTGAAGCCTTCTGCTTCACTGCCTTTTTAGCCTTATCCCTTCATAAGCGTCACCTCACCAGCCCTTGAAGACTGAAGTTCCCAAGGTGTCATCTTTCCTTTTGCTCATCTGACATTCAGCCAAACCCCCTCGAGTTGTTACAGTTGAAGCTTATTTGGCAAGGGATTAGAATGAATACCCTACCACATTAACAGAGGTTTTTTCTGCAGTGATTGATGGTCGTTGCAGCTGCTCAACACTTGCAATGTTTTATGGGATTCAGGCATTGTAATGTAGAAAACAGATTGGTTGTTTTTGTCCTTAGAGACAAAGATATCTATAATTATTTTCTCTTGGGGTTTTGGATAGTGCTGAAAACAGAGATAAAAAGCATGATAAAAAGCAAGCTTAGGATTCGTTATTGTAACCAGCACTACTGTCTGAAACATGGATATTGAGATGATTGTTACAATAACACAACTGCATGTGAGAATACTATGCAAAAGGGCACTTTCCTGGATGCAAAGGATTCAGGGCTTTCAAAAAAAATCAAGGGGGTTTTCTCTTCCTTCACCACCATTAGTGCCATTAGCACTCTGTGCCTCCACACACCTGCTTCTCAGGAATATGGACAGAAAAGGGAGACTTAGCCTGAAAAATTCCATTGCAAACTCATAGTATGGCAAAATTTATTATTAAGACCCTCCTACCCTGAGCACTCTCCTCAGATCTGAGTCCTTAGCCTGAAGAACATCACTCTCCCATACCTGTACCTCACTGACAGTTGAACCCAATACATGCTTTATCCATGCTATCCCCTGGGAATGGAAAATAATACCGAGCAAGATGTCACACAGCAGAATGAGATTAGTACAAACTAATCTCAGAGCTGTGGCAGCTACCCAATTCTGTTCATTGTGGTTGAACAAGCAGTCCCACAGGGACAGCAGTGTAGTGCCCAATGTTAGTGGTGATGCTTAATTTCAAACCAGCCTATTACTTCCCATTGACAAAGCTTTCTTGTCTTTGCCATGAGTGGGCTAGCAATATTTCTTCTTCTTTAACTTCAATTGTACAGAGGTTTGCTACTCAGAGCTTGGAATAGTTCTATAACTTCATAAACATTAATGAGAGTTTTACTGCAAATGTTTGTCCCTTCCTCTTCTTAGCTACAAAACACGTTAAAATCTGTTGTGACTGCTAGGATACTGTACAGGTTGGCATGTTTGCATAGTTGTGCTGGAGGTGAAGGTGTATGCTCAGAAACAGCAAGGTTTATTCGAGGTCGTTGTTCCTCTTCCTAAAACATGTGCATCGCAAAAAGGAGTATTGTCAATTTCACTCTCTTGAGGAAAAACAGAGGACAGCTTGATATCAAAACCTTTTCCTGAATTCATTCCCCATTAAGACAGTTCTTTTTTATATCTACTGCTTTTAAAATGCACTTGCAGATATGAAAGAGATTAGATAGCTTTAAGCTTTTGTTTTCCAGAACATTTTAAATGCACCTTCAGTGATGATTTGCTACAGTCATCTGTTATTAAAATAATAACTTATGTTCAACCTTTAAATTTCATCAGCATGGAACAGTTTGTACTGGCATATGCAATTACAGTCCTTTCTCACTAAATATCATCTCTCTCCCTTTCTCTATTGGGTGATTACCTTCCACTGTGTTTAGCGCTAGTGAATAATTTTCCAAGCAAAGTGGAACACTGCAGATAAACTTCTTACAACAAATCGCTATCTCAGTTGGATCATCAATGAATCTTCTGTATGTTTTCCCACATGGGCCCTTCTCTAAAAGTGGGGGTCTCATCTTTCCACTAGTTACTGTATGGCAAAGCTTAAGATTTTTTTCAAACCCCATTTCCATTTTTTCCAAAGATGGAGAAGACTGGAAAATTAAGAAATTAGGGCAACAGATTTCATTGTAGGGAGGGATTCAAGCAAGATGATTGTCAGGCTTTGTCAAGCCTTATAACAGTAAATGGGAAAAGTCTTATTGGTACCATCCAACAGAAATGTGTAAAAAACAAGAAACAAGTGAGATATAGTCCTTTTGGTATACAGTGAACTGACGCCAAATTAATTGCAATGTGGTCTGCTCTTTTATCTCCTAGAACTATGGCATGTCAAGACACAGTCTTTGGGAATAGTAATTAAACACCACCACTTTGGTGACTGCTCAATTTGCTCCTTACTAGTCCTCCTTCTATGCAATCTGGTATAGGAAGCACTGCATATTCTGACACACCGTGGAAGCTTAGTTTACGTTTTTCTCTGGTGCTACTAATGCCTGTTGATGTTTCTCTTAGGGCTAGAGTCATGCCATCTCCACTGCCACATACACTTGCTATAGATAGGTCCTCCTCCTACAGGAGAAAAGTATCCCCACACACAGCCCTTCTCTGTACTCACAAATACACAGCTGGATTCCAGATGAAGTTTGTGGCCTTATTTCTGTCACTCAGAAGAAAAATCAGCTGGGGTGTTAGCATTAGGCACCAAAGTCTGCAGAAAGATAGGCTTCAGAAGGTGTGCAAAACCTGCTTTCTTCAAATCTGACCCTGCATTGTAATTTCTTCATGTGTGAGATGGAGATGATACTTAATCACCTCACACATAAGTGTGGAGGTTGAATGAAATGTGTTTATATACCTCCCTGGAGTGGAAGGTGAACAACTACATACAAATTAAAACATTACATATCACTTGTCATTATTCCTACAATGTATTAGACCCATTTATGCTTATTTCAAAAACGGCCCCCCAAAAGCACACCACAATAATAAAAGAAATGCCACTCCATCCTGTCTCACAGTTTCTAGATTCTGCTTTTCTTTGCTATGAAGCTTTTTTCTTCCTCGATACTAAGAATTTTTTGTTTGTTTGAATATTTGCACCAAGTTATGGTGAAGGATTTGGCTGCTGCTTATTTCTCACTTGCTGCAATCCTTACGTTTCACTTGCAGTACAAAAAAAAACCAGTTATATTTTAATACAAGGACAGTGGGAGCAGTGAAAAACAGGCAAATGCAGATAAGCTCTCTACAGGAGAGAGACCACTCATCAGGAATGACAGATGCAGATAGGGAATAGCCAAAAGGCTGAAAATTCACTTAATTAAATACTGAGCAGCAGTCTTCAGCTTCATTTTGCTATCACACCAGGCTCTCAACTGCTTACAGTGCCCACATCTAGGACCTTATAATGCAGCCACCAGCAGGGACAAACTGTCGCCCTAGCTCCAGATCTTTAGCATATTTACACACCATTTTTCATTTTTCGGTATAGAAAGAAAAGAAAATTAAAAAATATAAAAGGGATATCACAGTCCACAAGAACTTTGATTTGCTTTGCAGCAATGGCAGCATATTGCCTGGTATAATTTCTTGGGAAGCTGAGCCCTTGAAGTCAGTTGCCCTGTAATCCACAGGTACCTACAGAGCATATCCAATCTAAGAGCCTTCAGTGGTAACTAAAGTGGATGGATTACCTTGTAACTCACAGTTCACTCTATTCAGGACTTTCTGGCCTGACTGTTCCAATGTGTGTTGAACTGTTCAACACACACTGGAACATGATGCATAAATGTGTCTGGTTTCAAGCTCCAGTATCACAAAGACAGAAATCAGGTGCTATCAGTGGAAGATGGGTTTGGTTTATATCAATTAAACATCCATTCTTCTCTCAGAGGGATCCACCTTAGGTTAGGTTACCTGATTTTGTCTGCTGCTGACATGGTTATCAGCAGGAAACCTGTCATGGAGCAAAGCATTTGCTAATCCAAACCTCAAACAGTCACAGACAGCAAAAGTAACTCCTGCTTTGTGGCTGCACCAGACATCATTAAGATTAACATGGATCCTGCAGCAGTTCTTTTTCAGTACTCAGTATGAGCAACCTGGGAGTTAAAAATTCACTGACATTGCTCTTTCCATCCGAAAGAACACGCAGCTAAGCATAATCTTGACTGCAACAAAAAGACTCCAGGTTAGACAGCTGCCATTCCTATACACAAGCACCAAGACATGTATGATTAAGGAACACTTGGACAAGTGGGGACAGACTGCTTTCTGTGCACTTCCTTCACTTTATCACAGCTTCCCTTCCCTAGCCTTTCAAGTCTTCTAATCCTCCAGTTTCATCAACATTATTCAATGTGGGAACAGAACATCCATCAAATTAAACTGCTTTGAACAAAACTGGCTAAACACTTAGCACAGCACCTCCCAAACTTCTACTAAGATCTGTATGGCTGAAGAATGTTTTTAATCTTCCCATTTTTCTTTCCCTTGGGAACACCTCTCCAAAGCACATGCAAGCATTTCATCAAGCACTATTAAGTAGCCTGAATAAATACCAAATCAAGATCTTCTGAAGAACACATTTATACTGTTTGTATTCAGTGGAGCTTTATAGATACTGGCACTCTGATTCCTGGTATTAGTAATAGACCATTTCTACAAGTCAGCCAATTCCATTAAAGCTCTTCTCTGTGCCATGAACACCATAAAGTTGATCTTATAAATCCTTATTAAGCATATATGTCTGTGTGGACATACAGCCCTGAAGCTCTGGCAGCCTCTTTGTGTGTTCACATGCATAAGGGCAGGGACTGCTGAGCTGGAGAATGGATCAGGCTTTGTAGTCTGTGCTTGTGACACAAGACATAGCATCCACACTCCATGCCCTGTGCTTGAACCCAGACAGCTAAGAGGCATGAGACAGCAATAACATAGGTCATGACAACTTCACCACTTTGAACTTGTAGGTTGAGCTACTGCGTGGGCACGGCATGGAATTTTTGAAATATAACTGCATTTCACTGCTTTAGGGCTTGTTTTGACTTGTTTCACTTTCTAAATGGGATTTGATGCCTTTCAAAGATAACAACAAGATTTACAGAATAAATAAGTTCTGGTGAAGAAAGAAACAAATTTAAAAATCCCCTCTGAACTTACAGATAGTTTGTGAGTGAAACATAAGCTGATGTGCCTCAGGAGCAGACTTACTCACTAATTTTTAGACTGTGTAATAAAACTGAGACATGGAGAGATTTCCAGTGTTTAGAAATATCCCCATTCTTTGGCCAAAACAGGGACAAAAATGATGAAACAAAACGTCTAGCAAATGTAATAGGGCTTAGCTTTGCCAAGACCCATTATTTATCAAGAACATTCTGACAATAATATTGGCAAGAGATACATCAAGTTTTTTTCTTCAGAAGAGTAATGAAGAACTGTGTTTACATCAGAACTGGGCACTGGAATTTGGATGCAAACTGAGCCACTTCCAGACTGCGAGGGAACACACTGCTCTAGCGGTTGCTTCATCCCACCAGAATGACTTGCTGTGAATCAGGAATCAGAATCCAAGCTTCAGACCACTTCCAATCAACAGCTTGTTGAAGAAAACAAGTGGTGAGAATTATGCAGTGTTCTCATCACTGCTAGACATTGCTTTCTTTCTTGATTACATTGCCAGTGGAAGGTGTCTGCTGATAACACTGTAGTTCCTCACAAAAAAAAATCCCATGGCCTAGTGTATATAAATGACATCTAGAAATAGGAACAACATAAAAGACACACCTAGAGAAGGCATGTTCAATATTGTGTCACATTAAATTGTTAGCAATATGACCAGCAATAGTACTGATAGATGTGAGGCATATATGTGCATTTTACAGAATTAACAGTCACAAGTCAAATGATAGGACAGGATGTTTAGAGTCAGGCATCAGAAGAAAGAATGTCGTCCAGAAATTCTAGGATTTCAGTTGCTTGCTTTGACTGTAATTCCCAAATGATCCTGGTCTACAGAGCAAGACACTCACTTGTCACCACTCACTGAGCCCCTCTGAAACACTCTGAAATTGTGATCTAAACACAGCCATTCTTTTTAAGAGCTTTTGTCTTCTCTCTTTACACAGCATCAATCCAAAGCCCCTGTTGTTCACCACTGAGGACTTTTTACCTAGTTTTTTTCCGTATTTCCTTGAAACCATTAAATGTTAAACTGTTTTTTCTACCTCAGCATTTACTGCAAATATTTTGGACAACATAGTCTCATAGAAATTATCTTGTTTATCTGGATTCCATAAATCATAGAATATATCAGGTTCAAAGTCACCTCTAGAGATCATCTAATAATATTACATTGCTCAGGGCCTTCCAGATTAATTTTGAGTTTATTATCATCATGTGCAAGGTCCTGCATCCGGGTTGAAGCAATCTCAAGCACAAATACAGGCTGGGCAGTGAGTGGCTGGAGAGCAGCCCTAAGGAGAGGGACTTGGGGATGCTGGTGGATGAGAAGCTCAATATGAGCCAGCAGCGTGCACTTGCAGCCTGGAGGGCCAACCAGATCCTGGGCTGCATCAGAAGTGTGGCCAGCAGGTCAAGGGAGGCGATTCTCCCCCTCTACTCTGCTCTGCTGAGACCCCACCTGGAGTACTGCATCCAGTTCTGGAGCCCCTATTACAAGAGGGATGTGGACATGCTGGAGCATGTCCAGAGAAGGGCCACGAGGATGAGCAGAGGGCTGGAGCACCTCTCCTATAAGGACAGACTGAAAGAGTTGGGGATGTTCAGTCTGGAGAAGAGAAGGCTCCAAAGTGACCTTCCAGTGGCCTTCCAGTATCTGAAGGGGGCCTACAAAGAAGCTGGGGAGGGACTTTATAGGCTATCAGGGAGTGACAGGACCAGGGGGAATGGAGCAATGCTGGAGATGGGTAGGTTCAGCCTGGACATAAGGAGGAAGTTGTTCAGCATGAGAATGGTGAGAGCCTGGAATGGGTTGCCCAGGGAGGTGGTTGAGGCCCCATCCCTGGAGGTGTTTAGGGCCAGGCTGGATGAGGCTGTGGCCAGCCTGATCTAGGGTAGGGTGTCCCTGCCCATGGCAGGGGAGTTGGAACTAGACAATCTTTGTGGTCCCTTCCAACCCTGACTGATTCTATGATTCTATGTGCTCTGTCCCCCTAACCACCTTATCAACCGTTCATTGAACTCTTCCAAGTTTGTAAGTGTCTTTCTCAGACTGTGCTGCTCAAAACTGGAGACACAAGTCTCCAGAGACTTTGCAAATACAGGGACAAAGAGGATACTCATGTCCCTTAATCTGGTGAATCTACTGCACACACCCTGATCCTGCTTTATCACATCCTCTCTGGTCCCTCCTTATTGCTTGGTTCAATCACATAAGACAGTATTTTACAAGAAAAGCTTGTTACAAAAAAAATCCAAACAGCACACCCAAATCCTCATAAAAGAAAAAATGTATAAATAAGAATTCCATTTGATCTTTGCCCCATAGTCAGGAAGAGGTGGATGCTAAACACAAAAATATCATAAATTAAAGAAAAAAAAGCTGATTAACCCTGAAGTTAATGAACGCAGCTGAAATTAATGCGGAAGTGCAGATATATTTTCATGTAGACTGTGGACAGGATCCTTCTATTCATAGGGTAGGGATTATTATTATTTATATCTTCAAGAAAAGCCTGGATGAGGCACTTAGTGCCATGGTCTAGTTGACTGGCTAGGGCTGGGTGCTAGGTTGGACTGGATGATCTTGGAGGTCTCTTCCAACCTGGTTGATTCTGTGATTACAGTCTACTGAACAAAACTGGCTATAAAAAAAAAATAAACCAAACCAAACAACCAACCAAAATGCCATAAAGTACATGAGATTAAGACTTTAAATCAATTCAGTATACTTTAGTGCCATGCAGGCACTCAAAATTCCACCAATAAACACATTGAGAGAAGGAGCAGAAAAGCTAAGTGAATACCGGAACCTAAATACCTCCTGGGACCCTTTTGCTCAGTTCATCCTTCTGTTACTGGCAGTTTTATCATCTAGTAACTTTCCTAAGAGAGACACAGCAGATAGACAAGTATGGTCCCAACATAAGAAAGCAAATATGAGAACCATCCATTACATTTATTACGTCAGCTGAAGTCCACTACTATATAAGCCCTTAGTTTTCACAGGGATCTGAACCCTTTCTTCTTGACCTGTGCTTTGAAGACTTCTACCGTTGCCTATGCATCATCCTGCAGTAGATTGGTACTGGAGACAAAAATTCATTGCTCTCTTGCATGCCACTTGCCTTCTTACGCAATTTTGGATCACCTTGTTCAGCCCAGCACAGGGATATAAATAAAAGTAGGGGACTTGCAAAAAACAGAATAAGCTGTCAAAAAAGTTGACTTCCATCCAACAACATATAGCCTCTCCATAACCTCCAGAAAAAAAATGGATAATATACCCATGTGTTAATATTTGCATATAATAATGGAACAGAGATCCAGTGGTGGTGTCAGGCAACCTCAGAGTTGCACAGCAGAGGAAAATGGGATGTATCCAATGATTTATAGATGACTGATGTCACTGACTTAAGTGCACAACTAACACTCTTGATTGCATGAGAATAGAAAGGAAGATGAATCCCAGGAACACAGAGTAGGTGACACTACAGATGCTTCCAAGAGACAAGGGTTATTTTTACTACTGCTATTAATTACCCAAGTGGCATTAAGTTGCACTTAGAAAAAGATCACAGACAATTTTAATTTGTTGAAGTGTATTTAGCTTCTGTTTACATATTCTCCTTCCTTAGTAATCAAATAGCTGAGAAATTAATACATTAATTTATCCCTTGTTCTGAAATCACATTTCTTTTAGTCAAGGCACTTATTCATCTTGGGTTACTTAAAAGCAAGTGCTTCTAGGTCTCGTGGTTGTCCAAATGGAACTGAGAAGCTTCTTGGAATTTACTGAACTGTGAGGCAGAACTTACTGTTAACCCACTCCCACTGAAATAAGATCAATCTTAAAAGCAGTGATTAAAAGAGTACTAAGAATAGGCATATCCCACAATATGATGCACCCTTGTACACCAAGAGAGAGCACGTGAATATAGGAGCTGTTGTCCAACCTTCTTTTCTTTAATGACTGTAGGAACATGTTTATGGTCAGGGGCAGGGAAAGAAAACTTTTCATTTTTCACAGTGAGCAGAGAAATTGACAGCCCAAGTGCCAATCCAGGAGATAAGTTTAATTGCATGATTGTTCCAAAACATAAGACTTGGCTCAATTACTTTCTTCTCATTTTGTTATGGTCTTCAAGAGGGAAGATAATTCCTTAGGCAGATGTTTCCTATGAGTAATTCTACAGAATGCAACTATTTGCCTAAGATATTTTTATTGTCAAGATCTGGGTTTTCTGAAGTTAAGTCAATTGCTGCACAGTGGACTTTTTATGAACAGAGTATCCATCACGGTCAAACTTTTTCATAAGCATTGTGCTCCCTTCACAGGGTTTAAATGTGAAGGGAAGAGTTCACCTTGTTCATATCTTCCTGTCACACTGAAGACTATATTCCACCACTACCATCCCAACAAAACAAGTTTCCTCATTCTGTGTAAGAAGTCAAGAAATACAAAGGTTGCATCCTACAAAATCTACACTTCTCCCAGTAACCAAAGGTCAAAGCTGATGTGTTTTCTACCAGCACAGAACTTTTTCACTGTACCTTAGGGATCCATATGCCATTGAATTTGAGATCTATCACAGGAGCAATGTGCTCTGCTAATACACTACCATTTCTATCACACAGGAAATATTATATTTACAGTATAAATATGTATTTACAGTATAAATAAGACAAGTAATTAACTGTAAAGACCTTGAAGAGATCCATTAATACCAATCTCCTGTTTCCTGTTCTCTAGAGCATTTTCAAACCAGTTTATCGTTTTGCTGTAATTTCCCCTTGGCCAAGGCCCATGTGCAAAAGCACTGGGACAATGTGTTCCCTTTCAGGTTGGCAAAGTGAAAAGCTTGTGATGTTTTCTTTTTTTTTCCTATTTCAAATGGATTTCTGTCTTGCTTTCAGCAAACAAGTGGCTTCCATAAGTAAGCACATAATAGTTTAGATTTTGAATAAACTTGAAAAGGATTCATCATATATACAGGGTTTTAGAGGAAAGTCTAAGGAAATAAAATACATTTGCTATTTCAATCTGTAGGTTTCATGTTTTAGAGCTTAAGGCAGATTGTTTGAAACCCTGTCCAGACGACCTTAATGAGCTAAAGATTCATATTCTTCTTAATGACAAAAGTGAAGTTTTGCAGCAGAACTTCACGTCTGATGAAAAAAATAATCCTGACAGTTTAGATGACAGTTTATTTTGGTGAGAAACTGAGATATAAGTCAGCTTTCCAAGTCTCAGAACAGATCGGTGAATACTCATACAGAAAGAAGGAACTGAACCCTCCCATTTACTTCCTAGATGTGCCCATCTGAACCTCCAGCTCCCTGAAAGAGGACCAGCCAGTGTACTAGATAATGTTGTTAGCTATTAGGATCACGTAAATTAGCAATTACTTAAAACCTGCCAGGAACTTGATCACAAGAATAATCTTTTATTTTAATCAGATTCTGCATGGATGTCCAGGAAAATTATGAAGACTCTATGGCAATCTCTCACATTGTCAGCAATGATGAGAATAGGTGGTATAAATGCTACTAGCAAGTCAGCAACAGTAAGGCCCATCTCCTAGTTATAACTATGAATGTATTCCCAATACATTCAGAGAGCTGCTTGGAATTAATGCTTCACAGAGGAGTTTCCACATCTTTTATTGCCTCCACTGATCTCGTTTTGCAAGTAACGCTGGTCATATACTGCAAAGACTGCCCTAAAGCTCAAAGATATACAGGTTGTCCACCCACCCTTCTCTTTCAGCCTTTCAGATTGTATTGCTTGTGGCAGGTTACACAAAGTGACAGTTAGAATCTTAACTCTTTCTTGCTAGAAAGTCAACCACACTAGATCAATTCTCCTACCCAGTCTTCCTGCTAAAGAGTGTAGGAGAAACCCAGGCAAGGTTAGTAAGTAGCTGTAGAAAGGTGATGCACAGTAATCCTTGTTAAACCAAATCTTGCACTTTGTGCTTGACCTATGAGAAGACCAGAACTTGTTGGTATTATCCAAAAAGCCTGCTTATCACCATGTAAATACATGGCACAATTCCGTTCTATTTCTTTAAAAATGAATACACAAGCCTCGAACCAGCCAATGTGCTCAAAGTATTTACCCTGTAATCCTAGGATTGCTCACAGTTTATACTCAATAATCATAATAAAACATAGTCCTTGTAGACTTCAAAAACGTTTCTCAGTCCAAAGCAAAGCCTCAAAAAGACAATGAGTAAATCCTGTTTGGCAGTGTGAACTATCTGGATGTCAGATCATCTCAACTACTTCTTGTTCACTTCCATTTTGCCATAGTGCTCTGCACAACATCACACACCACTACTTTTACCATTTGACTCAAAGGCAGAGCCAATCAATGATGGCAATTATTTAACCTTCAACTTTAAGCAAATGCAGTAGCCTTGTATTCTGGTCATGATCTGGCATGTGTGGTTGCCACTATTTGCTTCCACCACTCTACAGACAGTATCTTATTTGAAAGCCTGATTGCAGCCCTTATGAAACTGCCTTTTACAAACTCCTCCACTGCAGATCATTCCATCTCAATACTTACCAGCTACTTTTTAACTCTTACTGAATTCATTGGTTTGAAACACAGAGGATTATCTCCAGCAGCCAGCCATTCACTGCCTAATTTCCAGTATCAGGACTTTACCTTATGTACACACCACAGTATAAGAGTAATTTATTGAATATCATGTACTACCAGAGTAGTGTGAAAACGTAGGGGGTTTTGAGCCCTCCTACCTAAAAGGAGGTTGCAGTGAGGCTGGAGCTGGTCTCTTCTCCCAAATTACTAATGATGGGACAAGAGGAAATGGCCTCAAGTTGCATCAGGGGAGGTTTAGGTTGGATATTTGGAGGAAGTTCTTTACTGAGCAGGTGGTCAGGCACAGGAACAGGATGCCCAGGGAGGAGTTGGAGTCACCATCCCTGGAGGTGTTTAAAAGAAGAGTGGATGTGGCACTTGAGGCTATGGTCTAGTGATTAAGGATGCTGGAATAAGGTTGGACGGGATGATCCTGGTGGTCCTTTCCAACCATAGCGATTCATAGTGATTAGATGTTGTGCTAAGGGATTTGGTTTAGTCAAGGACTTGTCAGTGTGAAACTAACGATCGGACTCAATGATCTTGAAGGTCTTTTCAGTCTAAGAAATTCTGTGATTCATTTCATTGTTTTCACACAATTTGATCAGGTCAAACGACATTTTTAAACACAAAAATGCATATGTTGAGAGAAGGTGGCTAAAATACACACTGTCTAGTGGTCGACTTCATGCACAGGCTACTTTATGCAGTATGTAATATGGATTTTTATATTATATATGGAAATAAGACAGGCCTGAAATTGTATCCCCTCAGGCTATGTCAGCTTAAATCCAAGGCTACCTTCTAAAGGATCTAAACAAAGAAAAAAGAGTACTGTAAGAGACTATACCCCTTACCCATGTGAAGCACTTGCTTAGTGATTAAACATACTTTCTTCAGATTTATGTAGAGTAGTCCCACGTTAACCTCTAATGTATTATTAAAAGTTGCACTTAATGGAATTTACATTACTTGACAAAATAATCTCACTGTGACATTCATTTCATGTGAAGAGCATTGTCCTCTTCTTTCCTTCTCTGGAGACTTTCAAGGCCTGTCTGGATGTGTTCCTGTGCAACTTGAGCTAGATTTTATGGTCCTGATCTGGCAGGGGGATTGGACTCAATGATCTCTTTGGGTCCCTTCCAACTCTTGACATCCTGTGATCCTGTAATCTTGAACTAATGTCAAATGATTGAGGTTACTAGCACAACTAATCTATCAGATTAGTAAATGGTGCCTTCCCTTCTCTTTGTGAAAGAAGGAAATTCACAGAATCATAGAATCAACCAGGTTGGAAGAGACCTCCAAGATCATCCAGTCCAACCTAGCACCCAGCCCTAGCCAGTCAACTAGACCATGGCACTAAGTGCCTCATCCAGGCTTTTCTTGAATGCCTCCAGGGATGGTGACTCCACCACCTCCCTGGGGAGCCCATTCCAATGCCAATCACTCTCTCTGGCAACAACTTCCTCCTAACATCCAGCCTAGACTTTCCCCGGCACAACCTGCGACTGTGTCCCCTTGTTCTGTTGCTGGTTGTCTGGGAGAAGAGACCAACCCCCACCTGGCTACAAGCTCCCTTCAGGTAGTTGTAGACAGCAATGAGCAATTTGTGTAGAACAGCAAATAAGGGACAGATTCATTGTTTTGAGATGGAAGTGCCACTTGCTAATACTCCCAACAGTAATGTCAGAGTCCAGTAGATTTTTTGGAGAAGTACCATCTCCTCACTGTTATTTCCTTTGCCCCCTAAAAGTTATATGAAGAGCATGAATGAGGCAGATTGTGGTAGTGCCCCTGAGAACCTGACCTCACACAAGTCTGGGAGAATCCAGTCAGCGTAAGTGGACCACGATTCCTTCTCTCTCCAGCAATAGTGTTGTTTGTGTGCTCCCCCACCCCATACAGCACACGTGAAGAGAGCAAACCTTGCCTCTTAATGGGAGTAACTGTTGTGACAGTGCATGAAAATGCTTTGGCTGTTACCATAGGAGCAAGTACACTCTTCAATAAGCAACTGAAGATACATGTTCCTCGGTGGCGAAGCCAATGAGCGGCCTGTGCTGTGACAAACAGGGCACAGACAGGTCACACTTTCTGTTTTCAGCAGAAAATCCTGCCTTTTGCACAATGTATCAGAGAATAACTGAATAGCAACACTACACTAAGTATTAGCAAACAATATCTGTCTGACCTATCCGCAAATCAAGCAACCGGGTGTGTAGCTCTTTGTGTTATGGTCACACTGTACTTAGCTGCTAAAGGAAAAAACAACAGGCGATCATGCCAACAGTCTATCCTCACAACACACTGCCATGTGAACAGGTTTTCTCAACTAACTGACCCCGCTTCAGAGACCTTACAGGCTGAGGAAATGTATGTGCTTCATAAAGGATGAGAGGAATACAAGAATTAAGACTTTCAGATGCATCAGTTTATCAATACTAACAGTGCCTGCTAAGTTAGACAAGTACCTCTCTGGTAAAATAGAGTCTTAATTAATTTCCCTTCCTTCCCAATGAACTCAGGATCAATGAGCTAAGCCAATTCCATCTTTCCAGCAGGAAATATTTTTATATGTTTTGGAACAGAGAATTAGCACCACATTTGTGCTTGTTAACCAAGAACTTTGTAACGGGCTTTGTTCTGAAATGAGTTTCTCTGGTGTATTTCTCTTTGCTCCCACTCTTCACAAGACAGTAAATCTTAACACACAGACAAAGACAAACACAGAAACTACTTATGCGTGTAAACAAATGTGTTTTTCTAGTATATAACCATGTGGTTTCAATTGTTATTTACCAGAACTTGAAACACAAGTTCAGAAAACACAGACATACACAAGAGTAGTTCTTAAATTACTCACTGCAAGAAAAGCCTGAATCAAGAAAGTATATGCCTTAGTCAGAACTCCCACATGCAAGCTGTTGTAACTATGGTTACAAATATTAAGTAACAAGCATCCTTGAGCAATCTTGGGTAGGAGAAAATTTTGGATACATTTGATAAGTCTACTACAAGTTGATTCCACCTCATACTGCATATAAATGATCTGCTATGGAAGATTCAAAACAAGAGAAAAATCCCCAAACCACTGAAATATGAGAAACCCTACTCATCCCACTCACCCCCAACACACATACACACTTCCCAGTTTCATACTCTTTCCTCTCATAGCCTGTCTCCAAAAAGCAGTTTCAAGAAAGGCTGTCCTTGTACCATTCTCCCTACCTTGCACTCACAACCTCCCAAACAGTTTTGGGTTATAGTCTAGCTCCACTCTCTCTCTCAATAGAACATAACAAAAGTAGAATTTACTGGTACTTTAGTCTGCAGATTCCTAACCATTCTTGTACAATGCTTCACTCCTCTCTAATTCTTGAGCTGTGTGGAGTGAGAACCGTACTAGTTACTGTTCATATTAGATCAGTCACCTAAGTGCCCTGCTGACGATCCTGTCTTTGGAAGTTCTGTGATTAGCGAGGGTTTTTTCCTCAAAAAGTAGTGTGATGAACATACTAGACAGCAGTCCTTTAAGATTCGAGGACAAAGCTACTCAGAGCCACTTGTAATCTAATCTGCTCAGTTCTGAAGGGATGGTCTGAAGAAATAAAGTGATGTCATCATAATTTAAATAACTATGGCAACAAATATTTACTTAACTCAGTCCAAAAGAAGGAGCTTCCCTTCTGCAGCACTATTCACAAGTTGAACCTATCAGTTTCTTGAAACCAGCACCATCACTGTAAGTCATCATTTCCTAAAAGAAACTCACTAGCTCTGAAAGACTGACCATCTCTGGCACTCATTACAGTTTTACTTTTAACTGCTCTCAGAATTTTCTCTCTTCAGCCTACCACCTCAGGAAATACTCAGGTGAGAATAGTAAGGTCTGCTGTTCTCAACAGCAGAGTTTTTAAAAGATGGAGTTCCAAAGGAACCCTGACAAAAGTATCCCTCAATTGGATCCCCAGTTGCTTCCCCTCAAAGCAAAGGCCATTTTTTAACCAACCCCCCATCTTTCTGTGCACAACTGTTTTTTCCAATATTATTTCATTAAAAGGCGATGGCCACTACATAATGA
Organism: Pogoniulus pusillus; assembly: GCF_015220805.1. Classification (NCBI taxonomy): domain Eukaryota; kingdom Metazoa; phylum Chordata; class Aves; order Piciformes; family Lybiidae; genus Pogoniulus; species Pogoniulus pusillus. The sequence continues at coordinate 15,893,692 of NC_087264.1, read as the reverse complement.
AAGTAGTAACTTTCCTGTAGATAAAAGATCATGAGCACTTTCCTCGACAGAAATTAATGTTAGGTGGTTCTGGCAGAGGCTCCAAGATCCCTTCTTTATCCATTTGCCAGATGACTCTGTAAGATTGTAGCAAGACCACAAAACTAGTTCATGCCATGGATATTGAGCATAGCTTCCTTCCTTCCTTCCTTCCTTTGTTTGTTTTAAGCTGCTCCTGTTCTTCAGTAGTAGATAAAACCATGTGTTCCCTGCAAACCCTAATTAAAGCTGTAGCTTGGAAACAGTGGTAATTTGGATGAAGTTCAAGCACGTAAAGGAAACTGATGAGATACTTATTTAGTGAAGCACCAAACAGATCCATGCTTCAAGCCTTTCCTTTTCGTCTCTCAGTTCATTCTACAATTAACTACTTCACAACTAGTTCTCTTTTTAAATCCTTCATGCCATTTTATGGACTATGGATGCAATGCCACAGAATTTAGCATTATAACATCTCTTTGAAAACACTGGAGAAAGATAATTAACTGGGAGATTATATATATGTATGTATGTTGGGTTTTTTTAAAGACAGTCCTCACTTGCAATCAGGAAAATCAGTAGAAACCTCAGCTGTTCTAGCACAACATCACTCACTCCAGCATTTAGAACTGTTTCTTGTAGTAGTAATGACATGTAACGCTCTCATTACAAGTCAAGGCTTAGGAAGCCATAAAGCTGTTATGATCCTATCAAGGCATTACATATAGCACTCAGGAAGCCTTTTTGAACTTTCAGCTGCTACACTGGCCTTGAAGCAGACATGCAATTCATGTGTGTGATCATATTCTTTTTTATTACTCACTATACCAATGTAGCAAATGCTTCAGAAGTATTCACCATGCAAATGACTACAAGTCCAAAGTCTTTTGCTGCCATGATACTATTCTTTACAATTCTTACTCCGTATATTTCCTCTCTGTCAGATGAGCTCAGAACACTACTCACTTAAAAACTGTGTTTAGTGTGCAAGGATCTATTCACCTGCCTCTCCTGTCATCCCCCATCCAGTCATTCTCAATGGTTGCCACCTTAAAGATCGTCTCTTCATTCTGTTTTCAGAGAGGCATTCAACATTACTCTGTCCCTCCCTCCCTTAAAAAAAGACAACAACAAAAGTCCAAAATACTTTGTAAAATTTTAGCCACTGATTTCTAAGACTAGGTCTTACACATAAGTGAATGCCAAGAAAAATTGAGTAGTTAGCTAGTCTAATTAAACTCATTTTAGTCTGATTAACTTCAATTACACTTCACAATTGCTTTGTGCTCTCTGTTAACCTCTGTTTTCAGTCCTGTATCTCTGCTCAGGCTGATGAGAATTTCACTCCACTGACTTCCATTAGGAGCTGCTCTCTTTTACCCTTGAGGCTTAATACTATTCACTGCCCTTTCAAGTTTGTCTAGTTCAACCACAATCATCTTTCTTGCTTATCCCTAAGTAACACTAACCTCTCATCAAGTTCACCCACTGATGCATTTTCAGCTATAGTGCTTGGAACATAATAGGACATCTGAAGCTTTTCTTGAGCAGCTAGTTATAGCACAAGCAGGAAAGCTGTCAGATGAGGCAGGAGTTTACTCTCACACTTCCACTGGCTCTCACTGAGCACAGAAGCTGTGCAGTGCCTTCACTCTTCAGAGGGAATTGAGCATAGGAATGACCACAGCACACCTAATAGCCACACTTGCAGCCTTTTTGGTTAAAATAACCTTATGACATTACCACTTGTGACTGCAAAGGTCCCTCCAGGACTTCATGATTTTGGCAGTTAGTATGAAGGACAATTAAGTAGCTACAGAATCTTAATGCAGTCGTGCATTAATGAGTATTTAATAGCCATAGCTACAGCATCTTAAAAGGTTGAGTATTTGGCTTGACCTCTATTTTTTTTTAATCTAATAAACCTTGGTCTTGACAAAATTAAAATCATGGACAAAGCCACTCTCCTCAGTTGATACAAAACCAGATTTCCATTTTTACCATCATAGAGGCAGTGTCAGATTAAACTGAAGTAACAGTTCCTTTGTCAACTGGAAAACCAATCCAGCTAATCTATCTGAAGGTAACGCAATTATGGTCTGCAACCAGAACTGTGGATTAGCTGTGGATGGTCAGCACATCTCCCATGGGCTACATCTGGCACACAGGTCAGCTCAGCCATAGTATTCTTTAAAGCTTCAAGACTTAGAAATTTGAAATACCTATATCAGAACAACTTAACACAAATTATTCATTCCATTCCTACTCACATTATGCCTCATTTCTTAATTTCCTTAATTTCTCACTGAACTTTCCCTCTAACAAATAATAAAGGTATAAATACTAACTTCCTAAATAGCTTCCCTTCTTTCTACATAGTAACATAGTTGTGTAGGGCTACAGAAAGAACAAACAATATTCCAGCAAGATGAAGCTGTTTATCTGGATATGTAAATTTCTTCTTTTAGCCAGCTCAGGGTTGTCCCCCCATCAGATGTTCAAAGGAAAAAAGGACACATTGAAATTATTTTCCTGATGGCACCATAAGAGCTCTGAGGTAAGAGAGGCTTTCAAGCGGTGACAGATATTTAAACAGTTGTCTGGTTTTAACATACACACATGTATGAACCTCTGTGCTTGATTTGTGCAGAGGTTTAGGAGCCAGACTAATACAATTAGGTTTTTTTCCAGTGACTTCTGCTGTGATCTCATGCCAGTCTGGACTTGAACTGTCACAACTAACCTACAAATGATGAAACTGCAAGCCCCATCCAGCCCTTATCTGCCAGCAGCAACATCTAACATAAAACAGCTCTTTATGTGTGTTGGTTTGAGGCTAATTGGAATATTTTAATGAGAAAAAATACATTATAGGCTATGAAAATGAAACAATGGTGATGTCTACTTCACTCATAGGCTTGCTGAGATGTATAAAAACAAGAACATAAACAGAGATAAGACAGAATGTGTGCCTCTGTCAGTGTCTGTGCTTTTCTCCCTGGGCTGCTTCTGTGTAACCAATCCTTTTGCTTCTAATCCCCCTTGCTGATTCTCCAAACTCACCTTGAATGTAAGGTATAAACTGGGGTAGTGTAGAGAGGTGGAAAGAAGGTGGAAGGGTGGTTGGGAGCCTCTCCTGGGGACGCTCATTTCTGGGAGGGGTGCTGTATTTCCGTATTACCTTTAACTTGTGTATTTCTTTATATAGCTGTAAATATTGTAAATATCTGATTGTATATTGTGCTAAGCTGTAAATATAAAGCTTCATTCCTCAACTTCCTGCAGGCCAAGTCTGGTCTGGGTGATCTCATAAGAGGGGGGGGGGGGCAGGTAACTCCCAAACCATCACGTTGTGAGAAAGAATTAAACTCAGCTTCTTCTTTTCCTTTTACTGTACCGGGGTTAATATTTCTTTTTTGCATTACTATTTTCTATATTTTACATTGAGTTGCTAATGAAGTTATAAATAACAGAATAAATTCTAGAAACCTTTTCCCCTCATGAAAGTAAGTGTTGTAGATACCAACCAGAATGTGTGGTCATGGTCTCTCCTTGGTTTTATGAATCTTATACCTAGAAAAACTCCTTCAATAGGAAGGATTACAAGAGCATCCAAATATGGGTGTTCAGGAAACACTCTCAGGACAGGGCAGACAGGGGTTTTAATTTCCGAGCAGAACTATGCTTTGGAATCCTGCTTATGTTTTAGGACAGAACTTTAGAAGCAAGTTCTTCCTAAAAATTCCCTTTTATCCTTCTGGTTGCATCATTTTAAGGGTAAAAGTACCTCAGCTGTGTTTTGTGAAGAGTCTCTAGAATGGGCTGATGTGAAAATAATAAACAAATCCTACCCGGTCTGGTTATGCAATGATCCTCCTAGACAGAGATCCTCTTCGGCATCATGATCCCAGCCTCTATGTTGTTTCTTTCGCTGAGCACATTCCAGTAATGTTTGCTTCCCTTTCTTCAGGACATTTCCAGACACTGGAATGGGCTGCCTGGGGAGGTGGTGGAGTCGTCGTCCCTGGGGCAGTTCAAGGCAAGGTTGGATGTGGCACTTGGTGCCATGGTCTAGCCTTGGGCACTGTGGTAAAGGGTTGGACTTGATGATCTGTGAGGTCTCTTCCAACCTTGGTGATACTGTGATAAAATATTTGCCAACTGAAGCCAAGTAAGTGAATCTCCATTCTCCTATCATGAGAAGACTGCTTACCAACACAATAAATCTCAGTTTTAATACTTCTAAGTGAATTTCTGTAATTCCTGTGTGATTCTACTATTGCACAACTGGTTAAAATTGTCTTAAATTGATCTCCTCGACACTTATGCCTTTTAAACAAATTGCCTAAAACTGTGTTATATTTGGCTACTGTAGAGTTAAACTATCCACAGTTACTTTTTCTTCCAGATTAGCAAGTCCTTCCAGATCTCATGCCTCTTTTCCAGGACACCCTGTAACTTTATTCAGAGACCCAAGCACACTATTCTAGATTCAGTACCATATGGTGCAGAAACTCATCCTTCCTTTCTGACCTAACATACTTGCAGACAGTGGAGGAGAAATGAAATGGGAACTGGTGTGAAGAAGGCGCATAGCAGATGTTCTAGATGTATGGGAGGACAATTAACCTTAGTAACAGATCACCAGCTTTTCCTTTTCATTTCCATTTTATTTCTATTCACTGTGATGGGCAGGGACAACCCAAATTCTAAGGCTTGCATCTTTAAAATCATAGAATCAGTTAGGGTTGGAAGGGACCACAAGGATCATCTAGTTCCAACTCCCCTGCCATGGGCAGGGACACCCTACCCTAGATCAGGCTGGTCACAGCCTCATCCAGCCTGGCCCTAAACACCTCCAGGGATGGGGCCTCAACCACCTCCCTGAGCAACCCATTCCAGGCTCTCACCAATCTCACGCTGAATAACTTCCTCCTTATGTCCAGGCTGAACCTACCCATCTCCAGCATCGCTCCATTCCCCCTGGTCCTGTCACTCCCTGATAGCCTAAAAAGTCCCTCCCCAGCTTCTTTGTAGGCCCCCTTCAGATACTGGAAAGCCACAATAAGGCCACCTTGGAGCCTCCTCTTCTCCAGACTGAACATCCCCAACTCTTTCAGTCTTTTGTCATGGGAGAGCTGCTCCAGCCCTCTGACCATCTTTGTGGCCCTTCTCTGGACACACTCCAGCATGTCCACATCCCTCCAGATGGGGCTCCAGAACTGGATGCATTACTCTAGGTGGTGTTTGCCCCACATCTCCTTTCAGTGTCCTCACTGCTGTGCAGTGTAGAAAGGTTAAGTGGATTGCACAAAACTAGAGCGTGTGACAAGGAAAGGTAACAAGAACTGCAATTCTAATTCCCCATCTGCTAGTGAGAAGTTCTGTACTCCGATATCATTCATCCCCATTCAGAAGCCTCCAGGAACTGAAATACTGTTTTCCAATGCATAATCAGCAAATGTCTTTGAAAAAATGTTTAGAAAGGGAAACAAACATCTAATTTATCTAATCAGAATTAAAATGGAAGTAAAATATGTCACTTCTCAGTTCTGATTTCAGAAGGCAGAGTGGATGCAGCTCTGATGCCTCGTGGCTCCTGCTTGTTTTCTGCCAGCTCAGGCTATTTGAATAAAATCTTGTACATCTGTAAAAGAATGAGGCCTCTCCTTTTGGTCTGCAGTAGTTCAGAACTGCACTTGTCTTTTTTTGCTGAGGCACAGTGGACTAGCTCTGTGAGGAAAGCCTCTTGCCAGAAAGGGGTATTGCTACAGAGCTTGAAACTATGACATCAATAGCTGAAAAGAGATTTCATTTCTCTGCTTTTGCTAGTAAACTCTATGTTCTTACTTGAGCTAGAACAGAAGAAATTCTGCTCAGCAACTGTACTTTTCATCTCAGTCTCCTAAGTAACTGCATATTCTGAAATTAATGGCATGTTTTCACAGACATTTCTGCTCCTAGTGAGAATGCTCAATGTTTAGTGCCAAGGATTGGTACGCAGGCTAAGATCACTACTAAATCTCATATACCACACTGGGATGGAGCAGATAAGAGGAGTAGCAGATAGGATAGGTTACCCTAAACTGAACAACAAGGTATTCCATTCTATATACAAAGCTGGTAAAAGGCCTGGAACACAAACCCTATGAGGAGAGGCTGAGGGAGCTGGAGTTGTGCAGCCTGGAGAAGAGGAGGCTCAGGGGTGACCTCAGTACTGTCTACAACTACCTGAAGGGAAGCTGTAGCCAGGGGAGGGTTGGTCTCTTCTCCCAGACAACCACCAACAGAACAAGGGGACACAGTCTCAAGCTGTGCCAGGGGAAGTATAGGCTGGATGTTAGGAGGAAGTTCTTCACAGAGAGAGTGATTTGCCTTTGGAATGGGCTGCCCAGGGAGGTGGTGGAGTCACCATCCCTGGAGGTGTTCAGGAAAAGCCTGGAGGAGCCACTTAGTGCCATAGTCTAGTTGACTGGCTAGGGCTGGGTGCTAGGTTGGACTGGATGATCTTGGAGGTCTCTTCCAACCTGGTTGATTCTATGATACTATGCTCATATAAAGCTGAGGGTCAAGGACTCACTTCTTCAATGGCTGGCATGCGAGGAGGACTCTGTCCTTCCTGTCTTTGAACCCAGTCCATGAGATCTTGAATTTAGTTCTCATCCACCAGTGAGCCCAGTGTGGGACTTCCCCAGGGCCTGCCCAGTGATGTATTGGTGTCAGAGGAACTGGGTTCAATACTGAATTTTGTATAATGAAAATAATATTGTTCTTAAAAAGTAAAATAGTTTTATTTTTGTTTTCCCAGTCTATAAATTTCTGTCTCTTTTATTCCCTTTCTCTTCAGCTTTGGGAAAGAAGATTAGTTAATAAGAGTGGCTAACTCAGTGGTCAGCCCAGCCCTAACCCTTGGCATTACATTGAGATTCTCACTGAAGCTTGTAGTACTCTCTAGCTTGATGCAACTAGCCTGAAGCCTGTGCAACAATAGAAATAAGAAATAATGGGCTATACTATTAAACAACTTCAGGCTGATGGAAGTCATTTTGACCTCTCTGAAAGCATTTTGCTCATTCCCTAGGTTCACTTCTCCCAGATGCACCTAAGCACTTTTAAGCTGGCACTAAGCCTCTGGTTTATAAGCTGCCTCTTAATCATCCCCTCCCTACAACTGCATTCCTTATGAGACAATACACGTTTAAGAAACTCTAGCCTGGCTCTTACTATTTAAACCAGATTTTATTGCCACTGTTGTTTTGCCATTTTAATGTTTGGTGGGATTTTTTGTTTGTTTGTGTTTTATGAGTTGGGGGATTTTTTGGGGGGAAGGAGAGAGGAGGCAGGGATGAAAGTGTTTGGGGGGTTATTTTGTTGTGTTATTTTTTGGTTTTAAAATTTGCATAGATTGTTGTCTCAACCACAAACATCTTAGGCTCCAGGCATCTTTAAGAACAAGCAGCAAACTAATGAAGAAAAGAAGCCTAAATGAGGAAGCACATGCAGTTCACTGATATGACCAAAACCAAATTCAACATGAAAGGGAAGAAAAAATAAAATAAAATAAAAATCAGTCAGCCTGTTTATGTACCATAAACTGAGTAGGGGATTCCACTTTCCTCCTTCCCTAAGGGCTCTAAATGAGTCATCTTAAGCAACTTACTATGAAGTAGGTTGACATGTTATATCAGCTTACATTATTTTTTTTCCAGTTCAAAGCTTTCTCTGTTGGTTCACATGAATATAAAGCTAACTTTGCACTTCCTTGGCATGCTGAGCTCTTTCTGCCTTGGTATCCTGATCTTCAAAACAAATGCAGTACTTTACCAAGACTTATCTGAAAATGCTACTGCACAAAATACATAATACTTATAAACTAATTAATTTGACTGAGAACTTATCAGCATGAGATTTGCTTGCTGTACCATGTTATGACTGCAGTTTAATGCAATGAAAAGATGAAAGATACCCAAAATGGAGGCAGATTCCACTTCAGTATAAAAGTGCCACATTGATGATCTGTCCTGTTCCCTGTGGCACGAAGGCCTTGTGTACATGATGGCATATTCTCAAACAAAAATGGTGCTACCAAATCCAAGTGTCACACATCTGTCTTAAAACAAACAGCTCTGTATTTTCTATTTGTCTCTAGCTTTCTCACTTCTTAAGTTAAAGTTGTAAGATATGGCCTATGTATAATCTGTCTCCATGGGAGACAGAAACCTTTTCTTCTTCATTAAATTTAAGGTTTGCATATCTTTTGCTCTTATTTCAAGTGCCTGAGGTTTTCAGGCAAGCACTAGTAACCATGAAACTAGGGAATGGGTTACCAACACTTCACCAGTTACAGCTGTTCTGTATTTCTCCCTCTTTCCCAGTCATGTGCTGCCTTAGACAACTGCTCTACATCCTTCCAGTCTTTATCTCTTCAGCAGAACAGAAAAAGCTAATATACCCTACACTAAACTGCGTTATTTGCTGTTCTTTGTGTACAACCTGCTTTTATATACATGTGCTTTGCACTAAGTGTACAAGCAACTGGTTGTGAAAGTGAAGGAATGAAGAGATAACCTCAGCTTCTTTGAGATGGAGACCTCAAGTGTACCAGGTGCTGTGGCACTTGTCTGGCTCTCAGGAGCAAAACATTGCCACAGATATATTACACGGACTCCTGGGAAGTGACTGAATTTTATTGATCTCTATGCCAAGGGAGATAATGGAAAGAATGCTGGTAGGCAGACAGCACTAGCAGCTGATAAGAAGGACACAAAGTCTGCTCTCAGCTGGAAAGAGACTTCAGAATGGATGTCTTGTTTCTAATGTGATGGCAAAATCTTGTGAAGAAAATAGTAATGACTGGGATGACAGAACTACCCACAACAACAAACCCAGCTTTTTTCTAGTCTTCATTTTAAATCTACCATAAAGTAGATATACCTTTTCTTTTTCTAAATCAATAAATTTTTAGCTTGCCCCCAGATGCAATTGGAAAATAGAATTAATCTGAAAGTGTCACTAAAAATGTTGCTTTAGTTCCCTTATGTCTTTTGGGAAATTTAAAGCAGGTTTTCCTCTGACTGCAAAAGAACTTGTGGAAGGCAATTGTGCTAGTTTGAAGCTAGCAAGAATGTTTTGGTGAGAAAAACTAGATTACAGGCTGTGAAAAGAAAAACAGGGTGATGTCTACCTCACTCAGAGGCTTGCTGAGAGGCATAAAACCAAGAATCCAAACATACATAGGGCACTACTGCTGCTTCTGATGGGGAGCTTGGAGCTGCATTTTTTTTCCTCTCTCTAGCCTCTCAGTCATTTCTCTGATTAATCCACTTTGCTTCCTAAACCCCCTGGCCAAACCTCCATTCTTCCTTGGGACTGAGGTAAGGTTGAGAGGGGTGGGAGAAGGTGAAGGGGTGGTTGGGAACCCCTCCTGGGGACTCAGGCTTCTGGGAGGGGAGTTGTGTTTCTGTATTATATTTTGCCTTGTATATTTCTGTATATAAATGTAAAATACTGTAACTATCTGCTTGTATATTCTGATAAGCTGTAAATAAAAGCTTCACTCAAAATTTCCAGAGCTGGCTGAGTCTAGCCTGGGTGAATTCCAAATTGTGAGGGGGTGGAGAACACCCAAACCATCACAGCAATATGTGTCTGACACAAGAACAGATAAAAAAAACACAAGTACGCATTTATGCAAAGTGAGTATTTTTCCATGTTTCATTTACTTCTTGATATAGATCTTTCTCAGCTCTTTTCCTCCCTTTCTCTCAGCAGCAGAACTAGGGAAAAGGGACCTCACCACCTGACTTGCATTAAGCAGCCATGCAATTCCACATCCTCTAGTGACCACACCTACAGTATTCAAGCAATATTCAAGACATGTATGAGAAGCAGAGCTCTATAGGGAAAGGCAAAAGATAAAAACCCAGTAGTTGCATTAATTTAAAAGATGGAACTCCTGTCTTTTCTGTACAACCATGCATGAGGAGTTAAAAGCTGCCTGGCATTCAAAGTATTAAATCTAACTGTATCATAGAATCAACCAGGTTGGAAGAGACCTCCAAGATCATCCAGTCCAACCTAGCACCCAGCCCTAGCTAGTCAACTAGACCATGGCACTAAGTGCCTCAGCCAGGCTTTTCTTGAACACCTCCAGGGATGGTGACTCCACCACCTCCCTGGGCAGCCCATTCCAATAGCAAATCACTCTCTCTGTGAAGAACTTCCTCCTATACCTCTCCTGGCACAACTTGAGACTGTGTCCCCTTGTTCTGTTGGTGGTTGTCTGGGAGAAGAGACCACCCTCCACCTGGCTACAATGTCCCTTCAGGTAGTTGTAGACAGCACTGAGGTCACTCCTGAGCCTCCTCTTCTCCAGGCTAAACAACCCCAGCTCCCTCAGCCTCTCCTCACAGGGTTCGTGTTCCAGACCTTTCACCAGCCTTGTTGCCCTTCGCTGGACACATTCCAGCACCTCAACATCTCTCTTGAATTGAGGGGCCCAAAACAGAGAGAAAACGGACATGGCTAAGACTGTGGCAACAGAGCACTCAAACTTAAATGCAGTTCCCACATCTTGCCTTCTTGGCTTACTAAGCAGTTTCCCCAAGGCCTTGCCTTAGGACAAATATCTGCCAGTTAGGGGGCAAAGCCATAAAGGTAAGGCTCATGCCCCCAGACATCACCTTGAGCTGGCATGGACATTGCTTTCACACAACCTCAGCACAATCACACCTGTCCCAAGAAGGTAATCACATCTAACTGTTGCAATTTTCATTTATGGAATGAGAAGGTAGCTACTGCTGATTCATTCACTTCAGCATTCAACTCTAAGCCATGTTACAGACACCTTTTATAGTCTTGGGCAAATTTCCTAATTGGAGTTATATTTCCCATACCTGTAAAATGCAAACTAAGATGTTTCTACCAACTTTTGGCTACCCTGTTTAGGTGAATCATAAATCCTCTGAATATGGATTAAAAAATGCACACACCTGTAACAAAAGGTGGTTTGGGTTTTTTTTAACTCTACTGTCTCTAATTGCTACTAGTGTGAAATAGGAAATATTGCCACAAGTCTCATTTCTGATAAGTGAACAAGTAAAAGTGTCTTAAACTCATGGTTTTTAGTATAGCAACCCTATTCTTTGCATGATAAACTCAAAACAAGCTTTGCTATCAGCTTGTGGGCTAGAATATTTCATTACAATACACTGCTAACACATCACTGATTACAGGAATTTTTACATCAGTATTTTTAATGATATCCAGGTGTGTGATCAAATGTGCACTTCCATTTGTGGCTTGGCATTAAGCACACAAACATTGTTTCAGTTGTGATGAGCTAATTACATCCCCTTATAAAATCTACTTTGTGTTTATCCTACAATACACAAGCAATAATTTCTGAGAAATGTTTTGGTACAGTTGAGTGCCCCAGAGTCTTAGTCCGAGAAACAACAGCTGTAGGACAGAATGTATTGGTTTGGTTTGTTGCAGTTTATAACCACTCACATGGAGGTCAGATGGAAAAAGCCAGATGATGAAAAGCAAGTTCCCAATATGCTTGAAGAACACAGAACACAAGCAACTAACATGGGCACTATTGCAGATTTCATCTGGAATTAGGTTTTAATTAAGAGTATGTCATAGAATCAACCAGGTTGGAAGAGACCTCCAAGATCATCCAGTCCAACCTAGCACCCAGCCCTAGCCAGTCAACTAGACCATGGCACTAAGTGCCTCAGCCAGGCTTTTCATGAACACCTCCAGGGATGTGACTCCACCACCTCCCTGGGCAGCCCACTCCAATGCCAATCACTCTCTCTGTGAAGAACTTCCTCCTAACATCCAGCCTGTACCTCCCCAGCACAACTTGAGACTGTGTCCCCTTATCCTGTTGCTGGTTGTCTGGGAGAAGAGACCAACCCCCACCTGGCTACAACCTCCCTTCAGGTAGTTGTAGACAGCACTGAGGTCACCCCTGAGCCTCCTCTTCTCCAGGCTGCACAACCCCAGCTCCCTCAGCCTCTCCTCATGTTTTACTCCTTGAGAATCTCAGCTGCCTTTTGTGACGAGAGAGATGCAAGTCAGATAAAAAGTCCTTTTTCCTACCAGCATTTTGCATATCTTTGGTGAACAGAAAAATCACTTTAGCAGGATGCTCTCATTGGAACAGACTGCCCAGGTAGGTGGTGGAGCTGCTATCCCTGGAGGTGTTCAAGAAGCAGGTAGATGTGGACATACACTTCAGGGTATGGTTTAATAGTCATGATAGCTGAGTTACAGTTGCACTCGGTCTTAAAAGTCTTTTCCAACCTTAATGATTCTATGATGCATTTCTGCAGCCTACAACCAGTATACACGTGAAAACCAGCTTTCTGTCCCTTACTAACCATTCTCCCAAAGGTAACTTGGCAGGCAACTGACTGTTACTGCGTATCAAACAGATTTTTCTTTACCATTGCCAAAAGCTGTTTATGGTGTCAGCAAGCCCAAGCCTGAAGTTTCTCTGTCACAACCCTCTACATGTTCAAGGGGCACCTCTAAACTAATTTTCAACTTTTTGCCAATGTTAAAGCCACAACTCTTTTGTAAATATATAAGGCCTCCAGGAGATTCAGACAAGGATACATACAATCAGTGCAGTGCTTCAGCCACCAAATGGCCACCTTCTGTGGGATATTAACCCTTTTTCTTTCACAGGAGTGCTATGATAAGAGGAAATATGTGTTTGTGAGAGCTGCCCAGGGAGGTTGTGGAGTCTCCCTCTCTGGACATATGCAAGAACTGTCTGAATGCATTCCAGCATGATCTGCTCTAGGTGGTCCTGCTCTAGCAGGTGGGCTGGACCAGATGATCTTTCGAGGTCCCTTCCATCCCCTGACATTCTATGATTCTATGAACTTGAGATCTTGCTGAGACAGGAGTAACCCCTGCTGGGGATTCTTAGCTCAGTCTCACTGAGATATCATCAGCAATGCAACTCTTTCATGCCTGAAAGGAAGATATGCTGTCTCAGAGGAGATGTTAAAAGTTTGTCATGGTTGCCAAAGTGACCTAGGTGCCCTAGAAAGGGAGTGAATGCAGAGCGAGGATCATACTGGTGCTTAAACTACGAAGTAAACTACTGTGAACTCTATTTTCAATCTCTTGTGCTCTTCAGTGACACCTGTCTTATACAGCAGAAGATACAGAAGCTATAAATGACATATCACGAGTCCTACATTAAAAATATGTATTTTTTAAAGAAAAAGGTATATGACAACAGCCATTGTGGGGAAAAAACAAAGACCACAAATGCCACAATAATGAGCACAACCTAAGAGAACTCTTCTAGTCTCAGTGATAAAATTAGTTTCCCTTAATCATGTCAGAACAAGCCTGCAGCACTTCTTTCATCAGGAAGTCCACCTTCCAGAACTGATTTTTACTTGATTTGTTTATTCCTCTACAAGAATTCCTACAGAGAATTCCTTGGAGAATATGAATGATTGCTGGGGAAAAGTCAGTCAGATCTCCAGTTTTAATAGAAAGGTTCCCTTATTTCTTAAATAAGTGACAAAAAAACACATCAGTGTTATAAGAAAGAACAGCAACTCTTTAAAATATTACAGGCTTTCCCTACCCCTACTGAAATAATGCCAACCTGGTTACCATCTACCACTCATACTTGGATCCTGTCGATGCTTACAAGGTCTTTCAGATACCTCCCATGTACATTTTCATCTAAATGCTCACATTTCCCTCAACAGCTGGTACAACAGACTACATTTTATTTTCTCCTTACACTGTGCAAGATGGTAAATTTTTGTTTAGCTAGAGGCTCATATTTTAATGGTACTGAAAGATGCTTGAAAGAGAGGGTATTGCAGCTCTAGCAATTGTCAGAGCACATCTCTCAGTCATAGCTCCAACCTTGCTAGAACGGACAGAACCTAAACTGGGAAATGCAGTATCTCAGAATAAACTTGCAAGAGGATGTTGAAGAATTCACTTACTATGCCTCTTAGTCTGTGTATTAGAACAGCAATAGTGATTTTTAAGTTTATTTATTCAGCTTTAAGAAAAGATTGAAATGGAACTAGTGAGTTATTCACACATTCTTCCTGGCATCTCCAGGAACGAAACACGTGCTTTATCACCACTGCCCTTTTTTCAGATATTACAAGCTAATGGAGGCATTGCACTATAGAGTGAGCTTGAAACATTTAGAGGATGCTTCTGATGTTAGGTTGAGTAACATATATCCTCTTCATTGTTTAAATCTGAAGACAACGTAAGTGTCTTTGAAGCGCACAGCACCAGAAGAGACCTCCCGAGAGTGCTCTTGGAATAACACAGACCTCCTATGAAAAGCACTTAAGCATTTCACTTTCTTCAGCACTAGAAGGATTTTTGTAACATTCAACCTGGATGTCCCTTGCCACAATTTACATCCATGATTTATTGGTTGCCATAAATTGTAGGAAATCTCTCGTGTGTTATCAGAATCAGCCAGGTTGGAAGAGACCTCCGAGATCACCCAGTCCGACCTAGCACCCAGCACTATCCAATCAACTAGACCATGGCACTGTCTCATCCAGTCTTTTCTGGACCTCCAGGGATGCCCACTCCACCTCCCTGGGCAGTCTTCTTCCAACACCTTTTACTTACTTGAGGTCTATAGGTTTCTCTTCCTAAAACTAAAAAACTTAAATCCCTTCAGTTTTCCTGTATAGGCCTTTTTCTTTCTTCTTCTTTCTCCCCTCTGCTCCCCATATATCACCAATTTTTGTCATTGTTTTCCTCTTACTGGTTATTCCTTTGATCCACATTTGTCATGAAATGGAGAATACAAAAGTTGACACATGACTGCTTCAAGCTTTACCACTGCCTTAGTGATGATATCTTTTTAGATATGTTTTACTTACCATACCTGAGGTTATTTACATTTTCATACAATGTGGTTGTCTTATCATTCTTTTCTAAATCTTTCTACTCCCTGCCTTCTATTTTTTTTTCCACATAGAGCTACTGGCCAGATAGAAATAATTGGATGACCAGCTGTAGCTCCCTATTCTTATCCTTGCTGACATGAAAAAGTGGGTTGAAATTCAGTTTTAGTAAGGTGCCAGATCACATTTCTCTTTCTTGCTTGTGAGAAATAAGATGAAAGGTTTTGCCTGGCATCCCATGCTCTAAATACATTATTGCTTCTACCTGCAAGTTGTACTAAGGGAGAAAAAAACAACAAAATAGTACAAGTGAGATCATTCTTGATAAATCCACGTGGAATATCCTTTCCAATAGACCAATAAAAAAACCAGTCCTATTAAGCAAACCATACACCAACGCATAGCAAAGAGGATCTCTTTATATTCCAGAGAAGTCTTTACTTCCCAAGTCTGTCCTTCTTGCCTCTAACAAAGAATGCCATCTCTCGAACAGAAAATCTAGCCTTCATACTTGCACTTTAACCTTGGAGAGTGCCATTTCTGTGTGAACAGAACTCAGATGACACTATTTTATGGCAGCATTTTATATCTCCTTTACACTTGGTAAGAATCAGCTGAAACTTCTTCAGGAATGCATGGATAGACCATATAGAATATCTAGTGTGTCTCTAGGATTCTACATGAGGCACTGAAGTTACTTATAAAAAAGGAAAACAAAAACCCACAAGTGATACATCACAGATACTCTCTCATAAAGATTTTTAAAGTCTCTACACTTGGACAGAGATGATTCAAGCCACTGCCCTTCACATTCTATAAATTTGCTGCTCATGCCATTAAAACTCTTGATGATCATAGAGTCAGGGTGATGCTGCTGCCTTTGTCTATGAAAGCCATGAAATCCAAAGGACAGAAATGTTTTTGTCCTGTTTTTCTTTAAAGGAAACTCCTTTAGAGATGCTATAGAGCATTGCACTCACTGCTTTCACAGTATCACAGTATCATCAGGGTTGGAAGAGACCTCACAGATCATCAAGTCCAACCCTTTATCACAGAGCTCGAGGCACTTATAACTAAAGCAGTATTCCTATACCTGCTTGCCAACATATCCCTTCAGGGCTGAAGTCCCCTTACTATCAGAGGAAAGGAAAACATATAATCCTCTACCCCTGCCTCCATGGGGACATAAGTCAAAGAAGGGAAGGTATGTACATATTAGCAGACAGCAGGACCAGCTAGACAGACTGCAGACAGCACACTTTTTCCTTCTAAGTGTGCATCTCATACCATGATTACGAGGCCTCAACATCCAAACTCCATAAAAGTCCCAGTATAAGTGACATTACAACAACTCAGAAAACTTTTGTTCTAATAAAACTGATAAAGGGAAAATATAAAGAGATGAAGTCATCTTTAGCCTTATCCTTTAAGCTATTAGCAAAATGAATTCTGCAGTCATCTGGTCGTAACTTTCTTGCACATATTTTTTTCTCATTGCAGCTTACTAACAAAGTGGTAAATCTTTCTTATTTCATTAAGGGAGGAGTGATCAGAAAGAAGCTAGCAGAAGGGCTGAAAAGTTGATGACAATTTTCTTAAGTGAAAAAAACAGAAAAAGCTTGATTTTTTAAAATGCTGTTTTTCCTTAGCTACTCATGTAGGTACTACTGAAGAAAGAAGAGCTTTACTTTTAAGGAAAAAGGCATTGATATAAGAAAAGAAACCAAGGAATGCTGGTAAAAAGATCTCATAGACCAGCTGCTCATTTTGAGGGTGCCTGTGACAAACTAAAATACCAAACTCTGTAGAGATGTTTGTTTATAGTAATGTTGATAAACTGCAAACCTAAACAAGGGCTACCGTAGGAGTATCTGCAGCTACTCGTTGGAGATCTGTGATAAGCAATCTCGTAAAGACCCATGCCTGCAGTGACTAAGGAAAGCAGGAAGGAGATAAAGGAGAAGCAAGGACATCAGCAACAAAGGGTCTCCTTAACCAGAGATGAGAAAGACCCTGGAAGGAAGACTGTGCGGGATGTTCACCGCAGATAACCATTCCAGACCACTAGGGTTGGAATTGTTGGAACTGGGGTGGAGAGTGGGAAAATACTTATGTTAATGAACTCCCAGAAATAATTGTAATAACCTTACCTCTTTTTATGAGTATGCATGCTCTTGTGACACAAACTGTGGCCTGTGCCAGCATGGGGGGTGAGGTGAGCAGGGCTGATGGAGCGACCCTGCCTGCACCCAGCACTGCAATAAAACATGCTTACTTCCTAACTCTGCAGGAGTTTTGGGGCTCGTTTTGCAGGTTAGCATGTCTGCCAAAGATGGATTCGTATTTCTTGAGATGCATTTCTACTTCAAGATCTCATCTGGCAGAAAGTATGCATCACTTCAGTTTCTACTGCTGAATACTGCATTTACTACAGGGTGCTCCATGTGCTGCAAATGGCAGGTTTCTTGTCACAGCTCTCCAAAAAGTGCATGCCCTACTTGACCCATCTGATCTCCTTCCATGAGAAGGTGACCAGCGTAGTGGATGAGGGGGAAGTTGTGGATTTAGTTTACCTGGGCGGTCCCTGGTCATCCTCCTGGAGAAAGCAGCTGCTCACGGTTTGGATGGCTGTATGCTTCATCGGGTAGCAAAAACTGGCTGGGTTGGCAGGCCCAAAGACGAATGGCTGTCCTGCGAGGGTAAAAATCCTGCCAGGCCGCTTTGACCCTTGCTGTCCTCCTGCTGGCGTGGGCCCGGGAGTGACGCAGATGAGCAAACGCTAAGGGCTCGGCCCCGGCAAAGCCCTGAGGGCCAGGGGCCTTAGCGCCTCTCGCCAGGTGCCTTGTGCTGCCCGCGCCGTGCCTGCGGGAGCGAAGCAGACACGGAGCGCTGCATTCGCTGGCCAGAGCGAGGGAGCCAGCGCCGGTTGGCCAGGCTGATTCCAAAGTGAAGTACAGAAAGGGGGATGATTTAGAAACCCTGCCTTTCTGTATACAGCCTTTCTACATTAGCCTCTCTGTGTTCAGCCTTTCTGCAACCTGCCTTTGTCTGCAGGGAGCCTCCCTGCCTCCCCTCGTTTGCGGCTCGTTAGAGGCAGCTGCGTGTTGCAGCTGACCCCGGTGGCTTAGCAGCATCTGCTTCACTCTGCCCGAGATGTTCTGTGTTTTACCCTGGGATCGTTATCGCCAGTCTGAAAGTGTCTTTGATACAGGAGACTTACTCAGGGACCAGAGGAGTCGTGAGTACACATGCTGGAATGCCAAAGCTCCAAAGGCATAGTTGGAATTCTTCTGTTCTCACGTTCCAATTTTCCAAGTTCTGATTGTTTAAACTGTTTAATTCTGTACAATTGCTTCCTGTCGACCAAAAATCCAAAGAACCTCATGGAATTTTCCTGATTTTTTATATTAATAATAAAAAATACAGAAAATAATAGTCATAATTCATAATGATTATTAATTTCCAATACAATGGTGAATGGAGTCAAGTCCACTTGGCAGCTGGTCACAGGCAGGGCTCCCTAAGGTTCAGTACTGGGGCCAGATGTCTTTAATATCTTTATATATGGTATTGACAAGGGCATCAAATACATCCTCATTAAGTTTGTAAATGGTACCAGCTTGGGCAGGAGTGTTCATAGAATCATAGCATCACAGAGTATCAGGGGCTGGAAGAGATCTCAAAAGATCATCTGGTCCTGCTGCCCTGCCAGAGCAGGATCACCCAGAGCAGATCACACTGGAACACATCCAGATGGTTCTTGAGTATCTCCAAAGAGGAAAACTCCACAACCTCTTCACATTGTCCATCTGCCAGCCTTCAACATGATTTTTAGGCCTCATGAAAGGAGAAATACTTTCCTGCCAAGCAGCATTTCCTCTGCCTCTCAGCAAACATTAACTCTTGTATTTCGTAGCTGTCACAGTGCTATTTAATTCCATGTAGCTACAACAGCTTCTCTAGATGCAAAATTTGCTGCCAGGAGTCTGGCAAAACAATGCTAGGAGAAGACAACAGTACACACACACACACACACACACTGAGGCAAGCAAAACAAAAACATCAGAATAAAGGCACATGGGAAAGTCTTAGAAAAACACCTTGCCAGCAATTTTACAGATGTAACTACAAGCACAACCACAGGTTTTAAAGTGCAGATAAACTTGTGCCATAATATTTGTACCTAAACTCTAAGTTCAGCGAGTATGGACCTGAATGTTTATAAAGGCTTTGCTGGGCATCTGCATTATCTTCTTAGGCTGTAATCTGCCAAATATAGGAAGTCAGTGCTGTTTTCCTATAAAAGGGGCAAAACCCAGACATGAACACGTCATTGCCTGAGGTATATGGTAGCTTTTGAATGAAAATCCAATAGTTTGACAGTCTGGGTGTTATCTGCCCCCCCCCCCCCCCCCCCCCCCCCCCCTTATGAAATCACCCAGACTAGACTCAGCTGGCTGGAAATTAGAACAAAGCTTCATATTTACAGCATAGCACAATACACAAGCAGATATTTACAATATCTACAGCTATATACAGAAATACATAAGTTAAAAAAAGGTAATACAGAAACACAACAGCCCTCCCAGAAACCAGAGTCCCCAGGAGGGGCTCCAAACCACCCTTCTACCACCTTTCCACCCCTCTACCTTATCCCAGACTTTGTCTTACATTCAAGGTGAGTTTGGATAATCTTCCAGAGGGCTTAGAAAGACAGAAGTATTAGTCACACAGACAGCAAGTTAGGGAGAGAAGTGCATGCAGGCAGAGCCAGAGAGCAACTCTGTTATCTATGTTCTTTTTTTAATACATGTCTGCAAACCTATGAATGAAGTAGACATCACCATTGCTTCTCACAGGCTATAATCTGATTCTTCTCACCAAAATATTCCAGCCAGCTTCAAACTGACACAAATAGCTTTTTAAAATGGAAATAGTGACTAAAATATAAACAGTCCAACCATCACAGCATCCCAACTAGAATAACTGCAGTCTTTGTTTCATCAGCTTTTCACACAAAACACAGGGTGGTTGTGCTTGTGCAGGACTTGCTCCACACTTCCACTGAAGTGTATGAGAAAAAAGCCCTCTCATTCACCTATCATCACAACCTGTGGGGAACACAGCCTACGAAGAAACACAGGGGATAAAACTCTCATATTTCCCCTGCCAAACTGCCAAATTCAGTGACACTTCTTCGGGTGCTACACAGCTTCACTGTTACCTCTTCTCTGAGCAAAGGGCATATCACTCAGTTACCCTCCCTACCCTCATATCTGGGACAACATTAACCAATGTTATAGCAGCCATTCACACACATACCTTAAGTGGCTATTGTTGTGCTTTATACATATGCATCGAAGAGACCATGGCTCCTATGTTTATATTATGTCTCTATTAGTAGAACTTAATGGGCTAGCACAAAAGGGCTAAAAACCAGACCAACTGACAAAATTTCCACCAAGGAGCTCAGGGAGAAAATAGTGCATACTGCTAATTTTCAGCAAGGAGGAGGAGCATCAGGGTTAAGAGTCTCCTTAATTTCTAGTTGAAAGTGACAAAGAGTTGAACTATAGCAGTTCAATCCAAAGGATAATAGAGAAAGGATGTTTCCTTAGCCTGTACAGTAATTGTCTTGAAGACTTTGTGGTGGAGGGGCAGCAGCCCCAAAACTGAGGCTTCTCTATGCCTTTACATGCCCAGACATGTTTTTCTGCCAGGACCCATGAGGCAGTAAACAAGTTGTGTAACACACACACACGCCCAGCCCTTGTACCCCGGGGTCCGCCCAGGTAATCTCCTATTGGGAGGGTCCAGGCATGTCTCTACTGCCTATTGGGGCAAGGTTTGGCTTACAGCCAACCTGATTGGTCATTTTAGATGTCCAACGAGCCACGAATCTTGGCCCAGAGCCTATAAAGAGTGGTGCACAGCAGCACCATGTGGTCAGACAGTCCAGACCGTTCAAACCGTTCAGAAGCTTAGAGCATTCAGACTCAGCTCTGATCCACAGCAGCATCCTGCTGCCCTGACCAGCTTGCATGGCCTAGACACAGGATCAGGCCTTACTCACTTGCAAGCATTACAGAGGCTCAGACCTCATGCATTGATCTCAAGGCACAGTCAAGCTACCTGCGAGCCCTTTGAGAAGCAGAGCGCATGCACGCCTGCACTTCATACATATATGGGGAGCCAAGAACCCCCTGCCTAAGCCTAGAGCTATCTTGATTTATCTACAGAGCATAAGTCTCCCTGCAGCACGGCATAGACCCTGCTTGCCAGCTGTTCTGGAAGTCTGGAAAGATCCAGGCCCAGCAGATCTTCAGTCTGCAAACCTGCAAACGCAGCCTGCTAGCTGTGAGACCGTGTTAGAAGCTACATGGACAAATCCTTCTCCTGCACCTGGGAATTCCTGCCAGCTGATCATCCCTGGACTCACACAGCATCCAGAAGCTGCAGCACCAAGGCAGAGATCACCCCAGGAGAGAAGATTGGAGAAATTCTATTTAACCCAGAGACTGGGAACCCTTATCACCCCTGCAAGCTGGGACAGAAATCAGCTTCACCAAGACCCCAGTACTGAGGCACACACTGAGACAGAATCCCAGGAGGGCAATTAATGATTAATATTCAAGAGCAACACATCTAAGCAAGCCTTAAATCCTTTGTAACATAAGTTATCTCTATCTGAAGAGCACACACAGTTTCAGCCCTTGCTGGGCAGACACTAGAGTTGTTAAGAGGCATTAAGCCTAAGGGAATTTCTCTCTGTCTATAGTTGTTAATAATTTGATATTTTCACTTAATAATCGATCCCTGTAAATATATCCCAGGCTATTTTCATAAACTTGCAATATGAACCTGGATTTCATAGTGGTTGGGGTGGTACAAATTTGTAAATATTCATTTTAATAAATAATTTAATTAAAAAATCAAAACCACCTCAAATTAATTTCTCACCTCCCCCTAACAGAAGAGGCACAGAGGAAACCCCTCCACGACAGACTTGCAAAGGAGATCTCTGAGGTCCCTTCCAACCTAAACCATTCTATGATTCTATGATACAGACAACAGCATGAATTCTTTGTAGTGTTCTCTCAGGATACAGAGGAATTCATAAATCTTAGAGCTTCCAATAAGAGCAAAACAGAATTTGATTTTAATGAGGAGAAGCACTGAGTTTCCTTCCTGAGTCTTAATTTGAGACACATCTATAACACTCTTTGGAGGAAAATTTCAGTAATTGATGACAGAGCAAAGCTGGAGATGGGTAGGTTCAGACTGGCCGTGAGGAGGAAGTTGTTCAGCATGAGAGCGGTGAGGGCCTGGAATGGGTTGCCCAGGGAGGTGATTGAGGCCCCATCCCTGGAGGTGTTTAAAGCCAGGCTGGATGAGGCTGTGGCCAGCTGGATCTAGGGTGGGGTGTCCCTGCCCATGGCAGGGGAGTTGGAACTAGATGATCTTTGTAGTCCCCTCCAAAGCTGAGTGATTCTATGATAGGTGCATTGTGTAGTATTTCAGTTTGGATAGGTTTGCTTTTTGCTTTTTACAATACTTTTCACAGTGCTAAGTGGTAACAATCAACCCTCCTCTAAAGTCTACAAAGGAAAAGGTGAAGAACATTTGACATAGAACAGTAGAGAAACAATAACCTAAGGTGTAACATCTAGTGGCATTGTATGTCAGAGCCAATCTCATGCATGCAGGAGCACCCTGAGAAGCTTGGTCTGATGAAGCTGTTTGGGAGGCAGGAAAGGCAAGCAAACCTAATGTTGTTTGTTTGTAAATGCAATGAAAAACTATCGAGTTATCACTCAGTACCAGAGATGTTACCATGGGAATAGATCTACATAATACTACACTGCCACTTCCTTGTGAAGGTAATAGCCCTTTCCTTAGAGTTGTGGCCAGATTGTGATTAACACTAGGAAAGAAGAAAGGCCAAGAGCTGCTGTTACAGTGGTACTCACTCCAGTACTTCTGGGTGCACAGATAAAAAACATTGCTTCCACATCTTATAGATGAACATTCTCATCCCAAAAGTGTTGACTGCTAGAGCATGAGTGGACCCACAAGAGGTGCAGAAAAATAGGGTTCTTCCCAGCTCTGTTCATGTAACTGTCATTTCCTTGATCTTATCCAGCACAGATTCAGCTTCTGGCTACTCAGCTGAAGATGGTTTTACTGCTATAAGAACACCACAGCATTCATTGCAGTCTGTGGGTTTCTGTATATGTTTACAACAGGATAGCTTGAGATCCACTCCAGTACTTCCAAAGATGAGTGCAGCCCTTTTCACAGAGCTGAAGAAATTCAATTCTAACTGCATACTATGTGATACCAGGTACAGAGGATCCAGTTTTCAAACAAATAGATATTTCCTCTGGTAAGCTGCCACGTTTTTCATCAGCATTGCTTTTGCTTCTTCTCTGTATTCTGTACAATTGTAGTCAACCTGTGTCTCCTCACAGAACTTTAAGGACTAAACCTATTATTCAGCCCTTTAGTAGTGAACACACCTTCTAAATCCTGATTAATCCAATGCCCCTTACAATAAGAAAGTCTCTGTAGGAAGGAAAGAGTGTGTGTATATCAATTAGATAAATAAGTTTTTTCAAGAAACACAATGTATTTTGTTTTGAATGGCCAGGAGCATGCACAAGACAAAAAAAAAACCCCAACCTGTTCTCATTCAGGAAAAATGTAACTGACCAAAATGGATGACTGTTTAAACCAGTACACATGCCAAGCAGTTACAGCTCAGTGATGATACAAAAGCCTCTCAGCTAATAAAAAGCTCTCCAGATACAATTTATTTAGCAGATCAGACTCAGTCCAGGGCAAGGAAAAGGAAATTAATCAGCATCTTACATAAAGAAAGTACCCAGACCTCTTCAGTCACTGAATAAATCAGTCTTTGGAAAGCACCGAGTTTGTAGGGGAACTAGATGTACAGAATTAGCTGCAAGAGTTCTTCTTCTAGGAGCCTGGCCAGCATGTATTTACACAAAGAGACTTCAAGAGCAGCTCTTCATCTGAGCATAGCTTCTCTCACTTGCACGGTCAACAGTGCAAATCACTCCTTCATATGGGGACTCCTTCTCAAAGACTGACACTCACAGTTGTGGATCCCTGTCAAAAAGCCAAGGAATGCTACCCTCTCCCATATCCAGGAATGTAAAGACAGATATAGCCTTGCCAGTAGGATGGGAAAGAGTAAAACATGCTTTGTAAAGGTCAACAATTAATCAGTAAAAACGCTAGTTAATATTTTTCTCACCTAGAAAATGTTGGCAAAAGTCCTGAACAACTACCAAGGCAATCAGTTCACCCATTATATTTATTCTTTACTCAATATTTGCTGTCTTGAATTACTAGAATCAACAATCAGATGCATTCTCTCAGTTTCCTAGAGAAATGCTGAGTGAGAACCTTCCCGTATTACCCCAACTGATTAAAGCCTTCACATTTACAGGTCACGAGTTTCCCATCCTGCATCCATCCAGACAACCATTTTCTCTAAAATGGAAAAAATTTGGAGAGGAAGGAAAGGGGAAATTTCACTCACCTAAGCTTGAGCTATCACAGCTTTATGTGAAGATTTTGAAGATTTCACATCTTGTCGCCCTGATACCTAAATATGAATATTGACTAAGTATTACAAACAGCCAGGTAACTAAATTCCATGTGAAGCCTGGCTTGAGTGTTTGCTACCTTTCCTATATCCCTGAACAACTAATGGTTTCTCTTTTGCAGAGCTTTGCCTCTCTAAAGCTTTTGAGATAACTACCAGCATTTGTTTGCCCTTTCAGCAAGTCTCCGTAGCAGATTGCTTGCGGGCAACACCTGTCTCACCCTTCTGAAAAAGCTGTAGAGCACTCCTCACCTACTCTTCTAGAAGTTGTCTGTATTTCTTAGGTGTAACTGAGTAAACATGACTGTAGTTATGTTTTATTATATTACTACAAGTGAGCCAGCAGAATCGCTCGTCTGAACACATAAAAAGTGTCCTAAAATAAAAGCAGGGTTGTGTTGTGCTGCATTTGCAAAATAATATTTATGTTTTTACTAAATCCATGTCCAAGCTAAAAACAAAAGCTAGACACAGTATTACATTTTTCAGGTACAGAAGAATTTTAAAAGGGAACTGAAAGGAAAATGCAGAATGAACTTCTCTGAGCTTTGGGTCCTGTGATTATGTAATCAAATTAGACCTAAGTGCAGGCAAAGGAGGAACAGGAGGAAATGTTGCTGATAGGAGAGCATGACTCAACTAGTGGCAGTAAAGAAGGAAAATTTACTGAGCAGCTACCATGACAGATTCTGAGAAAGCAAAGAAAAATGGGTGGAAATTCCTGTAGAGAAAACTGCAAGTGAGAACATTGCCCTAGAACTATAAATAGAAGAGTGGAAGGCAAATAGTTCTCCTGGTAAATGTCATCAGTCACAATACAGACAAGTGTTTTTTTCAGGTCTTTCAGAGGTAGTATTTTGTGGGCAACTGAGAGAGTGGACTGTTCTCTCTGTTCACTTCTTTGGATGAAGATGTTTCCTTTGTCTGGAATTCTCCAACCATAGTTGCTATTTCAGATTTCAGTTTAATTGTATAAATATTTGAGGAAACCCAGCTACGTCTCTTACAAACACTCTAAAATTAGTTCTCTGATAATTATTTCAACACAGAATTAAAGCAAATGTAGTGGAGAAAAGGCTTTGCTCTGCCTCTTGGCTACAATTCTGTTTCATATAGAGACTTCATCCCTAAGCTTGAAGAAACTTTGATCCAATTTAAATCTTTAAGTGGCGTCTGGATTTTGTATTCGTTCTTAGCAGACTGAGTAGCCAGAGACTTCTGCTGAGGAAGAGCAATGTCTTCCAGAAACAGTTCACTACTTCCCATGGACATTAGATTGTAAATGACATATTTCATCTTTTCTGTTTGAAAGATCCAAGTCCTCCAGAAAGCTGCCTTGTTTAGCTACTGATTGTGCCTAACACCAGTTAAAAAACCAAAAAGGTGTTTTAACTATGCCCCCAAGTCGAGATTGTGTTTCTCTGTGTACGTGTGTGTAGTCGTGGTCAGGTACAATTCTGGAAGCTGTTGTGCAAGCGCATGGCTGTTTTATACACACACTGCAGCACATCAATATTTTGCTGGCTTTGTGTGGTTTGCCACCCATATTCAAATATCAGTGGTCTTGTACTGGGTATAATAGACAAACATTGTTTTAAAAATACAGTATGGGACAGAGTCCAGGAATGTGATGTCATCAACAGAGGGATGAGTCTGTTCTGTTCTGTTCAGGGAGGGGCAGAAAACCAGAAGTTAGGCTCATTCATACAACAGAAGGAGCTTGGCTGTTCCCAGAGACGTGTTGCACTTCACTCCTGCTTAGAAGTGAATTTTCAGTCAAGGTATGTGCTTCCACTTCTGTAAATATGTAAAGTTCTCATTATTTAAATTCAGTATGACTTTTTGCTTCTTGAAAAGCACTTCTTGAATTCTTATTTTGCAGTTCCGTGACAAAAGACCTCATTGTTATCAGTGTTTCAGGAACACAGCAGAGGAAAACAATTACTGCTAATGTGATTTTGTAAGTGGTCAGGTTTGGCAGAGCTGTAATGTTCACAGAAAAAGACTTTATTTCAAAGTACCCAACGTATTAAAAGCACAGGGCTTTTCACCTGCCACAGAAACTATCCAGGGTATGGGCTACTGCAGGGTGGGAATTTCTTCTGTCTCAAGAACACTTCAAGGCTCTAATGACACCATGGGTACCTGTTCTTTCATCTCATAAAGAAATGGTAAGTTCAGGCACTTAGCTTTGGTTTTGGCTGAGAAATTATCTCCAAAATAATAGGGAGAAACCAGAAGCTTTTAAAAGTTAACTTCTTTTTTCTGTACATACTGGTAATTTCCTCTCTGTTTATTGTTTTTATTGTAAACTTTGTGAGGCAGGAAATGTGTATGTGTGTATACTTCACTGCTAATCTGTCTCACCTGTCCTGATTGAATGGCAAAGACTAAAACTCTTAAAGCTTGTTTTTGTGTTACAAAAGGAAAAGTTTTGGATGACCTATAAGCTGCTTTATTAGTTTCTTTCCAACTTCTATAGCCAAATGAAAAAATGAAGTAGGAGCACGATTTATAAGATGTTGATAAAAGCAAAGAAAGCTTAGAATTGGCATTGTAATTAGGATCATGTAGCAAAAAGACCAGAGATTGAAATGCATGCTATGCTTCTGGCTATTCACTTTCCATTACTCAGTATTCTAAACATCTGTCTTAGTGTAATAGTAACAAAATAGCCATAAACCCCAGAGTTAAAACAGTTCTGTCATTACAATCCTTGTTTAATACACTGTATGTAAGTTTACAGATGACATCTCCTCAGACAAGGGTATGCTTTTGTCTTGAACAGCTGTACATATTTTCTTTAATAAGCTAGAATAGGGTTAACTGTGGAAAAACAAAAGTATCTGTTTTTACAGAAGAGTCTCTAAGACTGAACTATCAGGATATTGAGTAATACTGTTCATATGGTTTTTATCTTGTCTCCTGTTCTCTGAGAACGTGCAACCATTAAGAAAAAATAGAGAAATGTCTTTTTGCTTTAGGATCATTCATAGAGTTCCAAATATATTTGTCTTGTTTTCAGTGTGGATAGGGGAAAAGCAATGAGAAGGGATAAGTATACCCAAGTTAATAAAGACTTCAGAGTAGCCAGAGCAGAGACACTTTCAGAAAGTCTTTGTCAGGTTTTCCACTGAGCCGCGTGCGTGCTAGAACAAGATTAACTGAGTTACTCAGACTTACCTGAACATTTTGTACTGACAATTCAACAAAAAACCTCTGACTTACAGCTTCTTGAAATAAACATCTCATCATTGCACTGGGACACAGCTTAAATCAATTCTCACAGCTGGGTAATAGCCGAAGTCTTTTCTGAGACAGAAAACAAGTGGAATTTGTGAGATTTTTAGGACTTCCATTATGGAGATTCTAAAATTCACTGCTTAAAATTAATCAGTGTTATTCTATTCATCATGAAAAGAAGGAGGTGAATAGCCCTGAAAAGCCCAAATCTCACTGGTTTAAAAGTCACAGTTGGAAAAAAAAATCACATTGCAAGTTTAGGAGTACTCACCAGAGAACAGAACTTTGCTTTCAACCCAAATTTCCTCCCAGTAACAAAGTCAGCAGCAGATGTACACCTGAACTCTTTAGCAATGCTGATCAACATAAAGTGGAAAAAAAAAGAGATAATACATGCCATTTAGCTGAAACCTCTGTTTTTAAGTCACACACAAAACAGCCTTGATCTATTGTTAGTCATATTTTAAAAAACTCTCTCTCAGTAGCCCATATATTTCAGTTTCCCCTGCATTACTTAAGGGCTTACCTTTCTTTCTTGTATTGAGCATACTTCACACATCAAGCGGAAAAATTATGTCTCTTACTGGCCCATACACAGCTGCAAAGGAACATGGTACTATAAAGTGGAGACAGAAGCTCTCCTTAGTCAGTCCTCTATAACCAGAGTGAATGAAGAGCTGCTAAAAAAAAATCACAGCCTACAGTAGAGCCTTTGGGTGCTGACTCATAAACCTAGTAGCTGGTGGGCAGATGGTTGAAGCAGTTTCTCTCTGCATCTCCTAACCAGGGCTGGTGAGAAGACAGAGCATCTTTGTACCATGACAGCCCTAAGGCAGGTGGTAGGGCATGTAGGCTCAGCCATTAAGGGGATGCACAGAGAATGGGAGCACCATGGCAACACTTTAGAGTCTGCAGGCTACTCTCTTCACATAGACAAAGTTGTGCTCACTAGTGATCATTACAGTGGTGGGATGAAGGGACATTGCTCCTGTTCCAACATTCTACTAAGGAGACAAATACTGGAAAATAGGCAAAAACGTGATAGAGACCAGAAAAACAGAAGTAGCTAAGTTGCCTGCTGAGAGTATGATGTCTTCAGTCTGATGATAATCTAGTCAAAGCATTGTGGCAAAGCTGTTACATCAAACTTCAGCAAAATGTTTTAAGGCTCTCTATTCCCTGAGGGGATGGAGTTGATTTATTTTTGCTGCTGTGCTATATTTACCTCTCCTGCATCCTAACTCCTCAACTTGATTCAGCAAGGTTGGGCTGATTTTCATGATCCCTACGAACAAATCTAATCATCTGGGTTTGCAGATCCTCTAGTACTGAGCTTTCCACACTAAGAATTCCAGAGTGGTGAAAAAATTGGAAACAAAGATAGACTTCAGGCTATGGCTAATTTGCAGAGAATGCAGCTGTCATAGAATCATAGTATATTTTAAGTTAGAAAATACCTTTATCAACATCAAATCCCAGCCATTAACCAGCAATGCCAAGACCACCACTAAAGGATGTCCTTAAAAGTGTCACATTTGCATGTCTTTTAAATACCTGCAGGTGATCAACCACTCCCTTGGCAGCCTCTTCAAATGCTTGATATCCCTTTTGGTGAAGAATTTTTTCCTTACATTCAGCCTAAACCTTCCCTGGTGCACCTTGAGTTTGTTTCCTCTTGTCCTATCACTTTTTATTTGGGAAAAGAGGCTGGTCCCCACCACTCTACAACATCCTGTTGAGTAGTTGTAGACAACAATGAGGTTGCCCCCTCAGCCTTAACAACCCCTCTTTCTTCAGCTGGTCCTGATAAAACTTGTGCTCTACATCCTTTACTAGATTCCTTACCCTTCTTTAGACATGCTCAATGTCTTTCTTATAGGGAGGAGTCTAAAACAGAATACAGTATTCAAAATGCAGTCTCACCAGTGTTGAGTACTGGTGGAGGATCACTCTCTAGTCCTGCTAGCCACACTATTTCTAATATAAGCCAGGATGGTGTTGGCCTTTTTGGACACCTGGACACACTGTTGGCTCTTTGGGACCCACACCCCCATGTCACTGGAGGTGCTCTGTCCTTTTGCCATGGCAATGATTCCCTGTCACCTGGCTGACTGGCTTAAAGGCTTTTTTCTCTGAAGTCCCATGGGCCACAAAAGAACAGCAGTACATTCCCCTTCAGAAGGGTAACTGTGCCTTCTGTCCTCACACAGAACAAAGCAATAATCCAAGCAACTATCCTGATGTGAAGGGTAAACTACCTGCAAATGCTGGGCAGGCCCCTGAGCATTTTTATTAAAAGCCTCTGTGAAGCCTTTGTGGTACAAAGATGGGACCTGATCCTTAGACACATAAGTAGGAAGAGATAGTGCAGTATATGATACTAGATTTTAGCTCAGACCTTCATGCACCTCATCTTCAGCAGTCTTTCCCTATAAGAAATTGTATTCTGCACACTCTGTATTCTGTTTGGCTTCTGCTTAGATGATATGCTCCTCAAGGCAATTCCTGTCCTTGTGCTTGCATAGCTTTTGCACTTTGATTATCATCCAAGCCTCCAGTCATCAGTATAGCACAGACAGTATGACAATATCTGCAGAGCCATGCTCCAGGCCCTACCTGCTAGACTGGAGCAAACAGCATACTAAGCAAAAATCAGATGAAGGGGTGTAAAAAGTGATACAATTAAGTGCATAGGCTAGGTCTTCATCTGCATTGAATGCTCACAGTGCCATACACATCAGCAGAGCAATGACAGTTTATAGCAGATGGGGTCTTATAGATGTGTTAGCAGGGATGAGACATTTCCTCATTGATAACCTGCTTACCAAATATGATAATGGCCACATCCTTTTTCTGGATTCCTATTCCCAGAGTAAAAGGTCTGTGGAAGGCTTTTTTTCCTAGTCATGAAATCGAGATACAAGAAAGAAACCTATGTAGTGGGTGCTCTCTTAATGATACCAGCAGATAGACTTTGCTGCAGGACACAAATATGGTCCAAGTAAAATTTTACCCTTTTAACTATATAGTTTTATCTCAGTGCTGAACCTCAGCCACTGAATCTTACAACCCATCTAGCATTATCAGTTGTTTATTACAAAGGTCTCATCTCAGCCTTCCATATCCAAGCTCAAGGATGGATTTAAATTCTTTAGACTGAGTAATCTAAATCAAACCCACATGCAGGATCCAGCTTTACCTCCTCAAGCCCAGTTCAGAGATGGCTGTTCTCATTGGCATTTGCTATGCCTCATTCTTCCAGTGCTGAGCTCTGGAAACACACAAACAACTTTCTCCCAGAATAAACAGTAAATCAACAAGCAAATGATTTGTGACACAAGAAGTGACCAGAAAATGTTTTCATTGTGGCAATTCATTCTCTGTCTTTATACACACATAAACAGATACAGACAGACAAATACTTGCAAACATACACAGTGATTCATTATCATCTTGTCAAAGATGTAAAAAATATGTTCCTCTGCATAACTGTTATTCACACAGCCCTGTCCCACCCATTACAATTCTGCAAGGAGCCTCCACCAGTTCCTCCCCTGTACTCAGACTTTGGCTTTTTACAAAACAAATATTTCCATCAGACATTTCTGATGTGCCCATCTACTAAGATCAAAGATACTGCATTTCTTTATGTCTTCTCTTTTGCTGGGAAAGGTCTTTTATTTCCCTTCCAGTTAATGTCAAAGTTTCCAAGTCATGAAGATCTGGGGCTATCTTAGATAAACAAGCAAAAGAAGTGATCTTACAACAAGCTTCATTCTGTGTAGACATTTATAGTAAGTCATAAAGTGAAGTAATGAAGAGCACAGACAATCCATTTGCAAGAAAAAGGACACAGATTTATAAAATGTTCTCAATAGCTCTACTCTTACCTTTTTTCCCCTTCATCTGAGAGTTGCAAGTTCATCTTAAAAAAGATACTGTTCCAACCTGGACATGTTCCAGTATCTCAACATCTCTCTTGAATTGAAGGGCCCAGAACTGGACACAGTACTCAAGCTGTGGCCTGACCAGTGTTGAGTACAGGGGAAGAATAACCTCCCTCGTCCTACTAGCCACATTATTCCTGATGCAGGCCAGGAGCAGGTGTTGATCTGTTGGAAGGTAGGAGAGCCCTGCAGAGGGACCTGGACAGGCTGGATGGGTGGGCAGAGGCCAATGGGATGAGATTTAACAAGGCCAAGTGCAGGGTTCTGCACTTCGGCCACAATAACCCCAAGCAGCGCTATAGGCTGGGGACTGAGTGGCTGGAGAGCAGCCAGGAGGAAAGGGACCTGGGGGTACTGATAGATAGTAAGCTGAAGATGAGCCAGCAGTGTGCCCAGGTGGCCAAGAGAGCCAATGGCATCCTGGCCTGCATCAGGAACAGTGTGGCCAGTAGGACAAGGGAGGTTATTCTTCCCCTGTACTCAGCACTGGTCAGGCCACACCTTGAGTACTGTGTCCAGTTCTGGGCCCCTCAATTCAAGAAAGATGTTGAGGTACTGGAACATGTCCAGAGAAGGGCAACGAAGCTGGTGAGGGGCCTGGAACACAAATCCTATGAGGAGAGGTTGAGGGAACTGGGCCTGTTTAGCCTGGAGAAGAGGAGGCTCAGGGGTGATCTTATTACTGTCTACAACTACCTGAAGGGACATTGTAGCCAGGTGGGGGTTGGCCTCTTCTCCCAGGTAACCAGCAATAGAACAAGGGGACACAGTCTCAAGTTGTGCCAGGGTAGGTATAGGCTGGATGTTAGGAAGAAGTTCTTCACAGAGAGAGTGATTTCCCATTGGAATGGGCTGCCCAGGGAGGTGGTGGAGGCACCGTCCCTGGGGGTCTTCAAGAAAAGACTGGATGAGGCACTCAGTGCCATGGTCTAGTTGACTGGCTAGGGCTGGGTGATAGGTTGGACTCGATGATCTTGGAGGTCTCTTCCAACCTGGTTGATTCTATGATTCTATGATTCTAGGATGCCATTTGCTATCTTGGCCACCTGGACACGCTGCTGGCTCATGTTCAGCTACTATCTACCAGTACCCCCAGGGTCCCTTTCTTCCTGGCTGCTCTCCAGCCTCTCTGTCCCCAGCCTGTAGCGCTGCTTGGGGTTGTTGTGGCCAAAGTGCAGAACCCTGCACTTGGCCTTGTTAAATCTCATCCCATTGGCCTCTGCCCACCCATCCAGCCTTGTCTAGGTCCCTCTGCAGGGCTCTCCTACCCTCCAACAGATCAACACCTGCTCCTAGCTTGGTGTCATCTGCAAACTTACTGATGCTGGACTCAATCCCCTCATCCATAGTCATAATGCATCAGCTGTGAATAGAATCTATGAATGGCTGGGATATTGTTCAGAAAAGTTTTGGTTTATAACTTTTTTTTTTTTCCAGAAACAGCAGATATAGAAGGCATAAGACAACTGTGTGCTCTCTCACTTTTTTGTTTTCAACATACCTCTGAGAAACTTATCTCTTAATTTTTTTCTTTTTATTTGTTTGGTTTTCACTTGGTTGGTTGGTTCTTGTTTGTTTGTTTTTTAAGACAAGAAATTCCAGTTAGCAGACTCAGCAAAAAGGATATTTTCCAGAAGTAGACAGAAGTAGAAGCAGCAAAGTGGAGTAGTGGAGTCAGTTTTGTGTAGATGTTTCCTGCAATGTTTTGGAAATGTTAGTCTTTTCTTGAGATTTAAGGAGGCAGTCATTTATTTTCTTCTACAATAGATGGTGTTCAAATTGCCCTTACAGCTCACTGTAGAATGTAAAAAACTGGAATTTCATTCAGCTACACTTTGCATCATGTACCACCACCGATAGTTTTACTGTGTGCACAGTTTCCATTGCACACTTGTGGGGTTTCTTTTGGTTGGTTTGGGATTTGTTGGTTGTTTTCTCTGGGGGGGAGGTGGTGGTGGTGTTTATTTATTTGTTTTTTTTTAAAGGATTAAATTGAACATATTAATAAGGTTTTACACAGGATAAATGAAAGTTCAAATGGTCTTTAAATAGAGAATAGAAAAATTCCAATTTTTTGACTATTTTAAAGCAGGATGTGATGGTTTGGGAATTACCCATCCTGCCACACTTAAGAAAACCACCCAGACTAGACTCAGCTGGCTGGAAGTTAAGGAATGAAGCTATATTTACAGCTTAGCACAATATACAGCCATATATGTACACACTATTTACAGTTATATACAAGTTAAAAGTAATACAGAAACACAATACCCTTCCCCTACCAATCAGATTGCCAGGAAAGCTCCTGACCCAAAACTCCTCCACACACACCCCTACATCCCCTATTATCCTCCCTTCAGAAATAACCAAATCAACCCACATATATCTCACGTGATAAATCTGAGGTGAGATGTCAAAAAGATGACAAGGAGGTTAGAGGAAAAAAAAGGTTAGGTCAGATTAAAGAGTTAAGGCAGAGCAATCACAGAGACCAGACTGCCAGAAAGAAGAAGCAGAACTGAGAGCTGAGCAGTGTGTGAGAAGTGAGTGTTTTATCTCTATTTTGACTAGTTGTGTTTCTCAGCAGAAAAATGAATGATATAGAGTACTGTTGTTTTTTTTCTTTCTTCTCACAGCTAAGGATTTAATTTCTCTCAGTAAAATATTCCAGTTAGCCTCAAACCAGCACACTGGGTACAATAAGCATCCTGCCTGTGTAAACTATCCAAGTTTTATAACATCTTACATTAAACTCCATGTCAATTTTACATAACTTTGTAATATACCAAAGTCATGTAGGAATCCTTAATCATCATTTATTTTGGAATCCTTTTCCCACTTGAGAAACTAAACCAACCTTCCTTTCTCCCTTCCACATTTCTTCTCTGTTTGCTTTCCCTAACATTATGTTCCCTTCCGGAATTCACATCTGCTCATTTCCTCGTCACTTGTTCGTCCTCTGACATCTTGCCATGGGCCTTTGCTGCCTGCTATGGAGAACTGTCATGTGCAATTCTACCCAGTGCTTTGTCCTCTACAGAACTTGCAAAAGTGATGGCACACAAGTACAGCAGTGACATGATTAACTTAAATCAGACCATTTTTCAAAATTAGCAAAGCAGGTCAGAAGATAAAGTTTCTGTTTCGCAGAAAAATCGGGAAGGGCAGAAGTGAGAAGTGAAAGTCCTGCCTAGAATTAAAGACCCTTGACATTTTGGACATAAACAAGGAATCAAAACACAGAGCACATGGGCACACAGAGGAGATATCTATCTGGGAATGGGTAACACAGACTAGAGATTTTGAATGAGGCATCCTCCATCTTAAGCAAGTGCCTGGGGGATAAGCTGTGGTGAGCTGGGCTCCCATTCTGTCTTTTTTGGAGCAGCTCTACTTTATAAAGATAAGAAAGCATTTTGTCAGCTAGACAGAACAATAGTCAGTCTGGATCTCCTGCCAAGCTGTTAGAAGTCAGT
This sequence comes from Pogoniulus pusillus, assembly GCF_015220805.1. Taxonomy (NCBI): domain Eukaryota; kingdom Metazoa; phylum Chordata; class Aves; order Piciformes; family Lybiidae; genus Pogoniulus; species Pogoniulus pusillus. Next base: position 15,858,441 of record NC_087264.1, on the reverse strand, counting down.
ATGTCCCCTACGTTGTTCAGGATCAGAAAAGGCATCTTTACAATATTTTCTGTTAAATTCTCCAAATCTATCATGAAAAATCTTTCTTTCAAAATCAATTTATCCACAAAGTTTCTGTTCATTTTGGTAGGAAAGGAAAATTCTCCTCCTCCAACATTGTGTAAAATATCTCCTACATAGCCATAGCAATATGTGGGAGGCACCAGAAAGTGTCAGCCATTAACTATTGCCAGTGTGCAGAAAGGAAAAGGTCTCTGACCCTGCCTCAGTCTGCAGAGCCACCCTGTGACAACCCAGCACTATGTGACTGCTCAGTCTTTAAAGGATCTTTGGGTTTTGCTAGTTTTGAATATGATAGGTTTTTGAAGGAACTGTGGCATATACTAAAGGAATCTGTCCCTTTAAATCCTTGCCATGTTTGAGGTTTGTTTCTTTTTTTTGTTTGGTTGTTGTGGTTTTTTTCTTCAGTTGCTCTGATACTCTGAAAGTACAAATGGTCATATCTTCTTGGTGAACACCACAGCTCAAATTCCATATATAGAGACTGAAAAACAAATTATCTGCACCAGATAGTCTCTGACATCTCCCAATACTGACAAAACAATGACAATAAATTAATACACAGTTTCATTTCAGAACATTGGCAGAAGATGAATAGGCAAAAATGACCTCTTAATTCAAACAATGGCTATTGTAAATCGGAGCTGTAAATCACACCAATTCTTAGTTGGAGAAGTGTCCTGAGCCTTCCAGACCTCTCCGTGTTGAAAGCTGCGTCAATGTTTGTACAATTTAATCACCAAATCCCTAAGAGCCTGTATTGAATACTTGGTTCTTCCAGCAGAAACATGATGTATTCCTGCTTGAGAATAGTTGTCATTAGAGTTCCCTTGCATTTTCAGTAGGAAAACAGGCCTAATTTGGATGTATACCCACTCTTGAGCTGCTCTAACTATTGAGGTCATTGCAATACAATCTGAAGTTGGCTATAGGTGTGCACATACACACATCATAGAATCAACTAGGTTGGAAGGGACTTCCAAACCATTTGCAATATGTCTTGGGCTTTGCTCTGTGATATACATACTATAATGATTTGTGTTATCTGTACACTGACCTCTTTCCAACTGCAAATGTTTTGTGTAGTGGCTAATTCAGGAGCTGATACGTGAGAATAATATGAAATGACTGTCCCAGCTGCTCAAGAACAGTGTAGCAGGTTGTGTTTGACCTAGGAAGGGCAAAGCAAAACAGCTTTCTGAAACATACCATTTAAGAAGTGAAGCACATTCTGGACTTGAACTTGTCAGTGTTTGTGCCACCATGCTCTACTTTTAGAAGTTCTTAAAAGAGTATGAAATTAAAAACAAAACAAAACCAAGCCACAGATTCTTTAGGATAAAGACAACTTGTCATCTAGACAATGAATATCATGTCATGCTTTGTTGCTTTCCATGCCACAAATCCATGATGCTATAGATAGTTCACTGGGATGCTCCATAAGAAAAAATTCCAGGAGTTTGAGGTCTAAGTTTACAATTTAACATGGATTTTGCAATATGCCTACAGCTGTTGTCAGAGGTACAGAGATCAGACTGTGTGCTAAAGGTGATGACTTGAACAACTTGGATAAACATCATCTCCTCTGAGTTCTACTTGCTTGAAGTGAAAGCTGTAATTTCACTTGAACCTTATACAGTTAATCATACTTTCTAGTCTATTCTGTTATCAGAGTCCCATGTGCTGTTTGCAAACTGCACTATTACTTAGTGAAGCCATTCATATATTCCCTTGGTGGAAGGCATTAAGACAACACAAGGCATTATTACTAATTTATAGAGAGGACAGATTCTTACTGCAATGCCCTCAGCATAAAGGACTCCTATGCTTGCTCAGAGCCATGATTGTGGCTCTGCTATAGAAAAAGTAGTACTGACTGAACCACTTCCAGCTGCTGGCAGAGATGTCTTGGTAGTTGCAAATATCTTTTGCAGAAGTCATCTAGCAGTTTAGAACATAATTCATGTTTCCCCAAAATCCAACACAGACTTATTCAACTCTAGAGTAAAATAATCAGCTACTTGTGTGATAAGAAATGGGCAAATCAGCAGCTGTCAAAGAAATAGATATTAGACTGTGGGACTGAAACCAGTCAGCCACACATACTATGGGCTTCTAGTTTTTGTTATCGGAAGCAGATGGGCTTTTTCTCAAAGGCCACACTTATGAAAGCCAGTGGTGAACATGTGGAAGGTGATCTGCATTGTTGCAAATACCCCTCACATGATAGTGATTGGAGGCATTGGAGATGGCAAATCTCTGACTTTTTTTTCCTGAACGTCTGTTACAGTGTTCTCAGGGCACTAGAAGTAAAGTGCTTTCAGGGCACAGAGCCAGTTCATCCTCTCCCTTAAGTGTTTAATGCACAAAAGGAGCAACACAGGCAAATACTGTTTGGCCATTAGACCTTTTCATTTTGCCTAGTCATAAGAATTTAGAGCTGATACCCAGGGAAAAACAGCAGCATTTCAAGTGCTAAGAAGGGGTGGCTAAATTGAGCTGGAGAGGCCACACAGAGTAAAACAACAAATAGCAAAGTTTTAGAGGAGGTTCACATGCATAGCAGTGAGACAGCCTTAAGTGGAGATTTGTGTGCACATGAACAGCTCTCCTGGGACTCCACTACAGCAAGAATCAGTTACTACTACCTGGCAAACAGAAGTGCTTCAGGACTCAGAGTTTTATCATGTTATTTACTCCACCTCTGTTGCTCTATTAATATTGTCCAGTAATTTCTGCAAGATATTTCCATTGTTCTCTGCAACAAGTATATCAAGCATTATATGTCACTGACACACTTAATCTGTGCTCTCCTATAATGAGAACAAACATGAAACTACTTAGTTGGACCACGAGACCATTGCTGAGAACCTACTCTAAGAATATTTTCTCTAGCCCACTTGTTAAAAATTGCCATTAGCCAGTTGAAAATGTCACCTATTTCTTCTCCAAATTAACTGTTTTCAGCATGGTAGCTGCAGTACTTTTGTTTTATCTGGGCTTCAGGAAAGGTTATTTTCTAAAGCAGGAAATTCTTACTTTAACAAAGAATATAATCTAGCTGCACAAGATATTCTACATACAATTTTGATGTATTTTTTTTCTTTATCAATGGGAACAGGTTCCCTTAGCTATTCACTGGGCTTAAGGTATTGTCTGTCACTTGAGAGATGCATTGTACTGTGTGAAACCATGAGACCTGCCATTTTACATGACATCAGGTTTATGCAATGGATTTTAAAGTGGTCCAACAACACCATAGTGTTAAGCTCTCTGAATTTTGCAGTGGTGATGGAGTACAGCAATCCTTTGTCTACAACAGAGAATTTCTGTGGTGCCTGCAGTGCTCGTGGAAGAGGATACAACCTCCTCTGATCCTGTTCCAACTTGATAAATCTACATGTCATATCACAAAACTCAGGAAGTTTATAGTCTCCTCATTTGTCCACATACTTCAGTTAGCTGTGTGAGTTGTGATCATTCAGCTTTGTAGATAGACATCAGGAGGGCAAGAGGGTTAAGGAACATGCAAGATTTCAGCCCTGGGACAAGGCTTCAGGCTTTCCCAGCAGCAACTGCCATCTGACAGGGAGCCTTGTGTTGTTCCTGGTGTCAAAGCATGTTATTTTCACTCCAGTCAGAGCTTTAGCTTCTTCTCTTCCTGTACAAATGTGCTTGCTCCCATTCATCACTGTTTGCAAGGTTAAGTGGTGATAAGCCAGATAGGAAAAACTAGCAGATTATCAACTTTTCCGCAGGAGATCCAGTGTTGAGTACAAACTCTGTAAAGATGAAAAATGTGACCAAAACATTATCTGATCATTGCCCCTATTGGCAGAAGACCTTTGAGCTGATGACAGAACTAGTGAGTTTTGTGAGTCTAAGCAAATAAGATCAAGATCTGGGTTTATTTATGCTATACTGCAAACCAAGTGTGTTGTCCTCCTTTACTTCCCTCTACCAAGCCCTATGAGGAGAGGCTGAGGGAGCTGGGGTTGTTTAGCCAGGAGAAGAGGAGGTTCAGGGGTGACCTCATTGATGTCTGCAGCTACCTGAAGGGAGGCTGTAGCCAGGTGGGGGTTGGTCTCTTCTGCCAGGCAACAAGCAATAGAACAAGGGGACACAGTCTCAAGTTGTGCCAGGGGAGGTATAGGCTGGATGTTAGGAGAAAATTGTTGCCAGAGAGAGTGATTGGCATTGGAATGTCACTGTCCTTGGAGGCGTTCAAGAAAAGCCTGGATGAGGCACTTAGTGCCATGGTCTAGTTGACTGGCTAGGGCTGGGTGCTAGGTTGGACTGGATGATCTCGGAGGTCTCTTCCAATCTGATTGATTCTGTGATTCTACCTAGCAATAATCAAGGTCTCAGACAGTACAGACACACTCCCTTTGCTCTGCAAATTTGCAAGGGTCCCTGATCTACATCTGCAGTCTTTGTCTCTTCATTTTTGTCAGTATCTCCTTTGCTTGTGGTTTTGAAAAAGGCAGACACTCATCCTGAAAGCTGAGCTGAGTGAGAATCTTAAACCAGTGCATTCATGGTGAATTAGCAGCATTCCTGACTGTGTTATTGTTGTAAGCTAGTGCTTGTCTTCAAAAGTAGCAAACACCTTGAAAAAAGGAAGAGGAAAGTTTGATGTCATTTTCCAAGTTTGGCCTTTTAACCCTTTACCAAGAATGAAATGCAAAACATCATTTTGAACCAAATATGAACATCAAGTGAACAAACCCCAAAAGAACAGAAGACAGACACTGCAGCAGGTGGACTCTAAGCTCCACTACATACACTCAGAGCTTCCTGAAAGCAAATGCTGTTAAAAAAGCCCAAGATACCGGTGTCCCAAGCTGGGCTGACCTGATATCATATACATGGGAAGAACATTGATAAGACACAGAGGTGTGTGATAACCATGTGTACAGACATGATAGGGCTCACTCTATCTCTGAAAGGGCAGTCTGTGAGTCACGTAGCCCAGACCTGAACCTGAAGTGTGGACTGAGTCTTGGATGATGATGACCAACCGTATTTCCCACAAAAGAGTTCTCAAGAAAGAACTCATTTGGGTGAGTGTGCTTGTTTAACACTTAGATGTGCTTGTTTAACACTTTGATTTGAGAGCATCATGTGTTTAATCTCTTTGTAGACATATTCCACATTGAGATAACTGGGGATGGAGAAAAAGCAAAAATCTCAGTAAATCAGAACAGTTTAAGTTTTCTCAGAGGTGTTTGAACAGTAGAAATTGAAGTTTGTGCTGGAAGTGGGAGAAAAGTTGTGATTTTCTCTGCTTTCTGAGTAGTTTGATAGCTGTTTTGTTAATTCACCCTTCTCAACTCATGAACTACAATGGTAAACACTGCTGAACAAAGTACAGGAAGTTCTACTGTGTTTTTTAATCCATCATGTACTAAAAAAGGAAGGAAAGATCTGTACAACACTAACAAAATAGAAATCACCAGGAAAACAAAACTTTAAGCCAGTCATTGAGGTCTAAGTTTAACTTAGGGAATTGCTGCTGTAAGCACCTTACTAGCTATAGAGTTTTTTATGTATCAGATTTTCAGTTCTTAGTGGTTTCACAGTTACAGACTCCATTTATTGTCAAACTCTCAAATGTTAGCAGGAGGTTGACCATGAAAAATCAGCTGAGGAATTTACCCTCACATTTAGTTTCTTTTCCAATCTATGACTTTCTAGGATATGCCTCAAACCAACACTAGAACAGTTTTCAAGCAATTTGGCATTTTTCATTATTCATTTTCTTATACTCTTCTCTTTTTAATGCAACAAAACTTCCAATAAGCCTTTCTCTCCAGGAGGAGTTTTCTCCTACAGTGTATCACCAGTGGCAACTATTTTATGAGGTATTTATGAAATCTAGGATCTCTCAAAGGTTCCCATAGAATAGGAATTACACAGCTCCAAAGAACACTACACTGCACTTGATCTTAGCCAAAAGGCCAAGAAGTGAGTTTGCAGATGACACCAAGCTAGGAGCAGGTGTTGATCTGTTGGAAGGTAGGAGAGCCCTGCAGAGGGACCTGGACAGGCTGGATGGGTGGGCAGAGGCTAAAGGGATGAGATTTAACAAGGCCAAGTGCAAAGTTCTGCACTTTGGCCACAATAACCCCAAGCAGCGCTACAGGGAAGAAAGGGACCCTGGGGGTACTGATAGATAGTAAGCTGAAGATGAGCCAGCAGTGTGCCCAGGTGGCCAAGATAGCCAATGGCATCCTGGACTGCATCAGGAACAGTGTGGCCAGTAGGACAAGGGAGGTTATTCTTCCCCTGTACTCAGCACTGGTCAGGCCACACCTTGAGTACTGTGTCCAGTTCTGGGCTACTCAATTCAAGAGAGATGTTGAGGTGCTGGAACGTGTCCAGAGAAGGGCAACAAAGCTGGTGAAGGGTCTGGAACATAAACCCTATGAGGAGAGACTGAGGGAGCTGGTGTTGTTTAGCCTGGAGAAGAGGAGGCTGAGGGGTGACCTCATTGCTGTCTACAACTACCTGAAGGGAGGTTGTAGCCAGGTGGGAGTTGGTCTATTCTCCCAGGCAACCAGCAATAGAACAAGGGGACACAGTCTCAAGTTGTGCCAGGGGAAGTATAGGCTGGATATTAGGAGGAAGTTCTTGCCAGAGAGAGTGATTGGCATTGGAATGGGCTGCCCGGGGAGGTGGTGGAGTCACCATCCCTGGAGGTGTTCAAGAAAAGACTGGATGAGGCACTTAGTGCCATGGTCTAGTTGACTGGCTAGGGCTGGGGGATAGGTTGGACTGGATGATGTTGGAGGTCTCTTCCAACCTGGTTGATTCTATGATTCTATGAACAACTACACAAGCTAGCACATGTAACATCACAGGAATTAAATCTCTACAGGCCCTTGTTTTAAGAGGTGTCCGGCGTGTCCAAGTTCTCTGTTTAGCTGCATATTGGGGACTAAGTCATGTAGCTCATCTCAGAAATTTTCACAGGAAGAATACTTCTGAGAGGCTGAATCCACTTACATTTGTGAATTAGTCTCAGTAAAGTTACCACTCATGAATAGTACAATGATACGTGGCACTTACAAATATTACACTAGGAATGATAGATGATTGTGGGGCACTACATTTCTGTCTAAATGTGAGTTGTTTTTCCTCTATACTTCAGAGAAGGAGAAGAAATATTTCTGCAAGAAAAGTGGTTTGTTGTAAAACTTATTTCTTGCTGGACATTTCTAGATTATGTTTCATTTCAGTGAGATACAAAAGGCTAAAATATAGATGGTTTTTAATTTTGAGGAATAGAGAGTTCTCTGGAATGCAGAAGTGGTTATCAACATGCAGATTTTTAAAGGGTCAGAAAGTCTGAAAAAAATTAGTGTGTGGAGGCACATTTGATTTCCCCCCTGTTATTTTACCTATAGATAATACCTTTTGTGAGGAGAAATATTAAACAATAAACCAAAACAATTTGCCTCTAGCTCATTTGTTTCAGCTCCTGCCAATGTGTCACAGAGCTTGACATGGCATACCTATCCTCCCAAGAGACAAGAAGCAGGTGTTTTCCTTGAAAACAGCACTAAGCTAAGGTCCAATTCATTGGGTACTGCAGCAAATTCTTATTCACTTCAAATACTTTAAAAATAGGGAACGCCTATTTTAAGCAGTTATTTTATAAGAAATCAACAGCTTCTCTTTTTTGTCTCTTAAAACTTGGACTGTTTTAAAAAGCAAAGCACCAGGAGCCTCCCTTTCTTATCTTCCTTTACTAGAATTTTGTATTTCATTTTACAGTTATAATGCTCTGGTTTGTACTGCCTGTAATGCTCTATTAAGCACAAAGATCTGCTAGTGGAGTTAGTATAGAGTTTCACCCTTTAACCTCAGTGCCAACAGCAAGGTTCAGTGGAGCCCCTGCTGTCTCTAGGTACTTCCAAAACTCCATGCACTTTTCAAAATGCCCCTATTCCAAACACCTGAATTGCTTTCTAAACATCTGGTTGCCACTTTGCCTCAAAATCACAGAATATTTTGTCACCTCTATACACATTGAATGCAGCCCCATAGGTTTTCTGTTGAAAAGAGAGGCAAAACTTCCTGTTGCTATGTCAGACTAAGTTGTCCATGAATGTAGATTTCAATTTTAATTTCCTGTGCATCATTCTTGCTTTACTGACTTAATATCTCTGCTTCTGCTTCCAGATATCTCTGTTCATGCTTTTATTTTTTTCTTTTCTAGCTATCTAAAGAGATAACTGAAGCTACATAAAGATTAGAAAGGTAAATAATGCATACATGTAGAAATGAGGCTTCAACAGGCCAAAACATCACATGGCAGCTCAGAAACCCCTCCCTCCACACTGCCAGAAGGCGAAGTTACAGGATAACAGGATGTTAGGGGTTGGAAGGGACCCAAGGGGATCATCGAGTCCAACCCCACTGCCAGAGCAGGCTTTGCTGTACAGATATTATTTAGAGAAAAGTATGACTATCTGAGGCATTATTTAACATTATGAGGAGAGGCTGAGGGAGCTGGGGTTCTTTAGCCTGGAGAAGAGGAGGCTCAGACCTGACCTCATTGACGTCTCTGCATCTACCTGAAGGGAGGCTGTAGCCAGGTGGGGTTGGTCTCTTCTCCCAGGCAACAAGCAACAGAACAAGGGGACACAGTCTCAAGTTGTGCCAGGGAAGGTATAGACTGGATGTTAGGAGGAAGTTCTAGGAGTGGTTTGCCGTTGGAATGGGCTGCCCAGGGAGGTGGTGGAGTCACCGTCCCTGGAGGTGTTCAAGAAAAGCCTGGATGAGGCACTTAGTGCCATGGTCTAGTTGACTGGCTATGGCTGGGTGCTAGGTTGGACTGGATGATCTTGGAGGTCTCTTCCAAGCTGATTGATTCTATGATTCCATGATTTAGTAGCCATCTTTGCCAATCTGCCAACTCATGCACTGCAGACCTAGTAGCCCCAGACTTCCTCACAAAAGTTGGGCCATTAATATTTTCTGTGACTTGCTTGCAGGAAGAGATTGTGGCACAGAGATAGAAATACAAAAGTGATTCCTCTGAGAAGCCAAGAATCATACTGCTTGCAAATATTTGTCCTTGCTCCTGCAGCTTTCTCAGTGCAAATTAGCACTTCTTATATTTTAGGAAGCTATGCCCATTGATGCATAAATATGAGAAGAGAAAAAAAAAAAGCAATAAATCTCAAAGAATTGAAAAATATTTGCCACAGCTTTTTTTCTCATGAATAAAGTCTGGTAAAGGTTCTCTCCAGTTAACCTATTGGTTATGATGTTTGATGTTGCTTTATCCCCTCTATCTCATCCACTTAAAATTGGTCCATGCAGTTCTTAGTAATTAGTTCTGTGAAACTCTCTGCAGGCATGCAGGTTGCCTACGAGAAAGCAACCTAGAGAACTGTACTGTAACCCTGTTCAAAGCCATGCTTTTTAGGACAGTAGGAAAAGCAGACCCAGCTTTTTCTTTTTTAAGTTGGTCTTTTGCAGCAATAAGTTAGATGTAGCAATCTCATGTCACCTTTTTTCTTTTCCTCTACACAGGAATGGTTTCCATCACAACTGAAAATGTTACACAACTCTACAACGTCATGGCCACCCAGGAGTTCACAGTCAGCCCAGGAAATGTTCATAATCATTCAGAAGTGCATCAGCCAAATAAATATGAATGTATTAATTCAGATCTGTGGCAATGGCTGCATAATTTTCAGCCTGGATTCCTCTGGTTTATATTTATTCTGGGGGCAATAGAAAATTGCTTTGTCCTCATTGTCCTGTGTTTCCACAAAAGTCGTTGCACAGTGGCTGAAATTTACCTAGCAAACATGGCAGTTGCTGACCTGATGTTAGTCTGTGCCTTGCCTTTCTGGGCCATTAATATTTCTAATATGTTCCACTGGCCTTTTGGCCTATTCCTTTGTAAAGCTGTCAATGTAATGAGCCATATGAATTTATATGCTAGCATTTATTTCCTGACACTAGTGAGCATCGATCGCTATCTGGCCTTGGTGAAAACCATGTCTCTTGGACGGATGCGACGAACTGTCTGTGCTAAATGGAACAGCTTTGTGGTGTGGACTTGTGCACTGCTCATATGTTCACCTAGTATTGTGTTTCGAAATCTACAATATTTTGCAGAATACAATATCACAGCCTGCTCTCTTCTTTACCCAGCCCCCTACTGGCATCCTGCAAACAATGGCTTGCTGAATATTGTGGGCTTTGTGATCCCACTCTGTGTCATTACCTATTGCACTACCCAAATCATCAAAACCTTACGCAGCAATGAGCTACAAAAACTGAAGTTTGTCCAGACAGAGAGGAAAGCCACTATGCTGGTCCTTGCTGTGCTCTTGCTGTTCATTGTTTGTTGGCTTCCATTCCAGATCAGCACACTCATTGACACAATCTGTTACTTTTTACCTACTTTAAAATGCTTGGAAGAAATCAATGACATAGCGACACAGATAGCTGTATACTGTGCCTGTAGCAACAGCTGCCTGAACCCAGTCCTGTATGTAATTGTTGGAAAGCACTTCCAGAAGAAGGCTGTGGAATTCTGCAAGGGCTTGTTCCCAAAGAGGTACAGAAGATCACAGTCTGTGCAGATGGAAAACTCCCTGGACACTTTAAAAACTTCCATTTCAAGTGACTACGCAAGGAAAAAGTCTATGTCTATTTTCCAGTTACCACGATAGCACAATACATTCATTGCAGGGAAAAAAAGCCTTCTAACATATCAGTCTCCACTAATATCCATGTGCTACTGGTTCACAGAATAAACACCATTCTGGGGAAACCAACAATTTGATCTTGAAGGCAGCTCCATACAAAGACCTGATTTTTGGATACAGTTTTTGGACTCTTCCCATGATTGAATCCTACTTTGTAGCATATTTCCATGACTGAATAATATTTAATGCAATTGCACTTCTAAGGTGTACATAGATGTACATACAGTTCTCTGATTAGAGCCCCAGTAGAGAAGCTATTGTGAAGATTGTGCAACTATTATGGTACCCATACAGTCTGTTTAACTAGAGTTTTGATAGGAGGTGCTTGTTTTTGAGTAAGCTCTGGTAAATGCTTTGTTTTTCATGGATTCATAGAATACCAAGGTGGAAAGGAGCAACCTTTCAGGGCAAGAATATTGTTTAAATCAGATGGCCCAACAGTCTGTTGAGCTGTTTAATGTAGGGGAATCCACCACCTTCCTGTGGGACTATTATTCAACTGGATTTTAAGGTGTGGCCATTTTCTGTACTTTTACTTTTTGTGTTAAGTCATCCAAAACTATTTTGACTGCTTGATGGACAAGGTGGCTGAAGCACCTCTCCTATAAGGACAGGCTGAGACAGTTGGGATTGTTCAGTTTGGAGACAAGAAGGTTCCAAGGAGACCTTATTGTGGCCTTTCAATATCTGAAGGGGGCCTACAAAAAAGCTGGTAAGGGACTTTTTAGGACTAGAGGGAATGGATCCAAGCTAGAGGAGGGTAGAATTAGATTAGACATTAGGAAGAAGTTTTTCACCGTAAGGGTGGTGAGACACTGGAAGAGGTTGTCCAGGAAGGTGGTGGAAGTCTCATCCCTGGAAGTTTTTAAAACCAAGCTGGATGTTGCCCTGGGCAACCTGATCTAGTGGAAGATATCCCTGCCCATGGCAGGCGGGCTGGAACTGGATGATCCCTGAGGTCCTTTCCAACCCTGACAATTCTATGATTTTATGATTCCACTTGCCTTTTTGCAGCTGTTCTGTCCCTGCTAGCTACAGGTTTACATCAGCTTGTATATATGGAAAGTACCTCAAAAAGAGTGAAACACTAGTACAAGGAAAGCTGTATGAAGTTAGCTAAGTTTTCTTTGTAGCAGGAGATCCCTTACTGCTTATGCAACAAAGTAAAAGCACTGACTCTTTTTGAAGTAAGTGAATGCTACTTACATTTACCTGCAGCTCAGATCAGAGACTTAGTTTTTAATATTTAAAAAGCATAATTAATATTTTTAACATTATTTAATGGAAATGGAAGAGTGCAGGACAGCTGGTATAATCTCACAAGTTTAAAAAACTAAGAATGTGAAGGAGAGCATCAACTAACTGTCTTAAAAATCTAACTGAAGCTAATACAAGTCTTGAAATCTCTGAGTATTAAAGAATGTTCTTTTCAGACAACCTACATTTCATTTGTCATCTGAGTGATTTTAAGAGAAGCTTACTTTTCCCCCAGTTGAAATGGATTTACGATCTAAATTGAGTTTACATAGAAGATTAGCTCATAGTGTACTGAACTGTCAGTATTCCCTTTTTTTCTCTAGGAACCTTGATCAGAAAGAGAGATGATGATCTAAAATCTTCCAAAACTAGTAGAGCCTTTGTTCTTTTCAATGTGCTTGAGGTTACATACTTAACACCACTAAGGGAAATGGAATTTGGTGATAAAAATAGGCTACAAGTGTGTGGTCTTTACTCATCAGAGCTTGAATGGAGCAAAAAAGTTCCACTTAAGATGGAAAATTTATGTGAAATCTTCAACTAATTAAACCCAAACGTGCTCTAGGAGTGTGTGCATGTGCTATAAAACCTATGGGATTTAGATCACTATGGATGATTTATAGGGATTTTCCATAGGTTTTCTTTAATAATGCAGTATAATCCTATGCCATAAATGCTTCTGTTGTTCATTGGCAATAGAAGACATATTTGAGTATTTGGTACCAAGAAGCAAAATAGAAAATTGTTATTGTATTAATGTGACATTAATTTAATTAACGTAAATATGTAGACACGATATTTTGCTGTGCAATGAGCATGTACAACAGAAAATAAACTACTTTAAGAAATGAGATTTTCTGGCATTTTCTTCTCTAGCCCTTATCACATTACTCTGGAGGGACTTCTCAGAAGTGCAGCTCTGGTAGGTACTTTCACTTCCTGTTGTACAATGAAAAGTGATCTGAAACCACAAAATTTTAGCTATTTTTAAAGATCTGAGTTAGCTTTGTTTTCAGAGCCCATTTCTAAGCAGTTCTGACCACTCTCAGTCCCTTTAGAAGTTAGTCTTAAGGCAGCTCTGGATGCTGGAACCTTTTCAATAATTTTTTGGGGGGTTGGTTTTGGCTTGGTAGTTTTGTTTTCTTGGTTTTATGTTTGTTTTGTTTTGATTGACGTCTGCTAACAGCTCAAGCTCCCATGAAACAACAGATATTACTTCGGGTTTTTTTGTGAGAGCTTGGGGTACACAAGAGTCTATAGGTGCTGTCTGCAGGATGGGCCCTCTGCGTAAAGCCTTTACTCTTCTCTCAAAGCACACCAACACCACCACCAATGTAAACCAGCCCCTGCAGATCACAGAATGAAAAACTGTGGTTTGCAGAGTCTTTGATTCTCCCTCTTACCTCCTTTCCAGTGTGATCATGTATTGTTCAGTATTCACATGTACCATTTACACAGGTAACAAAAAACCTGAAGAAACTATGTGCATTGTCCATGTGCACTTGCCTACCAGCAGGTTACAGTCACACTTAGCCTCTTAGCTCTGGCAAAACCAAGACAAAATATGAGAAAGGTTCTTGGTAAAATGAGAGCAGTCACTGGCTTGAGGATCTCAGAGCTGGAGATATCGAATTGCAGCCACATGACCATTCTATTCCTCTTTATACTTTACCCCCTTCCCCCGCCCCTAGCTGCTCCCATCTTCCCTTTTACTTGAGGCTTCCACAGCTTTTCCTGAGACTTTTACCATGCAAACAGCAGATTCTGCATTCAGTGAGATGGAGGTGGCTGGGGACTACTTATGGAGGAATAGTAATTATATCAAAAGCTAGATGATATTTCTGGCTTGCAGTGGGCTGGAATAATTCTCAACTTTTCTGTCATCTTTTCCCAGATTGACTCTTGGCTTCACTTGTAATGCAAAATACTGAAAGCCATTAGCACAAACAGCTGGTGCTTGCTGTGAACAGGACAAGATTGCTCTTTTTAGGCAGGGTTTCTGTGGAGAAATCAGGATGTTGGTTCAGGTCTCTCAAATACCCAAGCAGCATTTTATCCATTGAATCATCCTTTCGTTCCATTCTTCCATCAGCTTATCCTGGTTTTCCAGCCTATATTGACTCCTTCCATATTGTGTTCTTTCAGTCTCTGTAAACCGTAGTTACTAGGGCTTGGTTGTTGCTGCACTGTGATTCTAGCAGGATCATTTGTTAGGAACTGTAAATCACTGCACCAGAGTTAAAGTTCTGCTTAGCAACCACTATCCATAGCATATGTAAAGAAATCCAGCCAAGCTGAATGAAGAATTTTATATCACAAGGTCACATAAAATTGTTTTTCTCTTCCAGAATAGATGAATAGTTATAGCAAATAACTGTGTTGACTGGCAACCCATTTCAATAAAGAAAATCAAGGTTTTAAATCATACTGTTCCAAGAAGAAAATTTGTTCAGATCATTAAATGCTCCAACTATCTATAGAGGATGACTTTTCATTGCTGAACTGCTGGACCGAGAGCCAGAACTCTAGAAACTTTTGGACTTCTGCCACTTGGCTACTATGTAATGTGTGTAAAAACTGAGCAAACAGTCTTACCTCTGCTTTCATCAACATCCTTTGTGATCCAAACAGCATTTGTAAATTGCCATGCAGCTCTAGAGAATGCATATTTTTTGAAGGAAAGACAACATAGACTGTGTGGATGAACATCATATAAGCTTAAAACATAAACTAAAATGCTGTGAGTATCCTGAGTTGAAGGTAGATATGTTTTAGCTATGTATAAACAGAAAAAAAACCTTCCAACCATTGACCCTTATATAGTAGTTTTTAAATTGATCCTTAGTATTCTTTTAAATTGTGTTCCATTACAGCTGCGCAAACTGCAAGATGTCACCACACTGTTGTGTAGTTTTTACAGGTGGAAACGAGGAATCAAGTTGCAAGGAAACGTTAAATTAATTGCCCTTTTGTACAAAACTACAGCTTGTTCTAAACTGTTTGAAAGTTGGAGCTACCTCAGTGTCTGTTCATTTCATTATTTCCACCAAGTGTATAGACTTCCAGTTTTGAATCTCTCTCCACTACTGAAAAATGTTCCATAGATGGTAATGAAAACCAACAGAAAATAAGAAACTAGAATTATAAAGAGGAGCTGGGCTTGCAAAGCAGTATTTTGATATATTTTTGATCCTGTTTCAAAGTAATGAGTTTCATAAGACTGCTTTTTATCATATAAATTTTTAGACACAGCTGCGCTTTCCCATCCAGAGTCTGAGTACATGTGGACACTGGCGGCTCCTAGAGATTCTTGTCCAAGTGAGGATACATTCCAGACTTTTTGTTTTCACTCAAGCACTCTTTAAAAAAAAAAAATTATTTATTTATGGAAAAAATAACTTGAGCACAGAAATGCAGTAGCGTAAGCAAAGAGGAAGTAATGGAAAGTCTGTGACGAAGATCTCCTGTTACATTGCACTTACCTTAATGAGTCATCATGGAATGTGTTGTTTATTGCTGGATTTCCCAAAGGTCATTATGATCCCTTAGGTAACAGGTTTCAAGTCATTATAAAAATAACAGTTTTGATCAAAGGTATTTAAAAATATCATGTTGACTGAAGTGAAGCATGTAGTTTCATTTGAAATGGGCCACTGGGATGATCAGAGGGCTGGAGCACCTCTCCTATGAGGACAGACTGAAAGAGTTGGGGCTGTTCAGCCTGGAGAAGAGGAGGTTCTGAGGTGGCTTTATTGTGGCCTTTCACTATCTGAAGGGGGACTACAAAAAAGCTGGGGAGAGACTTTTCAGGATATTAGGGAGTGACAGGACCAGAGGGAATGGAGCAAAGCTGGAGATGGGTAAGTTCAGGCTGGACATGAGGAGGAAGTTGTTGAGCATGAGAGCGGTGAGAGCCTGGAATGAGTTGCCCAGGGAGGTGGTTGAGACCCAATCCCTGGAGGTGTTTAAGGCCAGGCTGGATGGGGCTCTGGCCAGCCTGATCTAGGGTGGGGTGTCCCTGCCCATGGTAGGGGAGTTGGAACTAGATGATCCTTGTGGTCCCTTCCAACCCTGACTGATTCTATGAAATGTATTTTTCATACTGTTTCATTTGTTTAATAAATGAAATATTTGAATAAGATGCTATTTAAATGTCAGAATTATTTATACACTTTTACTCTTACAACTAAATACCACAGGCTTTCATTTTTTTCCAGTGTGATAGTGTTAACCTGGGAAATTTTTTAGTTCATCATTTTTACAGTGTTTGCATAACTCTGAATATCTTTTTCACTAATAAAAAATTAAAATAAAAGTATCATGATGATTACAAAGTTCATAAGAAGATGCAACTGTGTACATTCACATGGCATTTAATTTTAAGTCATTTTTCAAACAAGAATGAACATAGTCAAATAAGAACTCAGAGAGGTAGGCAGTCAATGGGAAGAGGCATGTAAATAAATAATATTCTGTTTGTTTCTCACTGGTTTTCATAAAGAAGTTGAAAAAAAACCCACAATTTACACAAATATACTTAAGAGAGACTTGTAATTAAAATCTGAGATGCACCAGATACAATTTTATTTTTTTTTTAAGTATTGCTCTCATCAGAGGACAATCAGAATGAAAAAGATTCAAAAAATTACAACCAACCAGTACCAGGTTACAGAGTCCCAGCAGCTAACCAGATTAAAGGAATAGTATCTATGGATGGAAGCCTGGGAAAATGCATCAGTCATCATGCACTGCTGAGAAGTAATGTTCACAGGAATTCATGCCCCAGACTCCTCTAGTAGGATTCAAATGGCATTGTCATTAAAAGATGGTGGAAAGACTGACCTGGGGTTTAGTGGATCTGTTTCAGTAGCCCTTCCTCATGTGTCTGTCCTGCTTTAAGCGCAGCTCCTTGGCATGGTCTTCCACTAAGGCAGAGGAAGTTGCTCTAAACATAAGAAAAACCTGTCTCAGAATTTGCATTTGTGTGCACTGGCACTGAGAGGGCAGTGGATAAAGTTGTTGTTGTTACAGATGTAGTTAATCATACAAAGGAAATTTAATTGCCAAGGACTTGCACTTAAGAGCTTTATTTAGTGGTGACAGAGGACAGAAGTCATGGCATGTGGCTTATATGATTTCACAATGAGAATGAAATATTTCACATGCTTTGAAAATTACTACAGCTGACATTTGGAGAAGTAAAAAAAAAAAAATCCTGAGGCTTTCTTCCAAAATATAACATCACAGACATCATACATGGACAACAAAACACTCAGGCAGCACTCGGTCCCTCAGTCGTGCCTGAGGATGCATCTCTGAGCATTTAGTGACTTCTCTACTCCTATTCACCGACTGCTTCTGCCCTTGAAACTTTATCTTACTTGTCAGAAAGGACAAGGAGTAGGTATGTCTGGTTTTAATGTCTTACCTTTATTAAAATTATTTCACATACTTTTTTAATATTAAAAAGCAGTCTTTTATTCTCTCAGTGCTCAACTGTGCAGTCCAGTATTAGTTTCCCTTTCTTTTGCATTGTAAAACTTATTCTGAAGGTCAGGATTAGTTCTCTTTATATGTAAAAAATCATAATTAATTTCATAAAATATCTTTATAGCTGAACAGGCTTGGCTGTTTCCAGAAATTTCTCTTTCAAATTAATCTTTACTTTAAAGATTGCTCCCAAAACTCAAGTGGTATTTATTCTCTGCTTCCAAAACACATGGTCTTAACTGAATAATACACACTATTAGTAATAACAGTAATAGATATACTGAAGGCTGTAATTGGTCAGAAATTAGATCAAAAATATGTCATTATTCATGTAAAATATTACTTGAATATGTTAAGTCATAAATTGAAAGCCATTAATATGCTTAATTGTCTGTTAGCACTAAATACTTTTTAAAGTACTTTCATAGGAAAATTGCCTTTAGAGAAGAAATTAAGTTAAGCAACTGAAAATTAATTACACTTCTATCAAGAAGACATCCAGAGCTTTAAATTTCTAAACCCCTTGTGTCTTATTGCTCAGACTCTGGCTAGCAAACTGGAGACATTTTCCTGTTGGCAAACTCTACAAAAACTTCATGTACAATGACTAGCTGAACAAAAAAATCAGACTTATCTGTAGCTAAAATCTAACTTCCAATAGGAAGTAAATGTTCCTGAAGCTTTTAGTTTAGCCCACAATGAATGAATTCATGGCTCCAGCCCAGAGATCAGCATCTGAAGTGTACAAAGTGAGTGGCATAAAACCAATAGCAAGAAAACATCAGGAAATGGGCAAGTAAGGAAAATATGCAATTCTTTTTCCTCTGTATTTAGTAAAAGTAATTTATGTGGTTTTTTGGTTGCTTGGTTGGGGTTTTGGTTTTGGGGAAGGTGGGTGTTTTGGGGTTTTTTTTGTGTGTTCTTTTGTTTGGAGTTTGGGTTTCTTTGGGTTTTGGTGTTTTGGTTTTGGGTTGTGGTTTTTTTTTGGTTTTTTTTTTAGGAAATATTTAGCTATTGTCTTTCTTCTGTATTATTTTTGATATATAATGTTATAGGTTTGCTTCCATCATGCTCACACCTTTGCCATCCTACTCCTATAAAAATACTAGATTCCTGCTCTCTCACAAACAGCCATTTATTTGCTCTACACATTTCCCCTGCAGTTCTGACTCCTCACAAGTTTTCTTAGTTTGTGTGAGGCTGTCAGTGAGCTAGATAACATTCAGGCTGTTGTGAGAGACATTTAAAGCCAGAGACCTGTGTCAACTTGAGTTGTAGCCTGGTTCCCTGGCCAGTCTGCCAGCTTGAGATGAAACTTAAGTGCTGCTCACTTAATTTTGCAATGCTGATAAATATTCTATGCATTTAGTATCAAATTGTGTAATGTGCAATATTAGTATTTGCCTAACTTCTAGAGGCATCACAGAATAAATACTGCAAGCTGTTCAGGTACAGGCATCCCTGTAAGCCCATAAAAATATATAAAGATGTGAACAAGTCCTAAATGCTCTCTTCAAATATTCCTTTCTTAGCCATCTCCTTGATGTCAAAATACAGAAACTGAAAGGGCAGAGTTAAATAGCTGTAGCAGAAAGTTAACATTCAGGATAACTGACTGCAAAACTTCTGGTTTTTTAATGCATTAATTTTTAAGATTGACATACTCCATTTGGATATGACATACTGAAATGTTACTGCAGTTTCGGTGATGTTTTGTCTACCATAATGATCCTAAGACTGACTGTCTGTAAAAAAAAACCTACCAAGTAAAATGAACCACTGAAAGGGGTTGCCCAGAGAGATTTTGCATTCCCCATCTCTGGAAGTGGTCAAGAGAATGAGTAGCATTCCCAGCTCTGGGGAAATGGGCATCATCCACCTAAAGGTATACATAGCATGGAAAACAGGAGTAAGAGAAAGGCCAGAGAAGGGTGCAAATCTAGCTTTGTGACTAGCAGTGTGACTCCCACTACTCCCAGGGAGCTGGAATTCAGCTAAATCTTTTTCTGTCCTGGAAGAGACACCAAACTGGCACTCTCCTTCCTCCATACCACTTTAAACAATGGTAGCAAAGAGAGGAAATTTCACAGGGTGTAGAGGAAATTCCATCCTTGCCAATACTAGAAAAAATTATCACTATTGCACATAAAATCATGGAATGATCCAGCCTACAATAATTAAGTGAGCACTAATAAAGTCTTTCCAACAGTTAAATGTTTGTTACAACACTCTTGGAAGACAACATTTGCAATTTCATGCTTCTTTTTTGCAGTACTTTTTTTTTTTTTCTCATTTTAAGGACATCTCCTGTTCACTTCTGAATTAAAAAAAAAAAAAAAATGACTGAAACTCCTCTACTGACTCTTCTCTCCTCAAACAAGAGTGAAAACAAGAGCAGCTTGGCTATCTGCCCTGACTTGAATGACTGGTGGGATATTGTATACTATATAATACCCAAGTATATTGATACCATCTGTGTTATTGGAATGCTTGGAAATGTATTTGTTCTTTTCACTTATCTACTGCACAAGGCCCCCCTGAAAATAGCTGAAATTTACCTTTTGAACTTAGCTGTTGCGGATCTTATCTTCCTCACTTGCCTCCCTTTCTGGGCAAAGAACATCAGGAATGGATTTAACTGGCCATTTGGAAAATTCCTTTGTCGCAGCACCAATGCATCCATTGGCCTGAACATGTACACCAGCATCTACTTGCTGGTTGCAGTCAGTGTGGATCGCCATCTGACTTTTGTTCATACCTTGAACCACAGGGGGATACGGAGCAAAACTATGGCCAAAGGGATATGCTTGCTCACCTGGTTCTTTGGCATCCTTCTCAGTGTCCCAGCTTTTGTGTTCCGGACTGTGAAATACTTTCCCGCATGGAATATTTCAGCATGCTCTTTAGACTTCCCCACCCCGTTGTGGGCAACTGCTGAAAGGCTGCTGTTCAACATAGCGGGGTTTGGCTTGCCATCGACAGCAATCATCTTCCTTAACTTTTCTACCATTTGCTCCCTGCAAAAAAAAGCAAGAGAACGAAGAGCGCTCAGAACAAAGACTTGTAAGGAGCACAAAGGCACAAAGGCTACCGGATTGATCTTCACAGTAGTCCTGATATTTCTTTTGTGTTGGACTCCTTACCATTTTTTTGTATTCCTTGATATATTATACAAGACAGAAGTGATCAAAGGCTGCTTCTGGGGAGAACTACTCAACTTTGGTGAGCAGTTTGGTTATACTCTGGCTATTACCAACAGTTGCATTAACCCCGTGATTTATGTCTTTGTTGGGAAATACTTCAGGAAAAAGGCTTTGGAAGTTTTTTCACAGTTTTTTCCCTGTGGATTTCATTTGAGATGGGTATCGTTCAAAGAAAAGTCTTCATATTTCAACATGTTTACAGTCAGGAGTAGTTCAACCTAATGGTTCTCAGTTCCATCTTTGTTTTGATATTACAACCTATTTCAAATGGCATTAAAAATTAATATGAATTGCACTGATCTGACATCCACAGACTGAGCTAATTATTTATTAAAGTAAATCACTTGACTGCTTGTTTGTCCTCAGTTTTTCTTTTCTTTTTCTGTGCTACTCATCTAAATGCACAACATATGCTGTAATTGTATGTGAAATTATCTATCCTGTCATCAATTATCAGTGACATGAAAGAAAATGTTCAACAAAATATTAAGACTCTGGTTTCTTTACAGAAAGCCATGAGCTGGTTAAACATTGTATTACATTTTATCCCTGGCAACCAGCAGCAGAACAAGGGGACACAGTCTCAAGTTATGCAAGGGGAAGTATAGGCTGGATGTTAGGAGGAAGTTCTTAACAGAGAGAGTGATTTGCCATTGGAATGGGCTGCCCAGGGAGGTGGTGGAGTCGCCGTCCCTGGAGGTGTTCAGAAAAAGCCTGGATGAGGCACTTAGTGCCATAGTCGAGTTGATTGGACAGGGCTGGGTGCTAGGTTGGACTGGATGGTCTTGGCGGTCTCTTCCAACCTGGCTGATTCTATGATTCTACTATACCACCAGTAACACTGTATGTAAAATTATAATGTGCATTATGGAAGCAAATATAGGCTTAATCTTCACCTGAGAGCTGCTTTTAAATGGTTTTCACTTTCACAGTAGCATATGAAAAATGTGAATAATGTGTACATTACATATTGTGTACACAACAATGAATTATGTTCACATTCACATGTACAAACACAACAAAGTGTATGCAAACTGTAAAAAAACCAAAGCAACCCAGTATCCTCCTCAAAATATGAGGGTTTGGGTTTAGTTGTTGTTGTTTGTTTGTTTGTTTGTTTTCATTTTGATCCAGTAAAATGTTGCACAATTACTGATCAGTTTCATAAAGATTTATTATTATTTTTTATACTTGAAATTATCAGTGACGGTCACCGATAGCCATAGAATCAGTCAGGGTTGGAAGGGATCACAAGGAGCATCTAGTTCCAACCCCCCTGCCATGGGCAGGGACACCCTACCCTAGATCAGGCTGGCCAGAGCCCCATCCAGCCTGGCTTCAAACACCTCCAGGGATGGGGCCTCAACTACCTCCTTGAGCATCTGAAGTGAATCCTTAGGTACATATTTTTATGACTCAAAATTAATAACATTCATAACATATTTTACACCACATTTTTGTCCTTTCTTATATTTATTCTGTCATTTATCCATTTCCATGTGCCTTTGGGGAAGAACATGTACGTAGATCCGTGAGTAAAAATCCTTGCTGCTACCAAGACATAAACTCTGTTACTAGCAGTTATCAGAAAACCATAACAATAATACATCAGACAGGAGAGAAGGAAAGTTCTTTTCCATCACAGCTGCTATTTCAGAATAACTTTAGGACAATTGAGACATCTTTTCCTATAACTATATGGAAGAAGAAGACAGGAGATATGGTGAGGTCTATTCAACCAGTATGGTATTGAGGGCAGAAAAGATCATACAAGGACATTATGTGTCATACAGATTAGTTATTATAAAGCTTGTTCAGCCTGTAATAGTGCTGCATTCTCTGCAGCTCTTTTTAGTGTCACCGTTTTTAAGATGGAATTAATCTCTCATTTAATTATAGAATTCTGCCTGTTCAACTTTGTTGCATTAAGATTAGACTTAATTTTTCAATGCTAGCCCCAAACATTTTGAATCTGAAGAGCAAAAGCCTTTTGAAGAGTTAAAAGTCTGTCTTCCTGCGAGGATGGTTTAAGAATAAAAGGCGGATTAAGGGATCAGGGAGTAAAACTCACTCACAGCTTTATTAGTTTCACTCCTTCTGTGGCAGGTTTTTTTAAAATCAATGTCAGGGTTAGTCATTAGCAGTTCCAGCAGCATGTGGAGTTCAGTGAGTCATCTGAGATTAAAAACTTACTTCTAGTCTATTGTAAACTGCTAAACTAAACACTGTATTTATTTAATACATCTCCAGCTAAATTCTTAATTCAAATAATTTTCAAGCAGAGACAGTTGCTGGGGAAAAAAATGCTGAAAAAAAAAAAAAGTCTATCAACAGAAGTGTTGGCTTTCCACTGTGTCTGGGGACCTTAAAAGGGAAAAACATCTTGTCTTGTTTGACTAACGCTTGCCCGTGTTATGCAAGGAAAAAACCCGAACTTCTTGAGCACTGTGACATATTTAAGGATGAGTTTATAGGCTGAAAATCAGTCTGAAATCTGAAATTGATGGAAAGCCTTTCCTTTAGGTGAACAGACAAAGGTTTGCATGAAAGTGCTGCTTCTCTTTTACATGTGCACAGCTGTCAGAAAAGGCATCTCTACTTCATATACTGATTTAAACAATTTATTTATTCCAAATCAATGCATTTAATTTCTAATATGAATGTATGTATTTTCTACCAATGAAATAAAATATTATCAACTTCTTTCATGACTGATTGTGTGAGTTGTTTAGTTTGAAAAAGAAGAGGCTGAGGGGAGACCTCATTTCTGTCTACAACTACCTGAAAGGACATTGTGGAGAGGTTGGTGCTGGTCTCTTCTCACAGGCAATTAGTGATAGAACAAGAGGGAATGGCCTCAAGCTGTGACTTGGTAGGTTTATACTGGACATTAGGGAAAAAAAATCACAGAAAGAGTGATCAGGCATTGGAATGGGCTGCACAAGAAGGTGGTGGAGTCACCAACCCTGGACATGTTTAAAAGTCACTAGGATGTGGTACTTGGGGATGTGGTTTAGGCTGAACCTTGTAGAGTAGGGTTATCAGTTGGATTTGGTGATCCCAAGGATCTTTTCCAACCTGAATGTTTCTGTGATTCTGTGAATGCAGAAAAGTGTGAAGAAAATATCCAGTATAATCCAGAGCAAATGTAAAATCCTGTATTTAATCAGAAATCACTGACTGCAGAGAGAGAGTAACAGGAGCTTTGTGGCCCTTCCAACTCCTGATATCCAGTGATCTGGGACACTGACAAACAATAAGGCAGTAGGCAACAGCAGGCACGAATACAATGGTGGAGCATAGCAGAGCATGCGGTTTACCCGCACACCTCCTTTTATCAGTGTGGGCTGACATTAATTGCCCTTTGGACTCAGAATAGCCAGTCAGAATGGCAGTAAGCCAAACTTCCAATATTAGGCAAAGTCATACGCTTGGGGAAAGCAAATCTGGGGAAAGCACAGGCCTTGCACAAGGCAGGCACAAGCTAAGTGTCAGTACCTTGTTTACCACAGGACCAAGACAAGTCTGGGAAGGCCAGAGTCCTTAGACTTAGTGACTCCAGGTTCTTTTGTCTTCTTTTGCCATGCTTGCCTCTCTGGTGGAGCAGAAAAACATGCCTAGACAAGGTAGGACATGTATAAGCCTATTTTGGGACTATCAGGCCTACAATGACATCATCTCTGTGAACATCATGGCAAATCAACTTTGAGTTCTGAATTCTAGATGGTAGCAAGCAGTCTGTATGCAGTACAGACTTGCTGGAGCTTTTAGCAGCTGGATCCTGTTCTTGTGGAGATTGTTAAATCCTTCACAGTTTCACAAGAGACCTGGTCACGGAGCAACAGAGCTCACTTCACTGCCCATGGGTGGCTATCAGCCAAGGGACATACATGTCAAGAAAACTGCTTGCTCCTGGTCCAAGCAAGCTTGCTGATGCATTCCCAGCAGCAGGAAAGGAACAAGATACAAAAGTTATGCCAGACCACAGGACCAGAATCAGACTAGGAAAATAGGGCTATGGCTGGAAGTTGATGGTGAACAGACAAATATTTGACTGGAGACTGGGAGCTGAGAAACAGAGAGAGAAGACTGAGAGGAGAGAAGAAAGCAACTACCAGTATCTTTGTTAGCCACTTCCTCATCTGGGGTGTGTGGAGGAACAGGGAGGTCACACCGACCGAAAGAAAGCATAGAAGGAAAAGAAAGAGGGGACAGGGACTTGCTGTACCTGGAAACACAGCAGGAACCACTGTGCTTTTGAAGGGAAAACAGCTTTGGCAAGGAACTGGAAAAGAGGTAGGAACTTCTTGGCAAGGATGCCAGAGCAAAGTGTATAAAAAGAGAAGAGGCAGATGCCCCAGGATGGGACTTGGGAGGTTTTGTCCTCTCAAAAATAAAAATAAACAAACAAAACCCTGTCAAACATAAAAACATTGAAAGAAAATTGAGTTTACTAAATGAAGCATACAAGGGCCAGGGAAAGTTTGACCTAAAACCATCCCTGGAATCTCACTGTGGCTTCCTTCAGTGTATGAGTTATAATAGAGTTTTACATGACTAAGTTTTGACTTTACAACATTGCAGCTTAACTACTTCTGATTTATGTTTGTGTCACCCTGCTTTATGTGAGAGAGAAACACACTTAAAAAAACTAACAGTATCCTCAAGAAACTAAATCATCCATGCTGCATATTAAATAAGAACAACTGGATTGATACCACACATCCTGTCTTGAATTTTACAGAAAGAAATCTTTGAAGCAACATATAACTACATTGTAAAAGAAAATCTGCAATGTGATTATATAGAGACAAATTAGTCTAATTAAGAACATGTAATTGTAACTGAAGATATTAGATGAGATTCCAAAACATGTGCAGTTAGGAAGAATATTGTCATCAGGACAAATGTAGGAAAGAACATCCTTACAGCACAGTAAGATGCCTGACAAACAGTAGACACCATTCTTGGTCACCACAAAGAGTAAAGCAGGTCTTTGTGTCCACAAGGGGGGCAGAAATAGGGATTGAAAAATATGCTACTCACAGGGTGCACAAAGAATAGCTGGAAAAACAGATCCTCTGAGCTGGACTATGCAATAGTTTGTTTTTTTTTCTCTATGGAAATTTGAAGGTTAAAGGCAAGAGCATGTCAGCTTATCTCAATTACTCTGGTGTTACAGCTGTTTCTTATTTTGACTTTTCAGTAGTTTCTGTTCATTACCATTCCTATTATTCCATGTGCGACTGAGAGCAAAATCTTGAGTATCTTTCCCAGCCTACAGGACTAGGATAGAAACCTGCTTCCTCTTTCTCCAGCCCAAATAATACAGAGTCCTTCCAATTAATATGGTTTTCTCTGGTGGAGAATGGTCATGAACCCATTTAGCCACAGCTGTCATACCCTTCTTTAATTCTCCAGAACACATTGTATTGCAAGTACCCAGCACATTGATCAAGAGATGATGTTAGGAAAGCTCTCCTCCAAAGAAGTGAACACCTTCTTCTTCCTTTGGGATTTGGGTTGTTTGGGGTTTTTTGGTGTTTTGGGTTTTTTTTTGTTGCTTTTGCAAAACCAGGAATAGCCTTCCTAGATAAGTTTGCTCTTGTACATGCTCACAAATACCAGAATTTGACCCACTCTTGAGTTTCAACTTGGTTATTTATCTTGGCTTGAATAGATCCAGCTGTCTCTCAAGGTTAATTCACAGACAATGCATCATACTACCTCAAGTGAATGGTAAGAAGGGAAAAACCTGCTTTAGCATGCTGCTGCTGTTCCTGAAAGCACAACCTACACAACCTACTTTGCCCATGCTGTTGCCACAAATACAATAACTATCTTGCGCCACTGAACAGTTGTCATGGGAGGTTATTAAATTACATGACGCAGCAAAATGGATCAATGAATTCCAAACCTCCTACTTTTAAAGCATGTGTGTCTGGTTGCAGTGCATTCTACAGGAAAACACCTTAGGAAGCAATTGCAGGCTTGTTGCAGCAAAAGCTTCACTATTTGATAGTAATATTTTATTTCAGGTGCTGGGGAGTATTGTCCATCATGACTCAATCTACAGCTACAGCTGGGAGTGATGTTCTCCTCTGGGAAGAAATTCACACACAGAAAAGTTCACATTTGGTTTCATCCATTGCTATTTATCTGTTTGAACTCATGCACAGAAAATTCTGAGCCACACATTAGAAATGAAACCAGCCAGTACCATTTCCGACATGAAGAGATAGATAAATGCTCACATCCATCACACAAAACTAACTCAGCAAGTTAGCCAACTGCAAGGTCCACATCACAAAAAAATATTTCACATTGCCCCAGTATCTTTTTGATATGTGGAAAAATGTACATGTGAGGTAGGTATGTACTGAGCAATGCTCATCATTCAACACTGGGAGGAGGACAAATTGAAATATTTAATCTGCAGCCTCAGGCACTTTTCTGAGCAACAGAACTGCTCTACAAATAACACATTAGAAGCCAAAACCTCACCTCATGTATATCACAGTGAATTGAAAAGAATGGAGCTGTATCTATTTGGACCTGCCAAAGAGCTAGTCCTGAGCAGAGAGAGTGACTTTGAGTGCCTATCATTACACCATTTTAAAGTTACTACAAACTTTTACAAAGTTAAAATAATTACCTCAGTGGAAAGCTAGTATAATAACCAAGTCTCCAACTCTCTACTTTCTTTCTGCTATGCTTTTTAGTTACAAAGCTGCTGACAAAAATCTTGTTCATGTGTCAAAACTACTACTTTGGGGGTGGTGAGGATTAGCCCATTTACAGGACAAATCATGAAAAGATAGAACCTGTGATCAGCATCTAACAATAAAGTGAAGCACTCATTAAGCTCAGCTTTTAAAAAGATAAACAAATCACCAAAAGAAAGCCAAGAATTGATATTAAATTTAACAGATGAAAACCAGCTAAGACATTCTGTGAAAGGAGAAACCCAAGAAAATGTAGAGATTAGACTGCCCATTCTGCAAAACTTCAGTTAGTCTCTCAAGAACCAAAAGAATCACTGAATCTCTGGGTGAGGCCTCTTGCCAACATTACTTAACTCTTATCTGCTGGCTATATGCCAGATTCCTGGTGTGGATTCCAGTAATTCATAAGGCAAATCACACACAGCAAGAAAATAAAATCTCTCTGACGTGGCAAGTGGTAGTCAGACAATGGTGACAATAAATCTGATGGGAATTAAAGTCCTATAAATATCCTTGCATTTTGGGCATTATTGCAGATATATAGCAATGTACTGGAGCAGCCAAAATTCTTTGTGATATGTGATGATGTTTAACACAGTTTTGTTGCCTTATGTCTTACTTCAGACAGTTGGATGTAAAGGGCTATAAATCATTACAGGGTTCCGTAAATACAGAGTTCTGCAACTGTAAGGAAACTGCTTTTTGCAACATCACCACATACATATCCAGGAAAACTGTCTTCTTCTCAGGGTATGGGAGAAAAGGAATACTTTGCTTTGTTTGGCAAGTACTTCAGAGCTGTTGAGTAATGACACTTCACTATCAGGCTATCATGGAAAAGATTATCATTGCCCTAGTTAACAGAAGAGGGAACTAATGGTGGCAGAAGATTAATGCAACAAACTGAACTGCAGGTATATGGGAACATGTGTAGATTACTATTTGTCAACAGTATCAAAATCCCTACAGCTAGCCCTTGGGTACTCTTCATGACTTGATAACGCCAGAGAGAGAGAATTCAATTCAAGCTAATGGGAAAATATCTACCAGAAGCAAGTTCTACAAAAGAAAAAAATACAAAATCTTTTCTCCAAGGACTTTTAGGTGTGCATACTACTAAAACTTCCCACATCTTAAACTTCAAGGCAATTCTTTGCTGAATTGTCACTACAGATCAAGAGCAACATTCAAGTGCTCAGTGGTGCATTAAAGACACACATGGCCTTGTGCACACCAAGTCTTTAGTATCTTTTCTTTGACCTCCCCAACACATGCACTTCAGTAGTCCAAGGGGAGAGGATAGTGGTCTAACTACAAACTATACAAGAAGTATCTCAACTTCCCAAAGCCACCGAGCACAACCTCTTGATCCCAGATATACCTGCTCAGCCTTCTGAGTGGAGACAGGCTTAGTTCTAACATCTGCTACAGGGGTTTTTGTTTGTTTGTTTGTTGTTTGCTTGTTTTTTTTTAATCTAGGAGAAATTCTTCATTTCCACAATTAGTTTTAAAATAGCATTGATAAACTGTACCTCTGATTGCTTTGGTTTAAGGAGGCCTGCTGAGAATCAGCACCTCCCTGGTGCTAATAATTCAATTACCTGCTGGAGATGTGCTGCAGTCGTGGTGCTTAGAAATCCCATTTGTCCTAGGACTCGGTATTGTCAGAAGCTCTTCAAGGAGCTTGCCCAAAACAGTATCAGGCAGACTAAGAAGCCAAGCCCCCACTGTGTGGTCAGATGAGGTAACTTGATAGCTAGAGACTTTAATTGCAGCCTTACAGGCTGCTGTAAGTCTTATATGCTGCTTAGATTTGCTCCTAAATTTACCAACAGTTGCTCTAGAAGTGACCCAATATACCAAACAGTATAGCCAAAAAAGTACTTCTGTTTCAAGGATGCTGTGGTACATACCAGGATCGCTGTCAGCACTGTTTCAGCCTCAACAGAATGAGGCTTACAAATTCCACAAATGTCAAAAATAAAATGGGCATATGATATTCAGATAACACCATTAAATAGATCAAGCACTTATCTAGACTATAAAACCCAAACTGTCTATTGTCTACAGGCATATAGCACTTATTTCAGTGCAGAGCTCTTGCCCAAAGCTTCCCCATAATACATGTCTTGTCGATTGCTGCATCCTCAGAGGCAGATGCATTGCTTTTATTTTCCTTCCCATTTCTTGAATGCAGAGTATTTATAGGTTTGTATTTACTAGTAAAATATTAGCCAAATAAAAGAAGTCTTTGTATGTTTTACTGTGAAAATAACCATTTACTTGGAATAGCAAGAATTAATTATATCTCATCTTTCATGCTATGGCAAAAATCAAATATCCTTCAGGTATAGTGCATGTTATCCTAATACTACGTCCTCTAAAGAGAACATGATGTTCCTGGAAAACTACACAAAAGTACCGCTGACTGATCACTTTAAAAGGAGTAATCCAAGGAGAAAGCATGTAAACCAAGGACACAGTTTCAGAAGAGTAAAATTAGATGTGTGATGTTAGACCTGCATTGTTCTTCCTGCCCTGCTCTATTTCACTTCCAGGCATTCTACACAACCCATCCTGTTTATTCAATGAGCTGTGAAGGGTCTGGGAGAGCTATTTTGGGATCCTGTCCCAGACTTATGGAATAGGGATTTGAAACATGACTGTCTTCATGCACTGGATTCTGTGTTGGTTTTTCTTGTTTCAAATTCTAATTAATCAAGCTGATATTAGTGGAGCTATCTTGTAACCTGATTTTAGTGAAACACTTCCTTTCCCAGTTCAGTATATAATTTTCTGATGCACTGGACAATACCATATCCAGGCTTGTTGTGGTAGATGAACCTGAAGTTCCTGGTCATTGGTGAAGATGACCTGCGAAAACAGCAGGTGATGCCCTTCAGCACTCCTCAGTAGCCACTCTCCTACTCCACCATCAGGAGCATCGTGCACAGCCAGCCATGCTCAGCACATGCTGGTCCAGAGCAGGAGAGCCCCTACAATTCTTCAGTAAGGTCCTAGTCTAACGGCAGAGAACCAGGAGACAGGAGCCAGGAGTACTAGACAAATGCAATGGACTAGTCAAGACATCATCATTTTAGGAAACATAAGTAGTATATTTCTAGCTGCCTGAAATACCCTCTTTTTGTCTCACATGCCAGCTGGGAAATACTTTCGTTTGTCCAAGGACATTGCTATATGAGATGACATTTTCTGTACATATTTCAGGAGAAAGCAGACAGCAAGACACCTCCCAGTTCTCTGAGCTGAGGTGTGCTGAACCTCATGAAAACTCTTTTATAATATGACGAGAAAGACTGGAGAGCTTTGAAGCTATTAGTCCAACAAAGAGTAAGACCGATAACACTTACTGAGCATTAGTGGTAAACTCATTTTACAACACTATGTTACAGGAAAAGCATCCTCCTATTTTGAGAAATATGAATGTATGTTACGAGAAGCTGTCAAGGGAAGAAGAAAATATCCTCTTAGCAAAAAAAGCAATAGAAATACAAGAATGCCATAGTCACTCTGACTTGATGACAGTTCTTTAATCATGAAAATTTCTGGTGTGACTATTTTGAAATATAGACACAGTGTCACAGAATCATCATTTCTTACTGTCTTCTACTGGAAGTTATTGCTTAGTTATACATTATGCCTTAATAATCCACACTACAAAGAATCAAATAACTGCTTTCCTTTTCCTAGAAACTCTCTTATTTTTACAGTTTTAAGTATTATTAATGTGAAGGCTCTTTCTGAGACATACCTTTTAGCTTTCAGCCTATTGAAGTCCACTTCTCTACTTCCTTAAGTGATAGAAAAAGCTATGGCATGATAAAAACTTCTTTGGAACAGCAAATAAATTAGAAAACAGCTACATCCAAAAATAAAGCAGCAGTTAAGATGTAAAACATACCAATAAAGCTCTCTGTCATATGCTGCTACAATGTGACTCAAACATTGTGTATCTGATATCTTAAATGCTTAGCAGGATTCTATTTGATAATGGCAACAAAGGTGGACAGCAAAACAGTTCATAGTTTGGGAAATTAAGTGTGTGCCATGGAAGGGAAGGAGTCATATCTTTGGCTGCAAGATCAAGGGCTTGTTGGTACTGGGCAAATCACTCTTGTCAATATGGGCTGCTCCATCTGACATTGCATCAACAATTGTGTCTCCTTGGTGAAAGAAGCTAAAGAAACTAAGAGTCAGAAAACTAGAGGAGGTGGTCTCATTTGTCATTCTAGGCACAGAAAGAGGCAGCAGGAAAGACTGCTCATAATTATATACTGTCATGAAACCAGAAATTATCCTTATATCATAAACCCAGTAGGGGAGGTGATGAAGGTAAACTACTGGAGGTCAATACATTTGCTTGCTTTCTGCCATGTGACTTTCCAGTGTTATATGCATTATTTTGCTATAGTTTCTGTGTTTCTGCATACAAATGGATCTAAGACTACAATACCTTTCAGAGTTTAATCACAGAATGTCAGACTCTGGAAGGGACCTCAAAAGATCATCTAGTCCAACCCCTCTGCCAGAGTGGGACCACCTATGCCTGATCACACAGGAATGCATCCAGGCAGGTTTTGAGTATCTTCAGAGAGGGACACTCCACAATGTCTCTGGGCAGCCTATTCCAGAATTTTGTCACCCTCACAAGGAAAAAATTCCTCCTCATGTTTCCATGAAACTTCTTATGCCTCACCTTCCACCCATCACCCCTTGTCCTGTCATCAAGCATCACCAAGAAAAGCCTGGCTCCATCCTCCTGGCACTCAACCCTTTACTTATTTATGAATTTTGATGAGGTCACCTCTCAGTCTCCTCTTCTCCAAGCTAAAGGGCCCCAGCTCCCTCAGCCTCTTCTCGTAAGAGAGATGTTCCATTCCCTTAACCATCTTTGTGGCTCTGCGCTGAATTCTCTCAGGCAGCCCCATGTCCCTGTTGAACTGGGGAGCCCAGAACTGGACAATCAATCAATTTCTTTTTCTAAAGGAAAATAGGGAGAAGCTACAGTGCACTGCAAATCAAATATTTCCTAATTCATGAAGTCTGGAAACCACCAAATTTCTGTTTGCAGTATTCTAGGGCATCAACTCTTTCCTCCACACATATATTGTAATAAATGCACTGAATTTCAGTTACAGCAAATTTCTTTGCAGTAACTTCTACCATGAGTGACTGCAGTTACTGTGTGATACTCAGTTACAGCAAGATTTATCAGTTTGATTTGAGTTCATGCAATGTTTCTAGACAGGCATTTTATTTGAAAAATATGGCCACTTTTTTCCTCATCAAAAATTTACAGAATAAATACACTTTTCTGTGTTTTAAGTGCTCATTTTTTTAAATTATGCACCAGGTAGCATATATTGCAGCATCCTAGAGAGTGGTTAACTCCTTAATCTTGTTGCAGCAGTTTCAGCTGCTGATTTTCACCATGGACAGATGTCCAAGATGCTTACTTTTATTTTACTTCCTTCACCAAGGAGACTTTCAGATATTCTATGAAGAGCTTCATGCACGCTTTTGACAGGAGTAATCAGGCCACTCCTTTCAAACCATCTTGTGAACAAAGTTTTGCTTTCAGAAATGCTGTGGTTTGGGGGAAGAATATGAGGGGGGGAAAAAAAAGGTCTCTCCTTTGCTTTGCTGAAGATCGTGGTTTGCTGGATTAGTAGCAGCCCTTGAAGCTGCTCTGGCTCTGTGATTCAGCTGTACACTCCTGGATGGAACCTGGCCAGATTACTTCTGCTCAGCCTCATTAAAGGAACTTCTTTACCCCCGCTATATCTACAGACACAGAAAAGAATTCAGAGCTTAAGTCTAGTTTTGCAGCAGCACTTAAGCTGGAGGAGACCTTCCCAACAGCCCAGTGAAACAAGTGGCAATATGCACATACAGTGCTGTGTTGTATCCCAAAGCACCCTCAACATAGTTCTCCCAGAAGCTGATCCTCTGAACTATTAATACATTGATATTGATTAGGTGGCATTTTTGTTGAAGTGCATCTCTCCTCATTCCCAAGCAAAGGCCATGTCTCATATTCTGCTTGCTGCTGTGTGCAGCTCACAGTGCTAATTGCCAACTGAATCTCACAAAGACTAATGATGTTTACAGTGCTTCATACAATTTTGGATGCAGTACTCTCAGGATAACCACATCTAGAATTCAGACCACCATGTTAGATGGCCTCCTTTGAGAAAAAAAAATTCTACCGATGAAAATGATTGTTAAGGCAACACAGAGTCTCATTAATGGCCATTTACACAATACATCCAGCTGGCGGCCGGACACTAGCGGTGTCCCTCAGGGCTCAGTGCTGGGCCCCATCCTCTTTAACATCTTCATAGATGATCTGGATGAGGGCATCGAGTCAGTCATCAGCAAGTTTGCAGATGACACCAAGCTGGGGGCAGATGTGGCTGGGTTGGAGGACAGAAGGGCTCTGCAGCGGGACCTTGACTTCCTGGACAGATGGGCAGAGTCCAATGGGATGGGGTTCAATAGCTCCAAGTGCAGGGTGCTGCACTTTGGCCACAACAAACCCATGCAGAGATACAGGCTGGGGTCGGAGTGGCTGGAGAGCAGCCAGACAGAGAGGGATCTGGGGGTGCTGATTGATACCTGCCTGAACATGAGCCAGCAGTGTGCCCAGGTGGCCAAGAGAGCCAGTGGCATCCTGGCCTGCATCAGGAATGGTGTGGTCAGCAGGAGCAGGGAGGTCATTCTGCCCCTGTACTCTGCACTGGTTAGACCACACCTTGAGTATTGTGTTCAGTTCTGGGCCCCCCCCCCCCCTTTAGAAGGGACATTGAGATGCTTGAGCGT
This sequence comes from Pogoniulus pusillus, assembly GCF_015220805.1. Classification (NCBI taxonomy): domain Eukaryota; kingdom Metazoa; phylum Chordata; class Aves; order Piciformes; family Lybiidae; genus Pogoniulus; species Pogoniulus pusillus. Next base: position 15,824,127 of record NC_087264.1, on the reverse strand, counting down.
GTCCAGAGAAGGGCGACAAGGCTGGTGAGAGGCCTTGAGCACAAGCCCTATGAGGAGAGGCTGAGGGAGCTGGGATTGTTTAGCCTGCAGAAGAGGAGGCTCAGGGGTGACCTTATTGCTGTCTATAACTACCTGAGGGGTGGTTGTGGCCAGGAGGAGGTTGCTCTCTTCTCTCAGGTGGCCAGCACCAGAACAAGAGGACACAGCCTCAAGCTGCATCAGATGAAATTTAGGCTGGAGGTGAGGAGAAAGTTCTTCACTGAGAGAGTCATTGGCTACTGGAATGGGCTGCCCGGGGAGGTGGTGGAGTCGCAGTCCCTGGGGCTGTTCAAGGCAAGATTGGATGTGGCACTTGGTGCCATGGTCTAGCCTTGAGAATTGTGGTAAAGGGTTGGACTTGATGATCTATGAGGTCTCTTCCAACCTTGGTGGTACTGTGATACTGTGATAATTTACAAATACATCAGAGCAGGTCTCTTGTGATGGAGCCTGAACCATGGATGCAGAATTCCATGCAAGGAGAACTGATTCATGATGGGTTTTGACCTACATAAACTGACAAACTAGACACACTCTATGCGCTGCCACTATGTGCATGCTCTTTCTTGGAAGGCTGTGGGATCTATATTATGTCTCTTCCTCCTAAGCATTAGTGCTGCCCAGTGTAGCATGTGTTCACTGAATTAAAGAGTGCAGCAATGCTGACGCAGCCTTCTTGTCCAATCCCACTTATTTGCATGCCTTCATATATAAATCACAATACATACAGGCTGTGACTGCAGAGAGTCTGCCAGCTTAGATTAGATGCTGCTAGTGTAACACATGATAATGCCATAGGGCAAGCCAGGTCCCCAGCATTGTACGCACCAATGAAACCATGACCAGAACTGCCTATGTCAGCAAGGAAACCACCAAGAGGTTATATCTGGAACGTACTATTAGAGTTAATGCATCTGAAAGGAAAATGAAGGGGAAATGCACTCAAGTAGCAAAATGGAGAGACCAGAAATGGAATTCAGTATGGCCAGATGAAGCTGAAATTCCTTGACCCATTCCAGTCACTAAACTGCTTCTGTCTCCTTGATGACCTGTATAAGAGAAAACACTGAAGCATCAGACAGCACCAGCATGACCTACTTTGTTAGATGGTCCTTGTCAGAGAGGTCAACCAACCTGCTTGTTCACCCATCTCTCATTTGCTATGATGGAGTATTGAAGGGCAAGACAAGTTTTTCAGAAACATAAGACTTAAAGTAGTTGCTGGGGACTGGTATAAACATATCAGGGAAGTACAACTCTGTTTTAGAGTAGGTGAGAGCTCTTACCTCTTCTTTTCTTGGCTATTCTAATTATTTTCTGGTTACAATCTATTTTGGTTACTGGATTTGTCCTGGAGGACTTACCCAAGTAGCAAGGCAGTAAAACACCTTCATTCCATATCTGTCTTCTGAAAAATATTTGCATCGACCCCTTTAACCCTTTCTCTACTTACTGAGAAACTTCTGGCAATGCTACCTAGGCTCACAAAACCAAAGTAGAGCCTTTCTTTAAAAACAAGCATTAAAGCAAGAACTTGTGATTCAAAGCAGGGTGTGCTATCAGCAACATTTGAGCTTCTTCAGGCACAACGTCACCACAAATGAGCCACAGTAGAAAACCTCTCTTCTATAAATGTGCAACTTAAGCCTCAAGACGTGGGACAGAGGGAAGCAGAAAAACTGGACATATGAGTATACATGAGAGAGGAGCTGGGGGACTGAAAACTGCTAACATATATAGTAACTCCCATGGTAACAGAAAATAATTAAAACTTCCTGCAGAAATACTGTTGCCAAGAGAGGTAGGAAGGTCTGAAGAGACTCCTAAGAGACACTTATGCACTTAACCTAAACTGTTTTGCATGACTTCAGTGAATTGCATATCTTCTATGAGTCAAGTACTTAATATTGTTTAGTTTAAATATTTTCTCCCTGTTTACAGATAAAAGATGAAGAAAGCACGCTGCCAAATGCAATGTTAGTAATCTTTTCAGATCTCAGCATTCTGCTTTGTAAACATTCAGTAACCTTAGGTAGATTGTTTTGATGCAGTGTACACCTAGGACTAATGTTTGCATTTATGTCAGAAGGGATTTCCTGAGCTCACCCAGTCCAACTGCCCAGTTCAGAGTCAGCTACAGCAATTTGCCCAGAATCCTGCCAGCAGGTTTTTAGAACCTCCAGAGATGGAGAGAGACTCCACAACCTCTCTGGGCAATCTGTGTCACTCTCATGGTAACAAAAAATGTTTTCTTATATTCAGATAGTATTTCATGTTTTTGTTTATGTTCATTTCCTCTCTTCCTGTCACTTGGCACTACTGAGAAGAATCTGTCTCTCTTCATTACCTCCTGTTAGGTGTTTATGCATCTTGATAAGATTCCCATTTAGCTTCTCTTCTCTAGACTGAACAGTACCTTCTTGGCAGAAGCACAGATTCTCCAAACAGTATTACAAAAACAGTTCTTGCAAAACAATGTTTTCCCTTAACTGCCTTCTACAAGGGTCAGTATCCTGCAGACTCATGTCTAACTAAGGCACTGCAAGATGAGAGCATACAGGACTACAAAGCTCCAGTCTCCAACACCATGAGTTCTTTACCTACAGTGAGGCTAGGGTAGATTTCCAGTTTGTGAAGATGCAGAAAACCAACCATGTGTCTTGAATACTTGTAGAAGAATTTTTGCAGTCTTGTCCTTCTGTATGCTACATTATTACATTATTAGTATATATTACCTTAGTTGTTTGTCAAACTTTCCAGGCAGGGGAAAAAAAAAAAAAAAAAAAAAAAAAAAAAAAAAAAAAAAAAAAAAAACAAACCACCAAGCATTTATTGCCTTGCCTGTGTAGTTTCTACTCAAAAAGGAGCTATCAAGGAAGCAGAGCTGGATGCTGGCTCTTTCAAACACCATACAGAATTCACTGACCTGCTCATCACTCCCCGAGCCCTTAGATACCATATCTTCTATGCAAGAACAATCTCACTGACTGTCCGGTCTACAGCTGCCTCAAAATTATTTCAAAGTGTGTCTGAGGAGGAAAGGCTACCTATCCTTTAAGATTTGCCAATGTTTACATAAGAGTCCTTACTAGAGCTACACATGGGTCTTGAGGAAACTGGCAAGTGAAGCTGCCAAACCACTTTTCAAAGTCATGGCAAGCAGGTGACTGCTGACTGGAAAAGGGGAAACATAACTCCCACCTTCAAACAAGAAAAAAGGAAGACCCCAGAAACTGTAGGTCAGTCATTCTCACCTCTGTGCCTGGCAAGATCATGAAATCATGGAACAGATCCTCCTGAAGGATTTATTAAAGCATATGGAAAATGGGAAGAGCTGATAGGTTTCACTAAGGGCAAATCATGCCTGATAACGTGGTGGCTTTCTATGCTGCAGTCACAGCATCAGTAGATAAGAGAAGAGCAACTGATGTCGTCTACCTGGACTTGTGTAAAGCATTTGATACTGTCCTGCATGACATCATGGTCACCAAGTTGGAGAAGTGCAGACTTCAGGAGCCACTTGCTGGGTAAGTAACTGGCTGGATGGCTGCACTCGGAGAGTTGCAATCAACAGCACAATGTCCAAATAGAGGCCAGTGACAAGTGGTGTCCCTCAGGGGTCAGTACTGGGACCACCGTTTAACATCTGTGTCACTGATACAGACAGTGGGATCAAGTGCACCCTCAGCAAGTTTGTGGGTGACACCAAGCTGTGTGGCCTGGCTGACACATTGGAGGGAAGGGAAGGGATGCCATCCAGAGGGACTTGGACAGACTTGAGAGGTGGACACAAGCCAACATCACAAAGCTCAAAAAGGCCAAGTGCAAGATCTTACATCTGGGTAGGGGCAATCCCAAGCACAAATATACGCAGGGTAATGAATAGCTCCAGAGCAGCATCAAGGAAAAGAACTTGGGGCTATGAGCTGGCAATGTGTGCTTAAGCCCAGAAGGCCAGCTGGGCTGAATCAAAAGAAGAGTGACCAGCAGGACAAGATACATGATTCTCCTCCTCTACTTTGCTCTCATGAGACCCCACCTGGGAAACTGTTTCCAATTCTGGTGCCCCCAGCATAAGAAGCATATTGAAGTGCTGGAGCAGATCCAGAGGAGGGCCACAAAGATAATCAGAGGGCTGGAGCACCTCTCCTATGGGGACAGGCTACAAGAGTTGGGGTTGTTCAGACTGGAGAAAAGAAGGCTCCAGCAAAACCTTATGGCAGGCTTCCTGTACCTGAAGGCAGCCTGCAAGAAATCCAAGAAGGGACTTTTTACAATGGGTTCTTGTGATAGGACAGGAAGAAATAGTTTTAAGCTTGTGGAGGGTAGATTTAGACTGGACATTAGAATGAAATTCTTTACAGTGAGGGTGGTGAGACTCTGGAACAGGCTGCCCAGGGAGGTTGTGGATGCGCCCTCTCTGGAGGTATTCAAGGCTAGGCTGGATGAGGCCTTTAGCAGCCTGGTATAGGGGAAGGTGTCCCTGTCCATGACAGGAAGATGGCACTAGATGGTCGTTTAGAGTCCTTCCAACCCAAACCATTCTTTACATCTGTGAATAGATATATAAAGCATGGAATAGGAATTCTGGAATTAAACAACAGACATTAGTGACAAGGCAACATTAATAACTGAATTTCCCTTCCATTTCCACCATATGTTGCCGATGAGTTCTCCAAAGATAAACATGCAAACACATACAAATGATTCCAAAATAATTATGTGTGCAAAGCTCAGAGCTTCAAAATGGATGAAATATGAATGTACTTGGTGTGAAACTGCTCTTAACAAGAATTTTCAGTTAGTCTGCAAGATGGGTGACAGCCGCAGCCGTTTGACTGACTGACTTTTATGCGAGTGAAGTGTGCTCACAAGAGATTCTGGACCATACATCCACACGTTGTATGGCCCAGGTTGAGACCACAATCATAGAATCATAGAATCACCAAGGTTGGAAGAGACCTCCAAGATCATCCAGTCCAACCTAGCACCCAGCCCTAGCCAGTCAACCAGACCATGGCACTGAGTGCCTCATCCAGGCTTTTCTTGAACACCTCCAGGGATGGTGACTCCACCACCTCCCTGGGCAGCCCATTCCAATGCCAATCACTCTCTCTGGCAAAAACTTCCTCCTAACATCCAGCCTATACTTCCCCTGGCACAACTTGAGACTGTGTCCCCTTGTTCTATTGCTGGTTGCCTGGCAGAAGAGACCAACCCCCACCTGGCTACAGCCTCCCTTCAGGTAGCTGTAAACAGTAATAAGATCACCCCTGAGCCTCCTCCAGGCTAAACAACCCCAGCTCCCTCAGCCTCTCCTCATAGGGTTTATGTTCCAGGCCCTTCACCAGCTTTGTTGCCCTTCTCTGGACATGTTCCAGCACCTCAACATCTCTCTTGAATTGAGGGGCCCAGAACTGGACACAGTACTCAAGGTGTGGCCTGACCAGTGCTGAGGACAGGGGAAGAATAACCTCCCTCGTCCTGCTGGCCACACTGCTCCTGATGCAGGGTTAAAAATCTTCTGGGGACTAGTAGATTGTTATTCAATCCCATAGTTCTGCTATCTCTTTATAAACTTACAGCAAGGTCAGTTCGGGCTCCTTTCCTCCTCCTCCTGCCCTGTGCGTGTGGCGGGAGCCACTTCATGGGGAAGAACATGTAAGCGGTAGGCCTCCAGAGGCTTGTGTAGGCCTCCAGAGGCTTGTGTAGGCCTCTTTGGATGGCAGAGGCATTGGGGGGGGGGGGGTGGAATTGGAGCACTGGGGAGTATTAGATTTAGTTTTTGGAATGAGGGGAAAATTCAAGGGGGTTTGCCAGGGGTGCAGTAATTGCTTTGTAATGTCTGTCTCTTCTGCCAGACAACCAGCAATAGAACAAGGGGACACAGTCTCAAGTTGTGCCAGGGGAAGTACAGGCTGGATGTTAGGAGGAAGTTGTTGCCAGAGAGAGTGATTGGCATTGGAATGGGCTGACCAGGGAGGTGGTGGAGTCACTGTCCCTGGAGGTGTTCAAGAAAAGCCTGCGTGAGGCACTTAGTGCCATGGTCTAGTTGCTTGGCTAGGGCTGGGTGCTAGGTTGGACTGGATGATCTTGGAGGTCTCTTCCAACCTGGCTGATTCTATGATTTTAAATATAATTCTGTATTTTTCTCCAATTTCATTTGAGAGTTTAATTTCTGTTGGCTATCTTTAAAAACCACCACAGATTGGCAACCCTACTCTGCATGCTGCTCCATGCTTTTGAGCAATCAGAAGCTGAGGACTGGGTACGTGCTTTAAGAGAGTTGGATGATTTTAAATGTGACTGAGAGATCAAAGCACCATTTCTAATTGGAGATGAAAGCTGTTGGGTGAACATTGACCTTGCTCCATTTCTGCAGCTGAATGGGAATAACAGAGGTCTCAGGTTGCAGAAGACACTGCTTTAACACACATAGTGTGAGTTCATAAACAAAGGGATTGATTTCCTGTGAGAAACGTTTGAGAGTTGTGCTAGTTTGAAGCAGGGTAGAATGTTTTGGTGAGAGGAACTAGATCATAGGCTGTGAAAGGAAAACAATGGTGATGTCTACTCCCCTCAGAGTCTTGCTGAAGAAGAAAGGAAAACATTAGATAACACTCTCGACATTTTCACCCACTCTGCTTTGGGCTTCTGACTGAGCTGCATCTCCCTAACCTCACCTTCCACTCACCTTTGCTTCTTAACCTCTTGGCTGAACCTCTATTCTTCCTTGGGACTGGGGTAAGGTTGAGAGGGGCAAGGGGAAGGTGCAGGGGTGGTTGAGAGCCCCTCCTGGGGACTCAGGTTTCTGGGAGGGGAGTTGTGTTTCTGTATTACCTTTTACCTTGCATATTTCTGTCTATAACTGTATATACTGTAAATATCTGCTTGTATATTGTGCTAGCTGTAAATAAATAGCTTCATTTATATTCCCAGAGCCGGCTGAGACTAGTCTGGGTGACTTCTAAAGTGTAGGGGGGCGGGTAACACCCAAACCATCACAACAGTAAAAATGTGAGGCTTAGGCTTTTGCATTGTGTTGCTTAGTCTTGATTCAAGTGGGAGTGATTGTGGAGAGCAATAAAGAGAAGTCTTACAGACAAAGAGCAATTCTGCCTGAAAGGATAAGGTCTTTGAGGTAAAAAAAAAAAAAAGAAAGAAAGAAAAAATAATTACAACAAGGGCCATAACTAAAAAAGAGCACATGAAAGGATGAAAGCTACATCATTTTCCTATTAAGGCAGAGAGTGAAGTACATTTTATGCTCAAGAGTTTCGAAACCATCAAGGCCCAGATCCCCAGTGGCACAAACTGCATTGTTTTTCACTTGTGTGTTCTTCTAATTTGCATTCATTAAAGACAGAGAATGAACAGAATTATCTCATTTATAACTCATGGCATGTGCCCACTCAAGACTCCTTTAGTTTGTATGCTTTGTCAGTGCAAATCAAGATCATCTTCTCTCAAGAGCATGTTCGTAAGTTCAATAACTTGGTCAGTCGAACTCCTTCCTGCTCTGTGTGGATGAACAGCAGATAATGAAATCTGCATCCACTCAGAGCTTGGAGTTGTTATGCCTATTTTTTGTGATGTTTTTAGCACCTTTGATTCAGGCAAGCAGGATCCAGTTCTTTGCTTACTCACAAAACTTGTCTGGCCCTGGAAAGTAATTCTGAAAACCAGTTGTCACCACCCTGCCAGGACCAGCCTGCTTGTAGCAGCTGCTTCAGACCTTTGGCACAGACACCCACCACGGGTTCCTGTTACTGCTACGTGGTGAGGGACCTCCCTTGATGGGACCTACTGCTCCAGCACAGATCTACATCTCTGAGAGTCAGACAAGGCTCAGAGTGTCATCAGCAGGCGGGAGTGTGAATGAGGAGTGATTGCGTACAGTTGCAGCAGTGTAGGACAGACTGAACTGGAGAGCTACAACCCTGCTCTGAGCCACAAGTGAAGAAATAGGTCACCAAGTGACACTGTCTTCATTCAGCAGGTGCCAAAATCACTTCGGACATCCATTCCCTCTTCTCTGCCTTCACCACAAAATCCCACTATCTCTCTCTTCTGTTTGCCCAGTCCTTGAGCAGAAACCAGACCCCCATGGCCTGCCCAAGGACAGGCTTTACCAGTACCATTAGCTCCCCTAGAAGCTATGTCCTGTTCTAGCTGATTAGACGCCTCAAAGGGAGCCATATCTTGCTGCCTGGGACTACGAAGCAGAGAGTACCTAAAGGACAGTATCCAAGGCAATTGTGAAAGAAGAGAAAAGCTATTCTGCCCTGAAAAGCACAGTTAGAACCACTTTACCAAAGAAGTTCCTTGATAAGAATGATGCTTAACTCCATACATATGTTAGGGAACCCTCTTCTTGGTGGCTAAGGAAATGTACTTACCTTACTAGGAGATGACTGCAGTCAGGTTCAACAGCTTTGAAGGGCAAATCCCCACACAATGAGTTTGGCTGGTGTGGGTCAGGCTCTGGTGCAGTTGGATGTTGAGGAATCTCAGGTTCCTTTGGAAATCAATCAGAAACGTCAGAGTAGAGGAAGTGAGGAAATCTCAGAAGGACAAGAAAGAGAATGTTTTAAAGATCACTGCTATGATTGTCCAAGACTGCTTTGCCTTCACTGTTTTCATAGGATCACAGGTTGTTAGGGGCTGGAAGGGACTCAAAGAGATCATCAAGTCCAACCCCCCTGCCAGAGCAGGACAATACTATCTAACAAAGATCACAGAGGAACACATCCACACAGGCCTTGAAAGTCTCCAGAGAAGGAGACTCCACGACCTCTCTGGGGAGCCTGTTCCAGTGCTCTGTGACCCTTACAGTAAAGAAGTTGCCCCTTGTGTTGAGGCGGAACCTCCTGTGCTGCAACTTACACCCATAGCTCCTTGTCCTTTCACAGGGACCAAGTGAGCAGAGCCTTTCCCCCCACTCCTGGCCAGCCTTCAGATACTTATAAACATTTATCAAATCCCCTCTAAGTCTTCTTTTCTCCAGACGAAAAAGCCTCAGGTCCCTCAGCCTCTCTTCATAAGCCATGCCCTCCAGTCCCCTCATCATCCTCATAGCTCTCCACTGGACCCTCTCCAGCAGATCCCTGTCCCTCTTAGACTGAGGAGCCCAAAACTGAACACAGTATTCAAGATGAGGTCTCACCAGGGCAGAGCAGAGGGGGAGGAGAACCTCCCTTGATCTGCTGGACACACTCCTCCTAATACACCCCAGGATCCCATTGGCCTTCTTGGCCACAAGGACACATTGCTGTGCCATGGATAACTTGTTATCCACCAGGGCCCCCAGGTCCCTTCTCCACAGGACTGCTTTCCAGCAGATCACCTCCCAGTCTCTACTAGTGCAGTTTATTATTCCTCCCCAGATGCAGGACTCTGTACTTGTCCTTGTTGAACTTCATCTGGTTTCTCTGTGCTCAGCTCTCCAGTCTGTCCAGGTCTCGCTGGATGGCTGCACAGCCTTCAGCTGTCTCAGCCAAGCCTCCCAGCTTGGTGTCATCTGCAAACTTGCTGAGCAGACACTCTGTACCCTCATCAATGTCAATGATGAAGATGTTGAACAGGACTGGACCCAGCACTGATCCCTAGGGGACACCACTAGTCACAGCTCTCCAGCTGGACCTGGCACCATTGATCACCACCCTCTGAACTCTATCTTGCGAACAGCTCCTAACCCACCTCACTGTCCGCGCTTCCATCCCACACTTCCTCAGCTTGCTCACTAAAATGTTATGGGAAATGGTGTCAAAGGCCTTGCTAAGGTTTCCCTGAATTTACCCCTTCCGTTATGGCATCATAAAATGTTATTAGGTTAGTCAAGCATGACCTCCCCTTGGTAAATCCATGCTGACTACTCCTGATAACCTTCTCCTCCAAGTGCCTTGAGATGCCCTTCAAGCATAAATAGCATGGGATTTTTCTGAAGGATTGTAACCTTTTAAATTTTCACAGTCTTTTATCTGTCAAAACTCTAAGTCACTCTTAAGTGTAGTAAGAGTCATAAGGGCATGAAAAGGTCTTTTAAAAAATCTATTTATTTTATTTATAATAATACTGCTATTTCTATTCTTGAGTTTTAGTATTATTGAGCTTCAGGGAAACTGAGGCAGAAGGATATGAGAAACCAAATCCACCAAGCTCCTTAGGTCTATCACCACTATTGAATGAAAGTTTCTGCCGTATGACCAATGTTTCATTGGCCTCAAATAGCTGTTTTCTCTTGGTATGGCTGTATGGCAAAGAAACAGTTGTTGAGCAGCCTCTCCTGGTACGAATGAATTACTGCTTTCCCAGAACAAATAGGATTCAAAGTGTTTTCAACTCCAGGTACAATTACTGCAACAAAGTTTTTCTTTATCACTTTACCACGATGTCAGTGAAAATCTGAATGGATTTACAACTACATTCTGTAAATCATCTGTTAAGCTGAATGGCTACTAAGATGCAGGGTATATTTTCATAGAATTGGGTATCTGAGAAGATGAATCATCCCACTGCTTTAAACAGCTCATGATCTAGAATGTGTCAGACTCCACGTGCTTTTTTCTGTGTACAGGCTCTGAAATCCCTTTTCAAGCAAACACTTAAGGACATTCGTATTACGAAAACCACTTAAGCACTGCTGTCTGTGATTGACTTCCATTTAATTATTCTGCTGAATCTAATTTTCAAGCAACTTTAATTACAGTCAAGCTTAAAAATACACTTAAAAGTCTGGGTTTTTTTTTTAAATCATGCATAAATATAGCATATAAAATGTTCTTTGTAAGTTACATGTGGTGTAAATAAAGCAAGTTAGGGCCAGCTCTGTCTATGTTTTTGTGCTATTAACTCTTTACTATCCTCTCAGCTACTAGCAGACTTGATATTTAGGCCAACTAAACTAGTATCTCATGTGGTATAGAAAACTGTACCAATGCCATCTCACTGAGACAGTACAGTATTATTTATCCCAGCAGAAATGGAGATGCAGGCAGAGTAGAAAGTGTTGTTCCACAATGCTGAATATTAAGCTTTTTTCCTCAAAAATTAATGTTGAATTCAAAGCAAACCTCCCAAAACATTCAAACAAATAATAGTGCAACAAGTTTGTCAAGGCCAGTTCACATACTGTGGCCCATGATAAACAAACAAAACCCAAACCCACCATCATTTGTTCAACTGCTGGGTAAAAGTCTACTACAACATTTTCCAAATTAAGAACAGAAAAAAATAAGCAAACTTGCAGCAATGTGTTCTTTTTAGGGCAGGCATTTTGGTGCAAGACACAAATCTGACAGCAAGGTCACACCAGATGGTTGTCCTACTAGAGTGAAAGCTGGTAAGTAGTACAAGTACTTTCTTATGCCATTTCCACCATCTCCCTGACAGTCTCCTCTGCAGGGAACAGAATTTAGTAAGAAAAAAGTAAGGCACTCACTACAAGAAAGACATTGAGGTCCTCAAGCAGGTCCAGGGAGGGGCAGTAAAGATGGTGAGGGACCTGAAGAGCAGATCTTGTGGGGAGCTTCTGAGGCAATTGGTATTGGTAGTCTGGAGAGGAGAATGAGGGGAGATCTTTTTTGTTTTGTTTTGTTTTGTTTTTTTACCTGAAACAAGGTTGTGAGAGTTGAGTGTCCATCTCTTCTTCTTGGAAACAACTGATAGGATGAGAGGAAACAGACTGAAGTTGCACCAGGGGAGGTTTGGAGCATATATTGGAAGAACTTTCTTCATAGAAAGGGTTGCTGAACACTGGAATAGGCTTCCAAAGGAGGTGGTTGTATCCCCATCCCTGGAGGTGTTTGAAAGACGCAGAGACATGGTGCTAAAGGACATGGTGTAGCACCAGACTTGGTGTAATGAAGGGGAAATTGATTAATGAGATTGTATTTTTCCCCAAACCACAACACTTGGTATTTAGATAATGCTTGGAATGACAATCCTAAATGTCTTTTCCAAACAAAATGATCCTGTGATTCTACAAAACTATTTCCTGAGCTGTCCACATGGTACACAAGCCTTTTAGCAGCAAGCCTTTTAGCAGCATCCTTCTGTAGGAGTAGGTGTCATTCAGCTAAAATGCTTCATGCATTCCATTAACAGCCAAAGCAATGTCTTCTAAAGTTAACATGGCACTTCATGGTCACAATACAATGAAATATAATTTTCACATGAAATATAATTGTTCAGTTTTCATATATTCTTAATGCTGTAGAGCCTCTTTGTTCTAACAATGTGTGTAACCATTTTAAATGTCACAGTACAAAGTAATTTTCACTGCTCCTTGATAGGCCATGTAGATATATATGTATTTTCTGAATAAGCTTTTCATCATTTTCTCTTTGAAAATGTGTCCTCAGTGACCAGTGTGGCCTTCGTTACATTAAGATGCATCACTTCAGTTGTGGATGGCTTGGAAAACAAATTTGCTGTGACTTTCCCTGTGAATGACTGTGGCTACTACTAAGACACTTTATTTTCTTCTGTAGCAGCCACTTTTGTGTTAGTATTTCCTTTCAAATGCTTAAGCTCAGCATTTCACTATTTCACATTATGAACAACTAGAAACTTCCACTCTGAAAATGAGAAAATTTGGGGAAATTATTGCTAAGCCTTATAAAACATTTCCTTTAATTGTTGCATAAAGTGCAATGCCTATTGCTCTTTCAGTACTTCCAGACTTCCTGGAATGTTACTGTCACAGTCACAATTACAGCCCCTGTAAGGATGTAAATTAGCTTAGCTAGGAGTATATCTAGTGACACCTAAAACTGCTCTTAGCAGCACCCATAGACCTTGACCATGACCATCCAGCACCTTCTGTGTCCTGGGCCAGTAGAGCTGCACTCTACACAGATGACATCTACCCCACAACTGGTAAATGTGATGAAATCTGATTTCTAGAACACAATACAGGTTGCCAGTTTTTATGTAAACAAGAGCTATTTTGAAAATACATTTCAAACATTTTTGCATTATAATGACATCTGATATTTCTGGAAACACTGTATAGAGAAATTCATGATTGCATCATGTACAAGGAATGTAAATTCTTGCTGCTTGGAACCCAGAAAAGTGATCTGAAAAAGGAAACAGCTTTCAGCAAAGCAAATAGATTCAGTCATGTGGAAATTCCCCTGGAGAACAACAAAGCTCTGTCAAAATGCTCCCAGGTTTTTGCCTTACTCTAAGCAGGTCCTTCAATTTGCAAACAGTAAAGAATTTGAAGGAGTCTTCTCTTTCAGTTCTCCTCAAACTCTCACTTGACCCTTTCTGCAAATAGACAGAGACACATCTTCATTTCTTTCAGTTCTGCTATATGCTTCTAGAGGTTGTTTTTCAGCAGCTGACAATGCAGGAGATGGTACAAGCAGTGAATCAAACCTTGGCCAACACTTGACTGTCCTGACACCTGCCTCTTAGGGGCAGCTGTGCAAAATCAGAGTCCCAGCGTCACAGCATGGTGCAGCAGGCTAAGCGCAGGATGTTTATTTTCCTATGCAATTCATCAGTCTTTCACAATGCAGGAGGAGAACTCTTCTTTTCTTTTTGTTTTGTTTTGATAAAGGTTAAAACCAGGAGGAAACGTTTCTTCAGGTAGGGTTTTACAGTGAAAACAAAGCATCATGAGCTGCCGTTTTGTTTTGCTTTCTTATACAGATTAGACCTTCTGTGCCTCACATCACAAGCTGGCTTGAACAGCATCTGCTTACAAAAGGCAAGAAGTGACCCTGGTATGTCACAGACAAGGAGGCTGTATCCTTGTCAGTCCCAGCACCTGATGGCCTTGGCCTGGAGGGGCAGCAGCCAGAACTGTTTCCCCAAAACAGGCAGAGCTCACAAAGGCTCCCTTTCCTATCAGTAGAGGAAGTCTCTGCCTGTGTTTTGGAAACCTGTTCTTCAGGTGGGCCGGATGCTTACCCTTATAGCTTCCTTTTCAGTTCTTCAGGCTCTGTTCAGGCAGATGAATTAATTTACTGTCCTTTTCCTATATTAACTTCACTGTAAATATGAGTTTTGTATAACCAAAAAGTTGAAAGAGCTACTACTCAGCAATACAATGAGAGTTCCAGTGGGACTGTTGGGATAGCCATTTCTAAAACATGTAGTGAAAAGAAAAGTAAAATAACCTCAAGCATTTTTCAAGTCTTCAGTGTTAAAGTGAAAAAACAGGTTTTGTTTCTTCTGCACGCATGGCAAGTTTACATTCAAGTGATTGCTGTCAGGACAGCAGTTTCAATCAAGGGCACATCCAAGGAAAACTCAGGTATGGCAGAAAACACTGCTTAGCCTTATTCACCATCCTTTGTTGGATCTGGATTGATTTTGAACTTGCTTATGTTAAGCATAGCCCTGTCTCTTCTGATACCCATGGTATAGAAGCCTGTGGCAAACCTTACTGATATTTTCTGCATCTTTACAAATACCTGTTTAAAACTATTCTTGGGACTTAGAATTTTTGTAGAATCAACCAGGTTGGAAGAGACCTCCAAGATCATCCAGTCCAACCTAGCACCCAGCCCTAACCAATCAACTAGACCATGGCACTAAGTGCCTCATCCAGTCTTTTCTTGAAGACCTCCAGGGACAGCTACTCCACCACCTCCCTGGGCAGCCCATTCCAATGCCAATCACTCTCTCTGTGAAGAACTTCCTCCTAACATCCAGCCTATACTTCCTCTGGCATAGCTTGAGACTGTGTCCCCTTGTTCTGTTGCTGGTTGCCTGGGAGAAGAGATCAACCCCCACCTGGCTACAATGTCCCTTCAGGTAGTTGTGGACAGAAATGAGGTCACCCCTGAGCCTCCTCTCCTCCAGGCTAAACACCCCCAGCTCCCTCAGCTTCTCCTCATAGGGTTTGTGTTCCAGGCCCCTCACCAGCTTTGTCACCCTTCTCTGGACACGCTCCAGCACCTCAGCATCTCTCTTGAATTGAGGGGCCCAGAACTGGACGCAGTACTCAAGGTGTGGCCTGAGCAGTGCTGAGTACAGGGGAAGAATAACCTCCCTTGTCCTACTGGCCACACTGTTCCTGATCCAGGCCAGAATGCCATTGGCTCTCAGCCATGTGGGCACACTGCTAGCTCATCTTCAGCCTACTATCTACCAGTACCCCCAGGTCCCTTTCTTCCCGGCTGCTCTCCAGCCACTCTGTCCCCACACACTTAAGTGGTAGCTTCACACTTAAGTGGTAGCAGCATCAGTAAAAATTCAGGCTGAGGACAAGGAAAGATGGTCATGATGAAAACTGCATTTGAAAACCTTCTCTATTAATGTCAGTGTGGGTCTTTGCATTAAATGATAGGAGAGGCTTAGGGCAACAGTGTAGAGATGTTAATGGTTAATGTAGTGAGACGTGCTCCTCTGTAATTGCCTCTTGTCATTTCTGCAGTGTCCATGAGATATTGCAAAGACAGGGCCCAGTTTACAACCCCACGTCAACTTCTCTCAGACTTGAAGGTAAGTTTTCTTTTTGGCCAAATTGTCAAACTCTGTTGTATTAACAAATCTAGCTAGAAGGTATCACTTCTGGTTTGGAAAAGGCAAAAAGGAGCCACACAGTATTAGGTTATAGCTTTTAGAAAAGAAGAACAGGCAAAATAAAAAGCTGTGCTCCGGGATGATACTTTCAGCCATCAAGTAAGAGGGTTTGCCTCCAATAAAATTGGTAAAACTGTTCCCCTCTCATTTAAATCTGTCAAGTTTGGTCCATTGATTGTCCTAAAGAAAGTAAGCACGCAAAGGCAGAAGTAACATGGAAAAGAACAAAAAGAGCAAACACTAGACAACAAGGTGTAAAACAGCTTAGGAAAAGTAAGAGAAAATAGAACTCAAGGGCACCACAGAAAGCTGAAAATAAATACCTCTAGTGCTCTGAAAGACACTTCTGGCACTAAGTACACAGAAACAGGTTGTAATAACAATGAAATAATTTATTTTATTGAATAATTCCTGGAAATAGTTCAGATCTGCCAAACATTACTAAAGAGATATATGATAGAGGAAATTGTGTTTCTTAATAGCTTGTATCTGAATAAAGAACCTGCTTATAGAATTGACCATTACTATTTCCTTCCTCTCATGTCATACTTTTTCTATTACCTTTTAATCTACAGTATCAAGCACTTGTGCACACCTCTGTCACACACACATACACCCATATGCATCTATCACTGCCAGGTCCATGTGCTATCTGGCTTTCCATCAGCTGCAACAGATCCAAATCAATAAAATAGTGATCACAACAAAACACACACCTAGCAGTATCTATGCTGTGGTCTTTCAACCCTCTCTCAGCACATCCTGCAGCGTTTCTTTTATGGTTTGGCACACCATACTGCCACCTTTTCCAGCCTCCTGACCTGCCATTTGGCCAAGAACTGTCAGTGTGTTCTGGTTTTGCCTGGAATAAAGTTATTTTTCTTCCCAGTAGCTGCTATAGCACTGTTTTGGGTTTAGGATGAGAATAACATTCATAACATTAGTTATGCATCACTTATTTTGGATATTCTATTTACCATTATTACTACTCTCTCTGTATGACTCCTATCAAACTGTCTTTATCTGAACCCATGAGTTTTACTGCTTTTCTCCTGGTTCTCTCCCCTGTCGCGCTGTGGCAGGCCAGTGAACTAGGGGCTGTGTGATGCTTAATTTCCAGCTGAGGTTAAACCGTGGCATTCCTTTTTAGTGCCCAGTGTGGGACATGAGATATATTTGAGATGTACTTCCACCCTCTGCATGTTGCTTCCGCTACTGTACAGAATGGTAGGGCTTGGAAAGGATCTCTAGGGATCTATTGGGGTTTGAGCAGAACTGAACAGTCTGAAAATAAGAACAACAGGCAGGGTAACATTAGGTCATTCTGCTAAGGAGCACAGCTGCAGGAAAATGGCCTTGAGGAAGGCTAGTGGAGAGGCTGTTATCTGTAGTTAGCTGCGTGAGGGGGGCTTGAAGGGGGTAGCTGGTCAGGTCTGCCTCTATGCATGTGGACAGCCCATATTCTGCTATGTAACCTATCAGAGTTACACACATCGTATTGAACCATTATATAAGCATCACTCCTAGCTTCAATAAACAGAACCGACTTTATCCACCACATTGGTGAGGCTGTGTCATTCCGGTTCCCTGCATGGATCCTGAAGAAAAGAACACACACAACAATCATCTAGGGCCTCATTCCTGGAAATATACAAGGTGAGGCTTGACAGGGCTCTGAGCAACCTGATCTAGTAGAGGATGCCCTTGCTTTTTGTGAGGGGCTTGGACAGGATAACTTTTAGAGGTCACTTCAAATCCAGACCATTTTATGATTCTACAATCAACTACAATCTTTTCAGAAAAGACAGAAGAGGGAGAAGGGGTGAAGGGGTGGCCTTGTTTGTTAGGGAAGCTCTGGATGCCATGGAGCTTGTTACCAATGATGAGTGGATTGAGTGCCTTCAGGTAAAAATCCGAGGGCAGACCAATAAGACTGACATACTGGTTGGAGTCTTTACAGGCCACTCAACCAGGAAGAGGAGCTGGATGTATTATTCTATAAGCAACTGCAGGATGTCTCAAGATGGCCAGTTCTTGTAGGTGACTTAAACCTGCCAGATATCTGCCAGGAACTTAACACAGCAGAGAGGAGGCAGTCTAGGTTTTTAGAGAGTATAGAGGATATCTCCTTGACACAGCTGATGTGCCAGCCTACCGGGGTGAGGCTCTGCTCAACCTGCTGTTTATGAATAGAGAAGGGCTGGTCAGAGGCTGTCTGGGGTGCAGTGACTATGAAATAATGAAGTTTTCAATATGCAGTGAAGCTAGGAGGAGCAGCAACAAAATATCCACACTGGACTTCTGGAGGGCAGACGTCAGCTTACTCAAGGACCTAACTTCTCAGGTCTTTCCCAGCCTCCACTAACAAGACCTTGACTTAGTGCAAACACTGCCTAGCAACAACTAAAACATCAGTGTGTTACTGACATTACTCACACCCTAAACCCAAAACACAGCACTGTATCAGCTATTGGGAAAGAAAGTAACTTTATTTCATCCAAACTCAGGATGCTGTTACAATAGCATGGTGCTATCAAACACCTTCAACCTCGCAACTCCTTTCACCTACAAGTAGCCACAAGCCTCTCTCAGACTTGTGCACACTAGGAAGCGTTTTAATGGAACAGAGAGAAGGTATGAAAGTAAGTATAGAAAGAACTGCTATGAGGTTCACACAGCTGCTGGTGACACCAGCAAATCTTCAGCACCAAACGATTGCCAGGTGCTAAAGTCTAAAGGTGAAAGTTAAAGCTTTCTGAGACAGCTGTTACTCATTTTACCTTTGTGCTCCATTTCATTAAGTTCTGTGTTGAAGAACAAGTATTCCATACTCTCCAAAACTCCCAGTAACTTTCCTTCTGCTTACACAGGTACACATCTCTTCTCCCTGGAGGCTTCCTTCCAATCTTGGCCTGCAAGGACCAAATTTAACACATACTCCTAATACAGAATTAAATCAAGAACAGAATAAATAATTAGATACACAAATGAAATCCTGGGGCTGTAAATACTGCATTGTTGCCTTTCGGTAACTTCTGCTTTCATCTACTCACTCCAGAACAAAACTGCTTTGAAACCTCAGTTTACCTGCCAGAAAAAGGCAGCTTCACTAAGCCTTGTAATCTGTAATACAAGATGGCTATAACACTATTTGCTGGAAATAGGAATTGGCAGCAAAAACGAAGAAAAAGAAAACCAGAACACTTCAGCCTGGGCCATCCTCAGTTATGAATGCAGTTCAGGAACACCAACTAATATTGCTCCAGGTCAGTATGTCATACTGGTGGCTGCAATCTCCTCTGCTCATATCCTCTGCTCTTCAGACTAATCTGGAGACATCAGGAATGTCCTTGGTATGCATTAATATAGTGAAGAGAAATAGAACTTCTTGGATGTTTTGCCCGGGTTGTGATTCCAGTTTGTGCCATCCTGTATCATCTCCCTGGTGCAAAATGAAGACAACTCCCAAAAATCCAGAGAAGTACAGACTGTAAGAGAAGTTCACAAACATCACTTTTGATCTACAAAGAAAGTATTAGGAACAAGTGACATAAGTTTCCTTTAACTTGTCATATTTTTCTGGGATGATCAAACTACAGCCAAGCTGTTCCCTGTTTATCCTCTGTGGTCCATGCTTCCCCTCAGCACAGCTCACAGATCATTTTTACCAGTAATATTTAGAAAAGCTTAGAACAAAACCTGCATGCAAAGAAAAAATTCCTCACACTCTCTCTCACTATACTTACACTGGGCTTCTTTAAATTAAAAAAAAATAATAAAAGCTTTTAAATAAAGATACTGAAATTGGAATTTAATTCATGTAAGGTCTTGCTTTACAAAAGGGAGAGGAGGGGAGGAGGAAATGCAGAATCAGAGTCAACTGTCTTCTTAAGTGAAGGGTTACTGCCTAGTTAACTATTCTGTCAAGCACTACACAGACTTCAGTTTTCTAAGCCACGAGAACATTGTCATATGTCTCACTATTCAGGGATCTGGCACTGCCACCAGTGTTTAATATTACTCCATAATGAGCCCTCTAAGATTGCTTTTCAGATGCATGCGACTGAATGCCTGTGAAGTTGGTATATGCAAGAATCCCAGAAGGAATTAATTACTTTGTGTTCTTCACAGATCTTTAAAATCTCTACTGAATGCTGAGGTAAGAAATAGATGCTCAGTAACTAAATGTGCCAAGAGGCCTATGGAAGACTACGTGATCTCACACAGAGCACTTCATGTCTATGATTCAACAATAAAGTTAAATTGATCAGGTCAATTTATTTTCTAGCTTTTGACCTCTGTGCAAATTTTAAACTATTTAAATTTACTTTTTTGTAATGTAGAGCTCTATAGCCAGGTAGGTATAAGCTTTAAACAGTTAATTGTTATTTTGGGACACTCTTCTTTTATATTAGTTCTATTCGTAGGTAGAGAAAACCAACTCAAGGAACAAATTAAGATATTTATTTATGCATCATTACAAATCTTTTTTTCCATTAAACATACTTAACAGGACAACCTATTTGCACTCAGGCCTTTTAGCATTTCAATAAGCTATAATATACACTTTTGGTGCTGTATAAATTATGGTAAAAAATAACTCTCAAAGATACACTGAGGGGACAAGAACTTTAAGCGAAGTATCTCAAGTTGAAATAATCAATTCCCTTCCACAGCAGTTTCTATTTGAGACTATGTATATTCTTTACCCTAGCAAACTATATACAAACAATACCACAAAACTACTAGAAATGCAAAAAGTGTAAAAAATATACACAAACATATACACAAATTGCTGTTTGTCAGAGCTACCATTAAGAAATCCAGTACAAATGCATGATTTGTATTTACATACTTAATCTGCAGTATCCAATTCCTGATTGTAAACAAGATTCAGCATATAGAGCAACTTAAAACAGTTGTCAAAAGCTTAAATCATGAGCTGGGAGACAGAACTATGCAAATTAGGCATCCAAACTGACATAAATACCTACAGGCTTTCTGACAATGCTTATGTTGCTGTGAGAGGTCAGATATTTAAAAGATTTAAAGTATTTAACTAACCTAAACAATTTATTGGATTTCACTGTTTCTCCAACATTTCATTTTAACATTTACTGTTAAACCAGTACCACACTTGCAGGTATATGGATCATGTTCAGTGTGTTGTGTTCATAATAATTTAACAGCTTTTTTGTTTATTAGGAAACCTTTCTTTACAACTCTTTTAAGCAACTGTAGATGAAAGCAAGCAATATATGTTCACGATTAACCACTTAATGAGAAACCAGAACCACACATAGCCCTCAAGCACTGGTGACTGACCTAATGCTTAGCACTAGGCAAGTACACACAGGGTACATCACACTGCTAAAAAGCTGCAGTATTTAGGAACTTTCAACACATGAAGAAAAATGAAAGCTGGCTTTGCATGGATGTAATGATCTTCTACACCCAGTCACTACAAAGACTCTTATGAGGCATGATTTTTGGTTCAGCTTTTGTCTGTTGTTATGGGGTTTTGTTTGATTTTTTGTTTGTTCATTTGTTTTGTGTTTTTGCACTTTTCCAAAAGCTAACTGTCTCTTCTAGGTACTTCTGAGGCACATAACGTATTAAGTGCCAGGATGCTCAGGAAAGCCAAGGATCCGTCTATCAGAACACTAATAGACTACATAACAGCACTCAGTTCAACACTAGACAATATTGATCATTAAACAGTGTCAGTTTACATCCACTACAAATAGCGACTGATTTCAGTGGAAAACTCATGTGCAACAATATTTGTGCAGATCTCCTCCTGCTAACAGAGAACATAGCAAGGCATCCACAGGCTTCTATTTCCAGGAAACACATCCAGAGTCAAATCTCATTTAAGTGCTTGAAAAGTCTTACAGTATTATCATTTAATGAATTCCTTCTCATACACAACATACACTTCAATTCAAAACACAAACGACTCCATAGACCTTTTGAGAACAGGGTTCCAATGTAAAGACCAGTCTGACAAGTTTTGTAGGGTATGTTGTTATGTTGGTTTTTGTTTTTTAAAACATTTCAAACACTGCAAGATCACATTAGAACTGAGAAACGATTCAGACTATACATCTGAAAATAAGAAATCGTTTGGAAAAACATTTAAAAAAAGTAATGTCACTGAATAGGCTCAATAAAGTGCAAGCAGTGAATGCAAGGGTTTACTTAATGAAAAGTGAAGTTTAATAAATGTGTACAGCCTGTGTTGGTGACAATGACAGACAATCTATAAAAATGTTTTAGCCTGACAGCATGCCCTCATATAAAAATATATTCTAATTGCATTGTAGTACAATCAGATTGACAGAACTGAAAATTAAATGAATGCTGAAATGCCAACTGCTCCTTTTCAGCAGGTTGAAAAGGAAGAAAATATGTAGATACCATTACAGTATACTCCAATTAACTGGATGAACTGGACCTGCTGAAATTACAGAGTAGAGTCATTGCAAAGAAAAATGATGCATTGCTACTTACTTGCATTGAGTCATCACCTCCTCTGGAGAAGGCATTCAGGAAGTGCCAAATTGCAAACCTGGAACTCATTCTTGTGCAAAATGCTCACTCTTAGAGCTCTCACCAAAGCGAAGCTCTTTAACTACTGGACAAAAGTAGGAACAGCAGCAAGTATTTTTATATCAGAAAATATTTCATGTCATTCGATTTGCAGGCATTTGTCCTCTCAAAAGCACTTTCTGCTTAAACCAAGTTGTTTAACTGAAATAAATAGGTCTTCAAAGTGAACCATTCCAGTGAACATTACATGATTTTCTTTTCCTCTCACCCAACACAAGATTTTGTTTGTCACTGGAGTTTTGGTTTACGAATAATAACAAAGCAGACTGCAATTTTCCCCAGCAGAAGGGACATTTTCAAATCATTTACCCTCTAGCCAGAATGTTTAGTGTTCAGGAATAGCTAGTGTTTTAACAGGATGAATGAGCAGTAACCATTTTCCTTCAAACACTCCCTTTCTTCCTGTAAGGCCCACCAGTGAAGTTTTCACTAGTAGCAGGTATTAAACAAAAAAAAGTGAACATACTTCCTCATCATGCTTAGAAACTGAAGTCTGATCAATAGCATCTGATGGCACTCTTTTGGTGGAGGTTTTCAATATAGTTTCTTTCCAGAATTTCCTGTTAAAATAAGCACAGAACTATGACAAATTTATGCTGGGGGTAGTGATTCAAAGTGTTAAGTTATTGGAATTCAAAATGCTTATTTTGCTATTCTGAAATAGCCTTTATGTTATATCCTTGTTTTTGCTAATATCAGGACCAAAAAATGTTACTCCCACACAGTTAGTTCCAAGCCTTTTAACTGCCTAGAAACAGAACAATGCCAGTTGCTTGATAAAGTCCTGTAGAGATGCTGGGCACCTACTAAATCGTAAATACATGTCAGTAACAACTTGGATTTTTGAAGTTTTGTTGTTGAAGATCTTTTTTGTTTGGTTTGGGTTTTTTTAATCCTCCCACTTATCCTCAGATCAAATTAAACTGTCAAAAATACTCATTGTCAAGTAACTGACGATGCACAGTTTAAATTAGAAATTGTGTCAGAGCAGCAACTTTGCAACAATATGAACTTTAAATAGAAAATATTAAAGTCTGTATAGAATTTTAACCATGAAATTATGCATTATTTTGATTTTACTTTAATTAGGATTTCTCATTCTTACAAAGAACTGTTGGCCACAATAACATTTAACTGCTGTTTTCCTGAAGAACAGTTCTTTTAGCATTGTAATTAGTGTAACAGAAGAAAAAAACGTTTTTTACATATAATGAGTCATTTAAACAAATTTAAGACACCTTTTGTTTGTAGGATCATCATCAAATGATGCTCTTTTCAATAATCTGTGTAAGGTTCTAAACCACATAAAGGATAATGCACATAACATTTTATTCACACTATAAAAAAGCACAATATACAGGCCATATCCTTTAAAGTGCAACACAACAGAACATTTCTGCAACATTCAGGTTTTTCAGAGACCCACAAAAGTAGGTATTTAATATTTAGGAATAAATCCTGTTCATAGGTGTATCAACATTGAATTTAATTTCTGAATGGTTATCAAGCTTGCCCTTGCTGCAAGTGCCACATTAAAAGCAATGTATATGACCACTAAATGGTATTATCTTATCTGTTTCCACATTACATAGCCTTCATGTCTCATGTCCAGAATGAAAGCTTTATCCTTTAGTCAGTGAAGAGCATCTGCTGAGCCCTTTATCGAAAACAGTTCTTTGACTACCCTCAGAACATTTCTTTTGTAGTTTCACCATACAGGCTTCTGCTTCAGATGTTAGATCTACCAAGAAAAACATGGTAAACAGACCAGAGCAAGCATGTCTCTGAGTTGGCAGCGCATGCTTCGCTAGGTTTGGCACTATTGACCAAAGGTATTGGTAACACACAGTATAAGCAAGTACGAATTTTCTTTTCAATTCATAAATATTTTTGGTTGAATGTTTTGCTAGCAATAGCTGAAACCCTCATTTGTTCCTGAGACGAGCATGACAAAAGAAATTGAGCTCCATCTAAGGCTGCCAATGGGAGAGTCTTCTGCATTTCCAGCCTTGCTACCTGTCTGTTGAGTCAGATTTATAACCTCAGTCCTCCCCAAGGCGCCACTTCTGAGACTCTTCTTGACGGACATCTGGTCTGATCTGGTTTCTCATTCCACCTAGAACATTTGAAGTTGCCTCAGTTGCAACAATGAGAGGTTTCACCACAGTTGGTGGAATTTGACGAAGGACTCCTCCTACTGCTCCAGTTACTCCTCTGTTCTCATGCTCACGAGCAGCAGTCTCATAGATAGTTTGGGCTGTGTCCGTAATTCCCTTCAAGAAATTAATAGAAATGAGTTACAATGAAAGACAAAAAAAGCAACATCTCCTAGTTCTAAGGAAAACTTAAACTGCTCAGCATTTGTCATCTTTGTGATTTGTATTATAACTGTAGTCTAACTACACTGATACAGATATGATTCAGTTCTTCTAATATGGCTCAGAGTAACACAACCACGAACTTAAGGTAACTTTCAGTATCACTTCTTGTACACAAGGGAATCACAGAGTCAGCCAGGTTGGAAGAGACCTCCAAGATCAGCCAGTTCTACTTATGACCCAGCCCTGTCCAATCAGCTAGGCCATGGCTCTAAGTATCTCATCCAGTCTTTTTTTGAACACCTTCAGGAAGCCATGGGGTGCTGTAAGATGTTAAAAAAAATGACAGAATTCAATGAAACTCCCCAACTAAGACCTAACACTTTCCGCACACAGTATCAGGTGCACTTAACTAAAAGCATAACACAATAAACCGGGTCAGCATTCAAACTTTTAATTATCTACCATGGTAAAGAACTTCCACTTGTTCTGAATCTGGTATTGAACTTTAAGAACCTCAGAATTAACAGTAACTGGGTGAGTGACAGTGGGGCCTGGGTGGCAGATAGGAAAGGACAGATGACATAGGGCAGGAAATCAGTTTTACATGTCTCACGACAACTGTAAAACATGCCAAAGTCCCATTCACACTTACCTGCACAATATTAAGTTCAGTTCTGTTTCTCTGATTTTTCCATGCAGTTTCTGTTGTGTTAAGATTACTGATTAAGAACTTAAATTCTCTTCTTCATTCGGTCAGCTTAAGCTGACATGCAGTAGTTTAATCAAACTTAGGAATAATTTAAGAATAAGGACAATTACTTCACCACTCACCTCTTTTACTACACAGTATGCTTTGGCTACACCTTCCCGTAGGTCTACTGGCTGATGAGCGAAACGATGGCGAGGGAATCGTTTGACCTTTTTTGCTTCAATAAAAGTAGGCCCTGGTGATACCATATCATATGCAGTTTCTGCAGCCGCCTGAAGATCCAGAGTGAATGCAAAACATACAAGAAGTTTTATGGTATCTGATTACAAATTTGAACTACTAATAGAAACAGATTAAAGAATTAAAAGAACTCTAATTAAAAAAAAAAATTCATTTACAGCAGATTCAAGTTTTGTACAAGGAAGTCTGGAATGGGTGCAGCTCTAACTACACATTAAGCTCCATGACCAAAGAATGAATGTGGAAAATTAACATGCGCAAAGAACTCATCTTTCTCAAGATCAGTGATTTTTTTAATGTAGCTTAGTACTTTAGTATTAAACAGTATGCTGGAACACATTCAAGACATTAACAACATGCAACAGCTTGGGTGTTCATCAACATTTAACACATTTTTTTAACCACTGCATTTGATGCCATAATTCTCATCTCAGATTAGTACAATCTTTGCCTAGGCTCTGCTTTCCTATGGATGCAGATGTTTATGCTTTGTTTAGTACATGCACCCAAACTTAAAAATACAGTTACTAGCTAAATTTAGAGTACTTACTAGCAACACTTCTCATTTTATGTTTAACTCCAGCAGTAATAACTGTACCTGTATAGTTTGAACCATTCTGTTTGTTAGCTCCAGTGCTGCCATTGCAGTGGAAGTACCAAAAGAAGCTGCTCCTCTTTGAAAGCCTCTTACAATACGGCCATCCTTTCGGTACTGCTCTATTGGTAACCACACCAAGTCTTTCAGACCTTGGACTTAAAATGAACAGAAGACCACAGTTAGAAAGTTCTCTTACATCACAGGAATGCCTTGAGAGGAAGCAAAAACAAGTGTCAGCATTATCTGGGAGAGGTGCTGGGTTTTGTAAATTTGTTTTTTTTTAAAAACAACTGCCATACAGTTCTCAGTAGAAATGAGAATTAACTTACCTAACTGCACTAGTGAATGCATAGGCCCGACTCCTCCCAGAATTCCTGGCAGCTGGTTTTTCTTTATATCATTAAGCCATTCACTGATGGCATAGGAGAACAATTTATCCA
The DNA here is from genome assembly GCF_015220805.1 of Pogoniulus pusillus. NCBI lineage: Eukaryota > Metazoa > Chordata > Aves > Piciformes > Lybiidae > Pogoniulus > Pogoniulus pusillus. The sequence continues at coordinate 15,797,625 of NC_087264.1, read as the reverse complement.
CACCTAATAAACTAAAAGAAAAAAAAAATCTAAACCAAGCAATTCCTAGTAACACAAATACATTTTTTGAAGTAAACAATGATGTCATTGAAACAAGAATATTTTCAAGCAGCATCTTCTGCTAATCCAATCATTTCACATCCATGTGCTTCACAGAACAGAAGTTCAAGACAGCATGATCACACAGAGTTCAACAGGAAGCAAACAAGCAGCTAAAGCAGTTTCACACCCAGACTAGCACATACAGTAAATATTGCTCTGAAAATAGATGCTCTTCTTGAACAATATATGTTTGACAGAAATTGGAATCAAGAAATATTTGTGAAGTCAAAAAGTATCCTGGATTTTAAAACTATCTTGGATTTTAAAAGTAACACATTAGAGAGTTTCCTTTTTCTTGTTACATTCAGTTATTCACTATAAACATGTTTGACTTGCAAACACAATGTTAATCTATAATTTCATACACTTACCCATGTCTGTAACAAAGTCTCTTCAGCTTTAATTCTGAGCAGTTTAACTGAGCAAGCCCAATAAGAATCCCAGCTAGTGTCCCCTGTAAGTGAAATATTTTATCACATGAATTTACTCATCCTGTATAATCTGTAGGTCAGAAACAATCTCATCATCTCTACTGTCATTGCAAGTATTCATGCCTAAATTGGCTCTCCCCTGGTCTCTCAAATGCTACTTTTTACAGTGCCATGAATGACGTTACATGAAAACTTGTTAAAGATGAGCTCTGGCTTAACTGGCAACTGTGAGAAAAACGTATGGATATAAGAGGGCTTCTTCAGAAATATTTAAGACATAACAAAGTATGTACACATAGCTCTGGTGTTAGCATGTTCCAAATGTTCTAACCCTTGAAGAAAACAAGGAGTTAAAAAAAGTCAATACTTTTTTCTGATATTAATAAGGAATAAAAAAAAAAAGCACTACTCTGTCATAAGACAGTGGTATTATCCTTTGAGAGGCACCATGACTGGAAAAAAAAGATTTCCAGTCACCGAGTCAATAAATGTGTCTTTAAAGTCCATTTTGAATTAACCACACCTGAAGGTGTCGTGATAGGCCTAAGCAGGCCAAAATGGGCTTATATGTGTCCTGGCTTGCCCAGACATGTTTTTCTGCTCTCCCTCCTTCTGTTCTGTGGAGGAGCAACTGTGGGAAAGAGGACAAAGAACCTGAAGCCACTGAATCCAAGGACTCTGGCCTGCCCAGACTTGTTTACATTCTGTGGTAAACAAGGTACACACACACTTAGCTTGTGCCTGCCTTGTGCAAGACCTATGCTTTTTCAAATTTGAGTAAAGCAAGACTATAGCTTCACCTAATACGATTCAAGCTTGGCTAACTGCCATTCTGATTGGTTATTCTGCGTCCAAAGGCCCATTAGTCTTCGGCTATATTGATAAAAAGAGATGAGCAGAAAAAAACAATGTGCTCTGCTGTTGTATTCATGCCTGCTGCTGCCATTGCTCACTGCCTTATTGTATCCTGAACTGCCTGGAAACTGCCTGCCTCAAGTTTACCAGGAACAGGCTCTAAATGCCTGCACAGCCACTGTGACATTGTGCTAAGACTGCACATTGCAAGACATCCTGCCTATACCTGAAAGTCTCCTGCCAAGACAGAAAGTCCTGGAGATACACGGATCGTCCAGAGAAGCCAGGATAAAGCCAGAGATTGTCTGTCTCCTTTCCTTTCCCCAGAAGTCTGGGAGTGACCACCAAGACAGTAACAGAATTCCCTGAAAGTGTTTGGGTGCTGTTTGAAGCTGTAGCTAGCCCCGCAAGTTGGGAGATATTTTGTGAGTAAATACTTAAAAGCCCCTTATAATTCACCTAGCCTTCTACCATAAGCAGAAAGAAGCTCCTTGAGTCCATCTAGAGGGCACGCGGTATATTGACCGCAGCAACCTCCTCTTCCTGTTCAATTGAGTCCAATTAATGTTTATATATTTTTGCAAGTTATTTCTAGATCTAGTTATTCGTCTGTATGTTTCCATGATGGGGAGAAGAATTGATTATTATTAAAATCAGTGGTCAGGGGTGGTGAGAGTTCTGAATATCAAAATTAATAAACAGTATTAATTATTGTTGGACAAATATTATCTCGCATTAATTAATCACTCCTCCATAACAGAAGGATTCAGCCCCTATTATTCAAATTAACAGTGAAACGACATTAAGCGAAACTAAGGAAGAAAAGGTTCACATTTCTCCAGATCAAATCAATAATTAGAGGGAGCACAACAATATGCCCCAGCTCACAGTGGGGAAAAACATCAAACAAAGAACATCACTTTTTTTGTTCTACATCATCAGTGCTATACACAAACCTGGTCCATCGACACATGTTTGCCATGGTAATCAAGACGTATCGGAACTTCTGATGTAAAACGAAATTCTCTGAGATAGACGAGGGAAATTTTACAGTGAGAAAACACGAAAAGGAAATAAAACCATATATTCTCTATTTACTGGGTTAGTACTTTAGAATTAAGAGTACAATTCAGCTTCTCTTGGTTTATTAACATCTAGTTAACATTACACCATTTATGATAAATTCAGTGGTCCTCAAAGTGCTAATAATCCTGCAAGTTAACTTCTTCCCTCAATTTTCATAGCGTGCATTTCAGTTACAAAGCCCCCACAAAAAGTGAATGGCTAATGATGCTTCTGTGAGCACAATTTAGCCCTGCAGCTGGAACTCAGGAAAAACTTCTATTTGTGATATATGTGGTGAAATAGAACGACAGTTTCTCATATTTTGGCTCTGCACTGCCTCCTGAAGTATACATCTGTTGTTAGAGGCATCTGCACACAAAAATCTTTTGGAAAACAAGATGCATATTTCATACTGATTTCCCAGTCAGGTCTATGTGGATCACACTGCACCAGGGCAGAGGAGAGCCTCCCCTCGATATGCTTGGCCATCCCAGGTCCTTCAGCCTCTCCTCATAAGCCATGCCCTCCAGTCCCCTCATCATCCTTGTAGCCCTCTGCTGGACCCTCTCCAGCAGATCCCTGTGCCTTTTAAACTGGGGAGCCCAAAACTGAATGCAGTACTCCAGATCTATATACTCTCGTCTCTGGTCATATTAGATCCAACTTACATTGCTAGACAGAAGAGCACAAACACTGCTCTTATTTATATATAAAACATCTCATTACTGCTTCTGTACATGGCAGAGCTTTAATTAATTTTATCTTCTTGATCACAGTAGCAAGTAAAATCTAACAGAAACAATAAATAAATTTCATTTCCACAATCAGTCAATAAACAAACAATGCACCTTGTCATAAGGTCTGAACAGCTCATCATCACATTTTCTAAAAGCATCCATCAGAGCAGCAGTGTGCCACTGCAAAATTTTAATAAAAGCTTACCTGAAAAATACAGGCTGATCACTGTACGATGTCACTTCTTCTGAGAAATGAGGATCCTCTCCACTAATCACATCCATAGAATCAATGCTACCATTTTCATTTGCTTGTTTGTGTGACGAGAAAGAAATCACTGGACTTGGGTCCTTAAGGCTGCTGACATGCCGGGGCAAACTACACGTAACTTCAGCACCTGGAGACTTTTTAACTAAGGTAAGAAGTTATATATATATACAGTCAACTGATGCACATTTTTCACAAGAAGTCTGAGTTTATACAATTACTGCATCCTGAGTAAGCTCTAATGCTTATTAATACAAACTACTAACAGGGCAATATTTGTCTTCATAAGATAGTATCTTACTAAGCTTAAGTTGGGGTTTATGCACCTGCATAAATAATCTGCTTTTAATGGCAGTACTTAATTATCTATGCATTTCAGCATGGTGTCTCAACAGATATAAGTAATGTATAGCTGCTAATAATGTCACAAAATATGTCAACATACACTGGCTGTTGCATCAGGTGGTGCAGTTCATTAGAAGTACTGCTTTAACTGTATAAGTGCATTGCACTATCTGTTTATAATCATGAACTCTTCCTTTCTCCAAGAATTAACAACTACAAGCTATCAGACAGATACGTTCTTCTATGCAAGAGGTATTAAATAATGTATTTGTTTTACATAATAACAACTCTTAATATTATACAATCCTCTTTTTTCAGAAGTTCTTATTAAATACGCTCAAATTTTGGTGAAGTCTTTTATATAATTGGGATCCCAGGTGCTGAACACTTTTAATGGTATTTATGGGTTTGGGGGTAGTGGTGGTTTGTTTTGTATTAATTTTTTTTGTGTTGTGTTTTGTTGTTGTTTTTTTAAATTAATTTTTGGTTTTACACTCACAAGACTCAAGTGTGAATTTATAGATACACAAACACATTGAAGGAGTAAGAAAAAGAATTTTTGTACTAGATTTTTGAAAAATTCACCTTCAGGATCTGGAGTAATTAGAAGTTCTACTTCTGTAGAGAGGCTAGTGAAAAAATCCTTCAGGAAAAACAAGGCATCCTAATGTCAAAAATAAAATACAATCAGGTTAAAAAAATATATAGCACATTCTCTAAGCTCTTCTCTATTATCTACTATTCCAGCTCTTTTTTCTACAAAAAATATGAACCAAAACGTATTTCTTTTTGATCCATTAAAATGTGGAAAACTCACACAGTAATCTAGGACAGAAAAGAGAAAGATATTCTTTGTTATTGCCCCCTGCTACGTATAATATGACTTAATAATCTAAATGGCTCTTAGAACTCCAGGGTTGTATTCATCATCTCTAGTCTCATTTTAGAGACTAATTTCAGAAACCAAGTGTTTAAGGTCCACAAACTTTTTTCAGATTTCCAATAAAAAGAAGTTCAAGTATATTTCTATTCACCTTTAATACTGCCAATGTTAGACAAATTATTCCAAATCAGATCTTGCTATTGCTTCACTAAAAGACATTAATACCTCTGTTGTTACTGTTCTGAAGTTATTGTATCTCATTTTCTTTTTTGACACATGCATTATCCTACCATTAATGATTTCTGTAGTTTCTTTTCTTTTTGATTCCAGCTGATATTACTATCTGTGAGTGTAACAAGAATTTATAACACGACTCCATGCAGCCTTCTACTTCCAAGAAAGCTGTGGTTAATCCTGCAGAAGTTGTAAAGGTGATTTTTTTTTTTAATGGTACAAAAGATAAGACTTGGAAAATTATCAAGAGGGAGACACTGCCTCACTAGATGGCAGTATTACCATGCTATTTTTCTACACGAAATTATTAAAATCCAGAGTTCCATTTTCCTAACAGCAAAATGAAAAACCTGGTCTCTAACACATGCTAAGGGAAACAGAAGGCAGGCATGAACTCTCAGTTGTCTTGAGAAAACACACAACTCTCTGCAGGTGACAAATTAAGCAAGAAATGTCTCAGCAAGGAGTAACAACTGCACTTAAGATTTGAATGCACAAACACATGTAGCTTCCTTAGCAGCACAGAAGAAAAGCCCATCTATTTCTTGAGTATATGAAAAATACTCTGCACGAAGGTTTTCTAAAGAAAGTAAAACAATTTCTCCCATTTCTGATCTTCATGCCACTGCAGTTGGTAGCAAGACCGAAGCCTTCAGGATTTCAAATCAGTTCTCTCATGTCAAGTGCCCTCGACTGCAATCTTGTGAACAGCTTCTGGATTAATGATTAACTTTTCTCCATTAAAAAACACAAAAGCCACTTCATGAACAAAGAAAGCAAGATCATTCAAAATTAAGTGTATGTTTTTTAAAAGTCACGATTTCAAAACGTGTGAGAGCATCAAAAAGTCTCCACAGGTAAACTGGTATTGCAGAGGAAACATTAAGTCTACAGATAACCTTAGTTTTAACATTAAAAGTAGGCTGGTCTCTGCAAGAGCTGGAGCAGAAAACAGAGCAGCAGAGATCCAAAGACATGTGACTGATCATAAGTAAAAAAAATAAAGTAAATCAAGAAAATTACCCCATAAACAAGTGTAATGGTTGCAAGTATCTGGTAAAAAATCCAACACTATTAACTGATTTTTTTTCACACTGGCACAACCAACCTGGTCAATGTTGAGGCGAAGTGGCATTAATGAAACACGTAAACAACATTCCTGTGGGGATCTGCCAGACTCTGGACGGACATGTAATGCTTTAACTGTTAACTGAAAAAAAAACAAGATGATAAAGAATAGTATTAAATCTCAGAACACCCCCACAATGACAATCCAACTCCTGCAATTATGATTAATTAACACATGCTGTAACTGTACCATGTTTGAATGTGCTTTTCTGGGCATCTCCTTACTGCAGTAGAGATAGAGAAATTTATTCATCTGTGATGTAGCTAAGCGATCTCTTATCTCCAGGTCTTGAACAATAAAAACCTGCCGTGACACGGGTTGCTCCAACAGACTCGATTCACTGTCTGCACCAACTGGAGGGTATATCTCATGCTGAAATTTCACCTTTTAAAAAGGAAAGGAAACCATAATGATCTGAGGCTTCAGTGAAAAACAACCTTTAGCAATAGAACACTCTTTAATAAATCAATCAATAGAAACACAACACATGCAAGAGCTTTAAAAGCCATCTATTATTTTTAATTTACAGGAGAAGTTCAGATTTTTTCCCATCTAGCACTAGAAACCTTCCAATTTCTAGATGTAAATGCATTCATATTTTAGGGTGCAATTTAAAGCCAAAGAGTCAGTGCAAGACAAAGAACAAGTTTTGCTTCTTGCTTTAATACCAACTCTACTTTTTCTTCTCCATCCTGATATCTTTCTTACATCTTGTCGAAGATTGTACCAGGCAATCTTGCAATTCTTGAATCCTGCACCTTCTACATTTAGAGAAGTAAGGTTTCTTCCCTGCCAGACTTCTCGAGTAGATTCTTCCAGTCTCAGTTTCCTCTTTTTTCTACTCACTTTAGTCCATACAAATTCTAAACCATTACCTTTCTTAAAATTCTAAAGACTTCTGAAATCTCTCCTTTTCCTCTCTTCTTGATGTAGTTCTCATTTTCAATCGAAGACCTGTGGTTACCTACAGATCATTACCTGTCTCAATAATGCCCATAGCATCCTTGCCTGCAATGTAATGAAGCAGAGCACACATAGCAAGCAGAACAGTGGCCTCCTCTGGCCAGATACTGAGATGTTAAGAAATATTCTATTTAAGTGCCCAGAACTCAAGATGTGTGATAATGAACATTTAAGCACTGAAGAGAAACACAGATATTTATCATAAACACTGCTCAGAAACTTTTTTTCCTTTAAATTTCTCTTTACATTTTTTAATATTTATTTTCTCCTTAATTACTTAAGAATCATTATTATTATTAAACCTTTAGAAAGGCCTTTAGAAACAACTATATTCACAAAATAACAAATACTATGCTAGGAGAACAAACTCACTTTTAGTTAAACTCAAAATTCACTACCTTCTAAATGACTGCTTAGATGTAGGTACTAAGGGAAGAAATTATACCAAATTCTAATGGAAATTTATGAAACATGTAAGGAAATACACACAGACAGTCATGACTGAAGCTGTTTCTGTCATTCACCTTGCTTAACTGTATTTCCATTAGGAAGTCTGGGTTTCTTCCTCTTCCCCCACATGTCGTACTCCGTCCATGCCTTGTTGGTGTATGAGATGGAGAACTATGGGGGCTTCTGGGAAAATAAAACAACCAAAAACTCACCACTTGCACAGATTAAACTGAGATTATTTTGAAACTGGTTACAAGAGAAAAATACTAGAAGATACTAATAAAATGCTGGAAGCCGTTACTGTTAGACAAATGCTTCCTTTTTATTGTTCATGTAATGCATATTTAAGCAAAATGTTAGGTGTATGCTTCCCACTAAATTAAGTCATAAAACGTTTCCTTAATTTTGGCTGTGATAGTATTAATTACTTCTTACTTTACATGATATCCTGAAAACCAGATTCCAGCCACCAGAGCAATAGTCTCTTACGCTCCTTCAGCACCAACCACTTGAGGAAAATTTAACTTAAAATTCAGCCATTAAAAGCAAACCCAACCTGTCCATCCCCCAAAACCACCAGAACCAAACCCAGCTTGTCCAGGATAAAACTTGGGAAAAATACATTCTGGTGTGTGAAGCTAGACTGCCTAAGAAGTTCTCTACCAACCCAAACCATTCTATAATTATTTGTGAGGAAGGATGAAAGAAACAAGCAAGGGAGACTTGACTAGTGAGATTAACCTGAAATCAAAAGGAAAATTAAGTATTTTTAAATATTCCAATCTACAGAATTGCATCAAATACTCACATGAAACTTTTAGCTGGAGATGTTGGTGGTGCAGTCCCAAAATCTCTTCCACCATAAAGATGCCAAATGAGAGAGATTTCCTTTACAACATAGCGTACTAGAGGAACAGGAAAATGAAGGGGAGCTTTGCTTGTATCTGTTTTTTTAATAGGTTGGCTGAAATGATTTTCCTTTACGATAATTGCATCATCAACCAATATTTTTATCACTGGCTCTTCCTCTTTTTCCTAATTAAAAAAACAAAACCAAAAATATATATATATACATAGCATGGACAAGGTGAAATCTGCTTTATTGAGATGCCCAGTTCTTTCCTATGAAAATCAACTATTCCATAGTATCTTCTTAAGTTTATACAACACCAGCACGGTTTACGAACAATTTTTACATAGAAACTTAAAGACAACAGCACATAAACTAGAAGCTGATAAATGGTTGGAAAAAAAAATCCTCATCCAAACTGTTAACAAAACAAGAGGTGAAAACAAACAAAAAAACCCATGTGATAGCCCAGGTTACCATATTAGCAGTTTTAGAAAGAAAGGCACCTAGAGACAAACACAGATTCTAATTATGGATCCAGAACTAATTCAGTCTTGCAAGAGGACTAAAACTAGAGATGCTGTAAAAAACATGAACGGAAACTGTTTTCAACGAGTTTGAGTACAGTTTCCTAATTCTCTTAATGCAATGGACAGCAGTGTAAAATGGTATCTAAACTAGTGTCTGAGGTTTTGCAAGGGTCTTAGGCCCACAAAAGCATTGAAAGCTTAGACCATTGCATGCTCGTATTACTATGAATAAAAGACTAGAAGATCTGCAAAGCTGCTATTTTCATCAATACTGTATTTTGCTTAAAACATCATTTTCTTTTTTAACCATGTCATTACCATAAGTTAAAATGGCAATGACAAAATAGAACAGGAAAACTGGCAATGTAATGCAATATTCACATCAGTGAACGATTACATACTGCTGAGATACATACTTGCACTCAATCTTAACAGTAACAATGCATGAAGTCCGTTCAAACTGAAAGGACATTATTAAGCTACAGCAAAAAACTGTGAAGTTGTCCAGGTCTTGCACGTGCTTTTCTCTAATTTGCTTTATATATGGATTTAATATTTTTTTAAGAAATTCTCAAAGCTTCTTACAGCAACAGCAACTTTGGGTGCAAAAAGAATGCAAAAATCATCACTTTCTGCAGGAACATCTCCCATGGCTTCATTTATCAGGTGATGAGTGAATGATGTGTAAGTAGGACTTGAATCTTGTGAGAGATTTCCACTTTCATCTGGAAACAGGAAGAGATCTGAGCAAGATGGCTCCCGAGTTTGAGATCTATCATCCAAGACTCCTAGAGTTGAAGGAATGTAGAGAAAAGACACCTTTCAGTGGAAAAATCTTTACAAAATACGAAAATATGAACAAAGTAACCTAACAGTTACCTAAAATGTATTACTTCAACGACATCAAAGGAATTTGCTTATTATACATCTTAAATTCATTTCTACTATAAATAAAATACAATCCTCAAAAAATTAATTTGCTGTTTAACTGACAGTGATTACCACATAATAAGTAGCTACTGCTAGAGATGAACAGACAAAATACAGAAGAGCTATTTGTAAAAAACCCACAGACACCAAAATCCCGTTTTTGCATTCAAAGTTTCTCACAATGCCCAATCAATAACTTTCGGTACTGCATGGACTCAACTTCCACAACCAGGAAGAGGAGCAGACATCACAGAAATAACGATATTCTCCTTACAGCACAATATTCTTAGCCAATTTAAATGTGGTCTTAACTCTGGTCATGATGCAAAATCCATAATCCTGTGACAAAAAACAATTATCCTGTTTTACCTGCTCATTGACTCAGAACTGTACCATCCTCCTAGGTTCCTTCATACACAGAGGTTTCTGATCCCTCTACGCTGCAGTATACATATATGCCATATAAACTTACACCCATAGTAGCTTTTATTCCTAGAGAATGTGGAGTCTCAGTCTCAAGAGGTCAGATTCTTTCCTTGCCTTTTTTTTAATGAGGATCTTAAATGACTTTTACATTACTGTTACTAAAAGCAGAATCTGTTTGAAGACTTCAGACATCATAGGAATGGTCTCATTCTTGTTACAGCATCACCACATACACAAAACTTGTAACCCAAAGCTTGTAACCCACTTTGCTTCCAGAGAGGTTGTACGTATGTCTCAAGAGGAGTTTTACCATTAGACTCTGGCTTCATAGCAGAAGCAGACTGTTGAGTCTCAATTTCCTCCATTGCATCACTCATCAAATCCCGTAAAATCTGCTGCTCTGATTCAGCAAGGACTGGTCCATGGGAAGATGGTTGGCTAAAGGTCTCTACCTGTAGGAGAGGAACTATACATAGTTATATTTTACAAGGTAACTATAATATCATGCTGAGTAAGATTTTGCCGTAACAGCTTAAAACACAGCTCATAAACTGTAAGAAGTAACACTTTAACATTATAAATAAACATGATGATTTGTAAAGTCAGTTAGAACATCTACTTCAGAGTGCTTTGATCATGAGAGTACTTGGACAGCTCAGATATGCTCTGAAATCACTTTTCTAAGACAAGAACAAGGTACAAGAGATAAACAGTACAAAACATTTTAAGTAGTGAACAAAGCAGAAAAACCAAGGCAACATTTTTCATGAAATACACTGTAAAGTAGATGTTAGTTTCTACAGAAAAAGAATAGAGATATCAAAAATAAACCATATTACCAGGAAGCATAAAATTATGTTGATAAAACTTTGCCATTTTATACCTTCATTTTTGGCTTGCTAACTCCACGTTTAATCTCTGTCTTAGCAGGTGGATGCAAATCACCATAACTTGCAATATACTGAATGAGATTCATTAGTGCAGCACATGAGTCTGAGCAGGTACGAATATGGATTACATCACTGGAACAGTGCAGCTCAAAACGTGGTTTAGTCTAGATAACAACAGTAAAAAAGATAAAAACACACTTCAAATCAACTTGAAGTTCTGTAAAAATACCATCTGTATCTGTGGGTTTGTAAATTAATTTACTTAGCTAGTCAAAAACACTAAAAAAAATACACCATGTGAAATGAAAAACCTTCCCGGATTTGAAGTAAAACAATTTTCAAATCGGAATCTGTCAGAGAATTTCACTTGTGATTAAATACTTACTCTTTCCCCATCACAATCAGATTTTACTGCTGTGATGGTTAGTTCCAGCAGTCCCATATCCATAACACGAACATAATCTGAAAGATAATGATTAATTAAAAAAAAAAAACAAGCCAAATAGCAAACAAAAATACAACCAACCAAAGCTTATGACTTATTAACATAAACCACGCTCGGTACATATTTTTGGTTATTAAATCATTAGAAAGAGCATGAACATAAAAAGGGATGTTTTCCATCAAACCTTTTCTATGTCTGCACTCCCTTCTTTTATGAAGATTACTCAAGTTTCTGCTACTCAAATCAAGAACTCAAATCTTTTCAATCTAATGTAATAACACCACTGCTACAATCTATGTGCAGGTTATCTATCCTCATCACATTTGTGTTAGAGAAATAGAGCACATAGAAGTTAGTTGACTAAGCATCCCAGCAGTTTTCAGCTGAAGTGAGAGAGAGGAAATGTTTGCATTTTACAACTCTTTCAGTATTATGGCTAACTTGGCTACTTGTTTAAACAAAACAGGAATATCTTTATTCTGTCCTTCACTTCTCTTACCTAAGCTAAATGCACATATCTGTCTTGCCAAGGTTTCACCGTTTCCTCAATGCATTTGTTAAATACTGATTCAAGTTCCTCAGTCATTAAAGGCTGTTACTACATGAATGAGAGCAAACCAGTGGGTATCACTCTTTTCAGAACCTAGAACTATGTCATATAATGCTTTTCAAGTTCAACTACACAGAATATAGACCTCATAAAATGAGACCTCTTTGGGTGACAACTCCAGAGTTTTAAAAACACACCTTTTTTTTTTTTCCCCCAAATACACATTGTAGAGCTGTAAGGAGAACATAAGTTGTTGGCCTCTGACACAGCTTCCTCATCCACAAATCCAAACTAGGGCACTCAGATTTTCAAGGACACTGCACTATTCATTCATACTCATCTCCTCAGACCCCTTCATCAATAACTTTTATATATGCTGAATAAGCCTTTGACTTGGTTTCTTTAGGCTCTGTAGTTCATTAGTCACATCTAAAATATCCTTACCTCTATGGAGGTTCACTGTAACAGTGTTGCACTTGTCCGACAGATGCAAAGCAGCTTCATCTAAAATTATCCTAAAGATTGAAAAATAAATAAATAACCATGCTAGAGAAATGCTGTGTAATTCACTAGACAAAATAAATTAGCACAGAAGCAGATAATTAAAAACACAAGCACATCAGGCACACCTTAAATCCAAATTCTTCATCTGAACCTTATCTGCAGTTCAGTGTGTACTAATTGTCCCTAGATTAAAAATGAATATTTTTGGTACACAGAATTAACACCTCTTATTTACTTCGGTTTGGCTTTTTTTTCACTTTTTAATACAACAGCAGAAACATTTGTTTTGAAGATAATTTACAAGGTTTTATCAATAGAAGCATGCAATTTGACAGATGTTTCACATCAGAACAGTGTATGACAGAATGAATATTCAACTGAAGTTGCAGGAAAAATTATGAAAAAGTTACAGACATGTAGTATTTAGTGTCTCTAAATAACAAGTGTAAGAAATCTTAAGGTGCTACTAATTAACAAAATAAACACAATTTCCTTTCAGCACCTCTTTCAACCATACTAGAAACTGAATTGCTAATTGTTAAAGAAAGGAATCCAACTTGTATTTAATTTAATAAACCAGAAGCATTACACATAAGTATATTTCAAAAGATACAAACTAGTGCGATCAATTACACAATACAAATGCTTCGAAGTCAAGAAAAGTAGATAGGCATTACATGTTTTATAGGAGCTCCCATGTTTCACAATCACTTAAATTATACCTGAGAGTAGAAGAAGATTTATCTACTGCAACATTGCTGGAAATGCTGAAAGTTTCAACAGTAAGTAGAGATCTGACCGGCAAAAATAAGGGCCTAACAACAAATAGGAAGAAGGAAACAAAAATTAATACTCTGCACTTATTCAGAAGTGCAATCCAAGTCCTACAGATTACATAGCTAGACCTTCCCAGGTATAGGCAAGTGCTTATCCTACTTCAAGTATCTTACAGTTTAAGGGATTTCTGTTAAGCACTTTTTTTCAAACAAGACTAAATGTTCCTTAAAGTACGCAAACTCAAACATTCCTAAAGAATAAATATATAGCTGTGGTGCTGCTCAATTATGTACACCAGCATTTTATTTACCTGTAATCAAGAGCACAACTCCACAGATGTACATGAAACGTTGTAATTGTAGCTGGAGGATTATATCCCAGAACAGGCTCATCAGAAATATTCAAAAAATATAAAATCTAAGAATTACAAGCACATGATTATAACACTTCAATATTTGTTCAATATACAGGCAACTATGCATTAGAAAAACAATCTGTTGCATGTACAACAACTGATTAGTAGAAGGAAAAGGGAGCGAACAATCTTAGGTATTTAAAGTTGTTCGATACAGAAAAGCATGAAATAGAAACTGGGAAAAAAATACAACATCCAAACTGTAGCCTCAAAGGTATGGAAAAGACCAAACCACAGATATTTAAGTGGCTCCTTGTACAATGCCGCACAATCTATTTTTAAAGCATTTCCTAGTCTCATTCATCTTTCTTTGCAGTTGTTGTTATAGCCTTAGCATTATCTTTGTTTGCTCCTCTTGTAACACTGTACATCGTTAAAGTTATCTTTACCTTCCAGGAAGGGTGGGGTCAGATGGACATGAAGCCTGCTCAAAATCAGAAACATGTGCAAGCGCTTTGCATAAACTGTTTTTCCTACGCATTACTCTGTGAAATAACCTACTGTCTTCCTTTGTACGAGTTGTCATGAGTCTCTCTCAAATCTATTATGCTAAAAATGTTCTTCTAATTTTTTTCCAAACCTGAAGTATACTAACACTGATAGCCTTCTAATTATTCCCCTTACCTACTTCTTTGGCCACTTTGCCTGCTCTCCCTTAAAAAAAAAAAAACAAAGATTCCCAAGTGCATTACAGGCAACGGAGCATGAGCAAAATTTCCCAGAGCAAATAAGTAACACACTGTAAAGCAGGCTATACAAACAGATAAGAATACCATGCTGACAAGAAAATACTGGCACAGCAGAGCCCAAAGCACTGACTTCTGCTCCATTCAGTATTAAAAAAAAATGCATATAAAAACAAACACACCACATGTACTGGAGGATAAACTTGAATGTCAGGGTTTACTAATACAGTATGGTGTAAAGTACATGCACATACAGGCAACTCTATTGCTGCTGCTTTAACGGCAATGTCCAATTTCATGCACATTTGCATGCAGCAGCTTCCAGACCAAGGCTCTCTAGCCCTGTCTGCTCTGCTATAGCCCTGCATCCATACACATCAGTACTACCCTTCTAATTCAGAAGGTTGTGTTACAAGCATTGACGTAAACTGCTGCTTACTACTTCCCCAAGGTCGTCTTCTCCATTAGTGCTATTCAAACAGCGTAACAAGAAACAGACAGGGGAGAAACAAAACTTGAGGAATGAAGTGAGCAGAAGGGAAACAAAAGAAACACAGAAATGCTTTCAGTGCTGCAAGAAGCCATGCTTGCTTGGTTTGAGGGTTTTATATCAAAGATTATCTAAGTATCACTGGACTAATGAGATTTTTCCATTTGAACATGTTGTGGGCAGAGATTTGGGATGATAAGAGGAATGGCAGCAAATGAATACACAAGTAAGACTTTAAGAGCAAGACTACCGTTTGTCCATGGTCTCAAAGACAGACAAGAAAAATAGTAAGACCTTCAAGAGCAAAGATAGCAAGACACTGACTAACAGAATGATTTTTCATCAAGGTTTAGTTTGATACTTAAAGCAGTTGTTAAAGCCAGACTGAAACTGAAGTTGTAGTTGAGAAAACTGTAGCAATCTGACCTGTTCATGCCAGCTTAAACCTGATGGCAGTACTCTGTGCTGTAGGGTGGCTCCCCTTAGTCCAACAGCAACCAGAAATTCCTGCACAATGAAGTTGCACAAGTTAGTTTACATGAAATACATGTAACTATTTGACATCAAGATTATGCAAGAGCTATTTCTTCTGCCCCCAGAACTTCCAACCATCTAGAAATGAAGACAGGACTAGGCCAGGATCAAACATTACAAAAAACTCTGCTTGCTACTTTTTGCAATAGGATAGTTTCTGGTAGCGATAGGAAAAAAAAGTTAGTTTTTCATTCGTTCTGGAATTCACAAGTAATTACTAGCAGCATCAACACACTGTAGCTCTTTCTTATATTCTTCAAATCAGAGTCAACTGAATCCCCATGACATTGTGCTGCTCTGCAGCTTCCTTATCTCTTGATAATTCAACCAAGCTGTTTGTCACCACTGCGCCAGCTAAGAGGTCACGTATTAGCCAAGCTAATGAATATCGCTGTCAAAGCCAAATGTGTCGCATTTCCCAGCATAACTCCAAATAGATAAGCAAAGATTGCCTATTAGATGGCAGTCCTAGTAACCTGTGCAGAAAGTTTTTAATTCTTTGTATCTGTTCCTGGCTGGTCTAGCACAAGATTAAAGCTCAATCAAAGGCAGGCAAGAAAAAGGTCAACTGGCCAAGAAATGCATTTGGTAAAGTGATGTGACCAGCAAAGTAAATCATGCCAGTACTTAAATTTTACAATCCAGCCAGAACATTCTAACAGAAATTTAGTTTGAGGATGAATTACATGGTTTCTTAACTTATAACCTTTTTAACTCCACATCTAGACGCTTTCATATAAACTGAGGTAGTTTAGAAAAGCACAACTTTAAAACCACAAACCTTTGTATTGCTTTCTATTTTATCTGATTGTATTTTGACTGCAACTGTCAGCATACTTGGACAATCCGCTCCTACACCATCTGAAGTGGTCCTACTAAGACCATCTTCTTCAGAAAAACAAATAGTAGGTTCTAACCAATGGGGACGTATTGTGCTGGGCAGTCGTACTTCAGAGGATGGGACAACTCCATCTACCGAACCTGCAAAGAGATTTCACATAGTTACCTTGTGCTTTAAAAACATTACCAATGAAAAGTTAAGGATAATACTTTTTATCTTTACTGTGTTTTAAATTATTTGAATTAGCCACATTAGCCATGCACACAACCTCCAAAAACTCTGAAGTGGAACATTACAGGTGATCCAATATTTCAGGCCATGGTTCTAGCTAAAGTCCTCAAATGTGACTATAGGCTTTGTTTTTACACTTGCCCCACAAAATGGCAAAGTTGAAGTGAAGGACAGAAACTCCTATGGGTTACATGAAAAGATGGAAACGCTTCTCCTTTTCATAAGACTGTGACAGACTAGCCTCAAAACATACATGAATTAAACCCTGCACTGAAAACTCAAATTTGACTGCTGCTGATTCAGAGAGGGGGGGGGATGTAGCCATATAAACTACACTGTCACCTTAAATTCTTCACCTGCTGCCTAGAATTAGCTACCTGGGAAATACACAGCAGATATCACTAACCTGTACCTTTTTAAATTACATCACCAATAAAATATAGGAAGTATGTATTCTCATAATAAAGAGCAAACTGTACAGATTAATCTGGCAGAGGGCCACAATATTCTTAAAAACCTGCAGTTGCCAAGGGAAGTTTGAACTAATCTGTAACTAAGTAAATACAGTTTACCACAAAGCTGTATGACTGTGGCATTTCGGAACATTTAGCTGTGAACTACATCTATTGTGCCTAATGATACACTACTGGGGGAAGCATTTCTCCTAAAAGCCATCTCAATCTCACCCTTACCTTGATGATATAAATTGAAGCTGCTAGAATGCAGACAAACATAGTGTCTGTCCTCAAAGCCTTCATATTTAGTCACACTGAAAAGCGAGCCACTGTTGAACTCAAACCAGAATTCACCGTATTTTCCTTCAAGTGTGTTTCCATCATCCTGCTGAAGCAAAAAAAAATTGTTTGCTACAGTTAGACAATCCAAACTAACATAACACTTGATAACAACATATTTTCATCGTTGCATTTCGTTATTCTCACGTAAACCAAAGTAAATACAATTACTGGAATACTGTGTTTCATTATTGTCTAGTTATAGTGTAACAGGATGAAGATTACAGAATTATTGTTTTAGACGCTCATTTCTTGCAAAAGCAGTACACACAGAATGAAGGGAATCTCAGTAAAAACAACAGAACAACTTCTTCCAGGTCCAGTGTCTCACCTTTACATCTGTGAATACTGACACTAGTCCATGGGTCACATTTAGCACAACAGATAGGAAACTTTGTGAGTTCTTATTCTGAGAGTCCAGCTTTTTCCTTCTGCGTGAACGATAGTTTGGATCAACAGTGGAATAATATTGTAGAGTTTCTTCCTCAGATCCACTCTCATCATCTAATACACACAATGAAAAATTACTAACTCTCTTGCTAGTACACATCAAGTCAATAACTCGCTTTTTTCCCTACCTGGAATATGATTCAGTTTCATACATCTTACACTTAAATAGTAATATCCTTTTTTTCCCCCTTGGGTTAAAAATAAATCTTTTCCTACAAGTTTGCAAATTCTTTTCGCTATCAGTTTAATCACTTCAGCCATTTATGACTTTGAATCACTACAGTCCTAAATGATTTAGTAAGTTTCTTACCATAATGAACTGCAGACTTAAACTGACTAAAGCTGTCTTTACTGAAAGTGTTGATGAGCTGGCTGGCCACAGATAGTCCAACACCGTAAGAAAGGTTTTCAAATGTTTCTACAGGAGATGGAGCTGTGGGTTCCCACAACAATAAATCATTGCTGATCCTAGGAAGAAATACATAATTTGTCATTATACAAAATATATGACTACATTGCCATTTAATATAGGCTCAGTCAAGTAATAATTCCTTTGCAGATTTCATATAATAGTTTTATAAACAAAGAAGAGAAAAAGTTCAAGAGTGCAAGAAAGAATAAAATATGAGTAAAACCAAGAAAGTAACATTTTTCCCTGTAAGCATGCCATGTATACATCAAAGGGCAAGACTTGGCAGTGACACAAAAGGCACTATTAGTAGGTGCCTATTAGCTAAGTAGGTTGTGGTGGGGGTGACAAAAGTCTATTTTGATCACATCTATTTTCAAGCAAAGTTGCAAGAAATACTAGTTCATTTTCAAATGAGTCTGTGTCTGTCAGGTTAAAGACATATACAACATGGTACAGAAGCACACTAACAATTACTGAATGAAAGGTTCATCTTGGCCACTTCGGAAGTGAAAAAGTGCTTCAGAAATAAAGAATTACCTATCAGAGGCTAAAATAGAGCATCATCTCTCTTCATGTAGCTAATCCATAGCATAATACCTATTTTTCAGTTGACTTAATTTAGTTGTATTTCTTGTTTTACAGAAACAGAATCAACTAAACTAACAGAAACAAATGCTGAACACACATTTGTAGTTGGTTTACATTTTTGTAAGCCTCCTGCTGCACTCTCTGATGTTTTAGACAGAATCACTGAATAAAGAGTAAAGAATAAAATTGAATGCAACAGTTTTAAAAGTACAATGATCTATTTCTAATGGAGAATTCAGAAAGATTAGTGCAAAATTAAACATTTCAAATAGAGATCCAAACAAAGTATTCACTGAAAGCAAAAGACTATTTAACTTTAACCTCTGTTTACAAAATCTGCCAAGCCTTTTTATCAGCTGACTGCTATGGAACCAATTGGATAAATCTCACAGTGGTGCCTCTGAGGTTAATTTGGAAAAATATTTATGTAGCATTTTATGGTCCTATAGAACTAGACAAATATATTTGTGCTACAGCTGTTCATACAATTGTTTTATCAACAAAGAATACAGAACGGAAAAGTCACAATAACCAAGCAAAACAATCATCATACTTGCCTATTGTAAAGTTTTTCATAAAAGCTTTTGTTTGGTAATGTTAAGTGTATGTTTGGTAACATGAGTTCCAGTACATAATGAGAATTGCTAATTGTTTTATCCTGAAATTCAGTCATTTCAACTATATCTCCTGGCATCACCATCTGAAAGAAAAAAAATAAAAATCCTTGACTTAAAACAAACAGATCAAAGCTAGAAATAAGAAGATGGATCAGCTACTGAGACCACATGAATTTTGTCTACTATAAGCAAAAAAGCAGTAATAAAACTAAATCGTAGTACCTCTTCATTTTCAAACATGACCCTACGAGAAGAAAAAGGAGAAGGCTCTGGTCTTCTAATATCACACACATCTTTCAAAGAATGAGCCCCTCCTTCTTCCTCTTCTTGAAAATTATTATCACATTCTTCCTCCTCAGCCTCTATTCTTTCCAGAATAGAGTGCACAGCCAGAGGGTTTATTTTCAATACGATCCTAAAAAAAAAAAAGTTATGGAACCATTAGGTACACACACTGACTTTTTTATTAGACAACATGTGCAATTAAAGTGGTAGCATTAAGAAAAACAGCAAAGTAGTAGGCACAAATTATTATGGCTTTATATGCTATGCTTGATATTGTTACAGCTTTATACCAGCTTATATTAATATTTAGAAGCAAAACTCAACTTTTTTTTTTGTGTTTTGTATGCAGTTTTGAATGTAGAAGTAGGAGAAAAGGTAGTGAAAAAAGAAAAACGGCTAAAAGTTTCAAGTCTCTAATCATTGTGGAACTTTCACTAAAATTTACTTGATCTATGCAAAAACTATTATATATTAAAATCATCTTGCATTATTAGAAATGCAGAGGGTTGTTTTGTTTTTTAACAAATTCTTTTCCTCTTTCCATAGCTACATGGTCTTTCCTTGCAAGTTATTTCAAAGCATTTACCACACAGGCAGTCTGCACTAAAAATGGACAAAATAACAGGACTTCAGAAAAACACAAACAACTTGTACTTAAAAAAAGAATCAGGCATTATTTTACCGGGGCCAGTCAAAATTGTCTGATGATGATGTTATATCTCCATCTATTCCACCAGACACTTGAAAAAATTTTATTGGTGCTTCTGCATTATCTTCTTCAAATGAACCTGAAGAGAAAAATGTTTTTAAAAAATTAACACAAGAATGACAACTAACTTCAGGTTGTCCAACTCTCAGGTTGGAGTCCAACAGACTAACTTGTCAACACTAAGTTAATTACACAAATTTTTGTCATCTTTTTCTCCCAAAGCTAAATATCAATTTTTAGAAATAAAAAATATTTTACAGTATCTTCTAGCTAGCAGCAGTTAGAAAACCAGGTGCATTCTAATGCATATATCTGCATTTACGTTACCTAGTAGCATTATATTATATCACAGCCTTGAGAAGTACTCAGAAGATAAACTGGCAGAGAAGGCAGCAAATACATTCAGCCTCTCAGATTTATTACTTTGAATGATAATCAAGTATAAAACTAGTAACAGTTTTTCAGTGATAGCTATTAAAGACATCATTCACTTAATTTCTAGACTAGGCTGGAGATTCCTAGCTTCCATAGCTATACCATCCCCGTACAAATCTATAAAACTTACTATAACATAATGATAGAGATCCCAGAGATACAGTAAACTGAAAAAAACCTGGTGTAACAGAAATTAGCAGAAATACTAGCTTAGATGTTGAAAACAAGAATGCAGGCACTACACCTACATACATTAGCCTCTCCTCCTAGTAGTATTTTGACTTACACTGATGGGCACGATGCTGCAGTAGAGATACACACTCCACAATTCAGATGGCAAAACATTCCTCGCATTAACCAATACAAGAAGACCTTTGTCTTACCTACGTATCAAAAAGAGTATTTGAATATAATGTTACAATTCTTACCAGTTAGCTCTTTAAAGGTAAGTTCTAATTTAACTTGTTCTGGAGTTGACCCTCCTACAAACTCAGTCTTAAATTCCATATCTGTAAATTCAAGATGAAGAATCTCCTTCTGAAGCGATTTTTTAAACCACGGTCCTCTTTCCTGATCTGAACGTAGGTCAGGTATTGGGAAGCGAACAGAGAGATTTAACGCTGGGGCAGTGACTTGAACTGAAATTCTGCAGTTTGCAGGAGTATGCGAATCATCCAGAAAAACTTCAGTAAATGCTTTATGCTACAAAATAAAAGAAAAGAAAACAATACTAATCTAAATTAGAGAAAACAGCACAACAGATTTCTATGGGGAAAGCTTTTGGTAATTGGTATCCAAGACCAAAAAACATTTTTTCATGTATCACACAAAATACACATATTAGGACCAACTACTGTTACTGTAAAGATATCTCCCTATTATTGGTGTTGTTAAGATGTTTCATTAGAAACTTAACTAAGTACTGGAAGACGTTACTAATAATTAAGAAAATGGCTTTGTATTTTTCTCTCTTAAATTAGAGAGTACCAAGCAATGCTCAGCTGCACTTAAGAAATGCCATGTCTCAGAGACTTACTGGATTTTAAAATGCTGCGGAGAAGCCAGGAACTCTTTTCAATAAGTCATGGCTTCCAGCTCCTGGCACTGGTCATTCAAAACCTCCCCAAGTGTAGCTTACTGCTGACATACAGCAATAAAATTACATAAAGTTATTTGTTGCTTCACAGAAAATCAGTTAATTGCATTAGTCCTTCCTTATGTATCTCAAGAAAAGCCTTCAGTTTAATGTTGTTGTGCTAAACATACTAATGCTTAAATTCTACTGACAAGCTGAACCAAGACACACAGCTCCAACTTCTTTTCACCCTCATCACTAGAATGTAATGCATATGTTCCCCATTCTTTCTATTAACTACCCCAAAAGAAGGGAGTAGGGCACAGCAGTGGCAGCTAAGTTTATTGTGTCACCTAAAGGTTTCAATACAGAAGTGGAATTGTCAGGAACAGTTTATATCAGGTGGAGAACATGATGGAACAGATGAAGTTAAGACTCCTCTGTTCTGCTCAGTTCTGCTTGCTTCACCAGCTGAAAACTTAAGTAGCTTGTGAAGTGGCTGCTATCAAGCATGCAATCATAGAGTCTAAAATGAGTATCTATTTCAGGCTTAGTGCCTTTTTGCCTTCCACCTGCAAAAAAAAAAAAAATCAGCAGGTTTATTAATCAATTTCACTTTTAACTTACCAGACTTATATGCTTGTTGTAAGAACCATACATGTGAGATGCCATCATTTCCACTGTAGTTAGTTTCTGTGGTTGAAGTAAGGAATTTAATCTGTCAACAATACTAATATCCAGCTCACAAAATACTGGACTTAACTTTATTTGTAGCTCTGCTTTCTGTGGAACAGAACTAAGTCTCCCTTGACTACCCTGAAAAGAAAGAGAAAAAGCACTAGAGATCTTAAAATCAACATAATGAAACAAATTATAAGAACTGAGACTTGAAGACTCTGTGTTCTAAGAAAAACATCTGTTAAAATTAAATTAGACATAGGCTATTACAAAGCAATGTGGTGGTTCTGATCTCCCACCTTACCTGAGGTCCTCTACAATCTGAATGCTTATAATGAAGCTGAAGGCATGGCATTGCATGAGAATCACTTCCTTCTTCAGAACGAAACGTCAGCAGCTTTAGAATAAAACAGAGTTTAAAGTATTTCACATATAAGGAGGACGAATTTGGCACAGGAAAAATATTTATGATATTTTACCTAGAACAGACAGTAGGTAACCCTACATTTAAGTCAGCAAACAGAACCCCAGTCCAACTGCTTACTGAATCCACTTATTCAGCCACTTTAATGGATATTCCTGACCACTAAAAGAGCTGCAAGAAAAATCATCACCCAAAGAAACCTTTGCATTACTTAACTCCATCAGTTAGTTTTAGAAAAACATTTACTTTAATTCCCACATTATGTTAAGTGCATGTAAAAGAAGTAAACTTGCAAAATCTGGATACTTGATGCTGTTCCTGTCACATATGACAGTAGTCTCTTTCACTATTTGAGCTTGCAATTAAAATAGAAGTTGCATCTTAAAACTGTAACATACCGTAAAAAAAAAATCCCAATGTTACAACAATTTTAAAATCCAGCATTCTCAGTTCCACAAATAACATTTCTATGGAATTCCCTGCACTTTTTACATACCTCTGTATAATGAGGCTGAACCAAATGAGAGTCAGTAGAGAAAAGGCATTCCAAGAACTCCATATCCCCAATGGATAAATCGGTACTAAAACTTCGAGAGGCAGTCCGTTGTCTTTGCTCATAAGACACTTTGATGCCAGTACCTATAAACCTGAATTATGGAAAGTATGAACTATGTAAACTAGCTTAAACCAATAAAAATTTAATCAATACACAAATACGCAGGAAAGGATCACTCAAATCCTTTTTAAAAAATAATTTGTAAAAAATAAAATCACTGTGATTTCTTCAAAAATAAGAACAAAATTAATTAGTAGCTTTAGAAGCAAAGACACTAGAGGTCACTTATGTTACACATTCAGCAATGGTCAGCATAGAAAAATTTATAAAGAACACTTTAGACGCCAAACCTACAGTGCAGTTCACATGAAGCTCTAACATCCTTACATAGACAATGTATTAAGTCAAAATTAAGCATGTAAAGATACACACAAACTTAAGTATTTTATATTGCACACTGTACTAACACAGTAAAAACTTTCAGAAAAAAGACAGCTGTTTTTCTGGGATATACCATCTACTGAAATACCATTCTGCACTAAGAAAACCCCTAAGGTCCTTCAAGCAAAAACCCCTATATTCTAATAATGATGGTCTTGTAAAATACAGCTATTTCCAATGAAATAATTTACCCAATCTTTCTTAACACTCTAGATTTCTGTGATGGAAACTGAACCTAATTGCACTTACTGTTGACAAGATATAGGTTGAATTTAAATGGTAATGCACTTAACTACCTTTTTTCAATTTAAGAAACTCAAAAACCATTCTTGTACAATAGACGTCAAAATTCAAGGCTATTTTGAAATTAGCAATAAAAGTAGAATGCAATATTTAAGTGACAATTCCTATGGAAATAAACTTACTTTACTAAGTTCACTTAAAATATATTTTTGTTAATTATACTTATTAATAAGCAAAGTTATACCTAAGGTGATCATGAGAACAAGCTTCAGCAAATACTTCTCGGAAGGACTGAAAATCTTCTGTTGAAAACTTAACTGGCTCAATCTTTTCTATTCGGGTAAAGAAATCCCGAGCCATTGGTGTCAATGGGTTAAGGTTCAGTGAACTTTCAGGTGGGGGCAAAGGGTCAATATGAAGTACAGACACTGAGAAAGTTCCAACTGCCAGTCTAAAAAGAAGCTCAGGTCTGGATTCATCCACAGAAACAGATCTGGATGGAATAGCTGAAATACAAAATTAAGTTCACATAATTTTTCAGCAATAACATAGCAATGATTTATAACATCATCTTTGTTTTGATTTTTCAATTCTTTTTACCAAGTTGCTGCAAAACAATTAATTTCCAGAATTATCTAGTGAGCAATATGAAAAGTAAGATTTTTCCTTACATGTCCTTCTTAAGGAAGTCTGGTGAACCATGTTGGATGTAAGTGTAGAACCTCTTGGAGGTTGTAACTCTTGCTTATTACGATCAAGAAAATCACCCCAAGTGGGTTGAAGCTACAACAAAAATATATATAACCCTAAATTTGACAAATAGATGTTAGACAGTAGATCAAATACAAATAATAAAGGAACAGAAAGAAAATACATGCATAAAACAGTCAACGGCATGGCATTTCAAAGCATATTACTGCTCATTTAAACAATGTAGATATACTTTCTAGTTCTATGACCATCCACATGTTTTTAAAGTTGAAATTTCTCCCTCCATAAATATACATGCTCTTATTTCTCTGTAAAAAGCAAAAATGTTCTCCAGGGCTTTCATTAAGAAAAAAAAAAATGAAGAGAGACAGCCCCACAGAGTGTTATGAGGATGACAGCGAGACTGGAACATCTCTCCCATGGGGAAAGACTAAGAGAACTGGAACTGTTCATAGTTTTGAGAAGAGTAGGCTTTAAGGGGATCTTATCAACATCTGTATCTGAGAGGTGGGCATCAAATTGAAGGTGATACTCTCTTTTTGGTGGTGCCTAGCAATAGGACAAGGAACAGCACACACAAACTAGAACACAGGAGGTTCCACCTAAATGCAAGGAGACACTTTTTTATGGTGAGGGTAATGGAGCGCTGGAACAGGGGGCCCAGAGAGGTTGTGCAGCCTCCTTTTCTGGAGACTTTCAAAACCCACCTGGATGGAGTATGCCCTAGGTGATTCTTCTTTGGCAGGGGGGCATGGACTCAATCTCTGGATGTCCCTTCCAACCCCTAACTTTCTCTGACTCCATGATAAAGCATGTAACTTTGGGAAAGATGGTGATATCACCAATACATTTTTTTTATGCTGACCGAGAAAAAAAATACTAAAAGGTACAAAATTGCTGTATTGTCATTGTCTATGTAGTCTATATAAAAATAAACTCAGGTGGCAGAGGTGCAGTTACTGAAAAGAAATCATAAAGTGCTCCCAGGCATTTGAAAACAAATACATTCTGTTTCCTGTCTTTATAGCAAAACAGATGAGAAACTTTCCAGTACAATTTCCATAGCAGAAAAGTAACACTACTAAACAGTTTCAGTTGTTCTAGAAGTCTGCAGTAGTTCTTGACATTGTAAAGAATATTTCTGCAACAGTTTCAGACAAAAGTGTTAATTTCAGAAATGTTTTAAATGTAATTAATACTATACCACTGTAGTGCTCAGTGGAGATCCTGCTGGTGTAGTTGTATATGTACTAGTTAAAGACAAGTCTAGATCCATGGTTGGAGGGTCTCCAAGGGGTGGAAGGGAAGAAAGGCTGTGAGACATGTCCATTTCAGCCATTGAGAAGAAAACTTCTTCTTCTAAAAGTCATAGACAGTAGTTAATTTTTAATGAAAAAAAAAACCACCAAAAACTTTAAACAGAAACATATTCCTAAGTTCAGAGATTACTTACAAAACAATGAAAAAAGTAATATCCAAACAGTTAAATGTTCCATTATCATATTCAAGTTGGTATGACTTCTACAAAGTTACACACTCCATTTGACAAATCAAAGTTTATGCTTTCATATTACAAGCAAACAAGGAAAAACTATTCAAATAAAAATGTACCAGGGCAATGTAGCTATAATTTATATTTAATGTACTCAATCACACATTCAAAAAGATGTTGTGCTGCTTGTGTATTTACCATGTTGCACAGTAACACAGAGACTACTGAATAGTTTTAATATTGAATCAAGTCTAGCATAATACCTAAACTCAATGTTAAAAGTTTTATTCAAAAGTATAATTAATAGTATGCAATTATTCTATGTCAGAGTTCTTGTGATAATTAAATTGGTAACATGGAAAATACTCTACGTATATATTCTTAGCAACAGGTTATTTACTAAGGTTCATCATCTTTTGTACTTGCCACGACTAGAAGGCGTTCTGGCACTCTCTGTCTCATAGAAGCTTTGTTCAGATGATGCTCCTGCAGATAAAGACTCTTTTCTTAAATAACGTTTCAACTCCATCTGAATCCGATACTCATCTTCCTGTTGCATTGGTCGGTTCTTCCTATCTTTATTTGACAATTCCATCCTACTCAGGCTCTCTAAAGTAACATAAAAAAAAATTAAAAATTACAAAAGTCCACTGTAATTTCCTTCCCAATACTCCAAAGAAAACTCAAGTATTAACCAGCTGTTGTGTATATACACTTTGGCCACAACAACCCCATGGAGAGATACAGGCTGGGGTCAGAGTGGCTGGAGAGCAGCCAAACAGAGAGGGATCTGGGGGTGCTGATTGATACCCGCCTGAACATGAGCCAGCAGTGTGCCCAGGTGGCCAAGAGAGCCAATGGCATCCTGGCCTGCATCAGGAATGGTGTGGTCAGCAGGAGCAGGGAAGTCATTCTGCCCCTGTACTCTGCACTGGTTAGACCACACCTTGAGTACTGTGTTCAGTTCTGGGCCCCCCCAGCTTAGGAAGAACATTGAGATGCTTGAGCGTGTCCAGAGAAGGGCGACGAGGCTGGTGAGAGGCCTTGAGCACAAGCCCTACAAGGAGAGGCTGAGGGAGCTGGGATTGTTTAGCCTGGAGGAGGCTCAGGGGTGACCTTATTGCTGTCTACAACTACCTGAGGAGTGGTTGTGGCCAGGGGGAGGTTGCTCTCTTCTCTCAGGTGGCCAGCACCAGAACGAGAGGACACAGCCTCAAGCTGCGCCAGGGGAAATTTAGGCTTGAGGTGAGGAGAAAGTTCTTCACTGAGAGAGTCATTGGACACTGGAATGGGCTGCCCGGGGAGGTGGTGGAGTCACCGTCCCTGGAGCTGTTCTAGGCAAGACTGGACGTGGCACTTGGTGCCATGGTCTAGCCTTGAGCTCTGTGGTAAAGGGTTGGACTTGATGATCTATGAGGTCTCTTCCAACCTTGATAATACTGTGATACGCATGTGTGTATACATACACACAGACATCCATTGCTTATCGGATATGTGTATGAGTTCATTTTGTTGTTTTGAAGGTTTTACTTAGCTGAAACAGATCACTTTCTCCCTAGTATTCATTATTTTCAAGTCTGAAGAAAATACTTTAAGGTTATATATGCAAACATGTTCACACATAATATCAGCACATTTTTCTCAGTCAGCTTTAAGGTTTTGTATTAATGCATTATTAAAATATCAGATTTGAAGATGATACACATGGGAAATGACATAACGCTTTTCCAGTTACCAAAACAAATGAACAAGTTCATTGATATCATTACAAGGATATTAATCATCTACACAGAATATGACACTTTTTTTCAAAAAAATTAACTTTCTATCCTAATACGAAGTGCTGTTACCTTAGGTGGAAGGGGTGAGGAACAAACTAAAACACTCCCACCCTGTTACAGCAGTAGCAGAAAAAACTGCTGTTAACTGCTCAGCAAATATACACAAATAAACTCAACTACTGTCTATTCTAAGTTTTCTGGGCCTCTCATGAAACAGAAGCAATAAGAATCAAAATTGTTCTGGCCTCCTGATTTTCTCTATATACCACCTCCACATCTCTTGTCTTATTATACAGTCAGTTGTCAAGCCTTATTTGTAGACCAGATTTTCTTTACTAGCACATACAATTTGCAACTCAAGTCAATAAATTGGTCATAGTCCTACTCATACAGTCTACAGAACATTTTGCAAATATCAGATAGGATTTAATAATGATCAACCACCACTTTTTTTTTCCCCATTGAGGAAACTTGTTTTATCTTGCAAAGTTTACTTCTCTTCCATTGTAATACATATATAACATCTATGGAACATTCACTTGCCTGGTCCAGCAATAGCTGCTACCATGTCCAGTAGAAGATGCACTTGCCTTGGTGACAGAAATAGATGTACAGAGTCTATTTGTCCATCTACATCCAACTAAAAAAAAACAACACAACACTTAAGGAAGTCTTCCTCATAAGTTTGAGTCAACTATTTTTAATAGATGTTGGTGCTGTAAAGGATACAGTTACTCCAGCAGTATCTTCATCTCCCAAAACAACTAGAAATTTAATTGTGTATTGCTCCCAGGATGTGGCAGCATAAATACCAAGTGTGTGACAATATTATGTACCAACTATAAAATACCAATAGCAGCAAAAACTGTACAAGTTTACATCTAGACTTCTCTTTCGTCATAAAGAGTTAGATATTTACATAAGTCTAAATGGTTTAAGACAGTGTATAAAGTCACATTTTCAGAGCAGCTCAAGTTAAAACTATCTCAAGGAGTTGTATAGATTTATTTTTCAGTTCTAGAATCCTGCACTACCCAATATTGGTTTGTTCATGATCATTACTCATTGTGTTGAATGGAGGTGACAAAATGGTGGATGTAGGATATGCTGCAGGGTCTGCCCCATACTGGGCAGAGCTCATTCTACAAATGAGCCCATCAGCAAAGCTGGTGATGCCTTTGTGGAAATACATTTATTGTGGATACCCAAGTCAGAGAAGGAAAGAAAAAACATGCTTCAGGTGCCAGAGCAAATATTCCCCTGCAAACTGTGGAAGAGATTACACTACGTCAGAAACCTCACTGTAGCACATAGAAGATGCCACTCTACAGCAGGCAGGTGTACTATGAAGGAAGCTGTAGCCTGTGGAGAGCCCACACAACAGCTGGGTCTCCTGCCAGGAACTGCTCTTCATGGAGGACCCATCTGACAGCAGGTTTATGCTGTAGCCCAGGGAGATACTTTATGAGGGATAGAAATCTGAGGAATTCACTGAAATAAAAAAAAAGCGAGAGGAGAAAGGAGAAGCAGAGAGTAACTGTTACAAACAGGCTGCAACTCCTCAATTCCATCCTTCCCCCCACTCAAGGTAATGTGCAGGTAGAAGAGTTCAGAATGACAGTTGAGCAAGGGAACTAAAACACACGATGGGGAATTATTTTAATTTGTTTCTCAACATCCACCTCCATTCTTCATTGGCAATAAATTCAATTAATTTTCCCCATGTGCCCATGACAGTAACTGCTAAGTGGTCTCCCTGTCTTTATCTCAAAGTATGAGTGTTTTCATCACATTCTCTCCCCCGTCCTGTTGAAGAGTGCAGCTGACAGCAGCAGCGAGTGTGTATGACAGCCTGCCAAAGTCACACACCACACTCACACGGAAAAAAAAAAATAAACTCCACCAAAGATATAAATGCATTCCACTGCATGCCTCTATATGAACATACATTTACCTAAGCAGGGAAAATAAATGATCAATTAGTTTTATATACTGTTTCCTAATATTTTGTCAGTCCTTTGGAAAAAGTTGAAAAAAAAAAAATTGTTGAAGTGTGTCACATTTCGCATGGATTTATACAGTATATTTTGTAGTCAACACGCTTAAAACACCTATTCTAATCCAAGGTATTTCAACATAATTCAGTTTAAAAAAAAAAATCAGAGTGAAAAAAGTTTAACCTGGACTAAGCAATATACTGTATCTATGTTCTTTCCAGTCTGCATGAGCTCTGATAAATCAAAACATATGTCTGTCTTTATCATGTAATGACATCCATTCACTAGGTCACATGTTGCTTTTATTTAATGTACCAAACTCTACTAAAACCCAACTTCCCAAGATCACTGCTCTGCATTCTATTACACTGAGCATCTCCTATAAACTGGTTTTCTTCTGACTACCATAGAACACATCTAATGACATAAAAAGTGGAAAATCACCTCTAAACAGCTGGACGCCAGTTAAAGATGTTAACAGCATTAACTACTCATACTTTTGAAATAGACAGCATCTTTTTACGTCACACCAAACAAAACGTTACTTCAATTTTCAAGGACTCCACTGAATAAACAAGGGGGATGTATTTACACAACTGCATATACTTACACAAGAAAAAAGCTTTATTTTAAACTGATTTGCTTCCTATATCTCTATGTAGAAGGCAAAATGTTATTTTAATAATATCCTATAGAAGTGTTGGTAGTTATTACTAAAAATTTCAATATAAAAAGTAGAAATGTTCATACTAGTTTTGAAATGCTGCAACTTAACCATTTTGGGGCTACTCGTAATTGTTGAAGTAAATTATACCCTTTTAAAACCAAAAGTGACTTCAATCTACAAGTTAAACATTCCACACACAAAAATCAGTCACAGTACCACAAAAACATAAAACAAAACAAAACCCAACCAAACAAGAAAAAAATCCAGAAAAGAAACAATAAATCAATCACAGCAGGATTTCATGAAAACAACAAAACTAAGGGGATTCTATCCCCCTGAGAATCGTGGGTTTTTGTATGCAGCAGAAAAAATAAAATCCCATACAATTACTACTTTAGTTAAAGGCTAGGAAAGCATGACTAACCTTAGCTCCAGGAAGTACTTCATTTTGTTTTAATGTCAGGCTCAACTCCATTCTGCCAATGAGCTTACTGATCTGCACCGGGTCAGAAGGAGTAATTTCTGGCAAGCTTCTTGTTAATTGCGGATGTGGCTCATAAGTGATTTTTGGATTCCAGCTAGGTGAAAGCTTTGGTTCAGTCGCCTTAGAACATTACAGAGAAAGGAGTAAGAATGTATCCTACTTCTTACCAAAAAAAAGACCCAAGCATGTCAAATAAGCTTATCACACCAATGATCATTTTACACAAATACAAATTTGACAATGTCATTGAAAAAAAACAACAGGATATTGATAACTGTGTAACAACAAATGCACGTAAAATGCAAAACATTGGGCCTTGGTAAAGAAGTGGAGCAAGTTCCCACAATGTAGCAAATTGCAGAGGACTTCTACATAATACACTTGTAACCAGATTCCTGTAAAATGCATTCTAAATTTTACTCAGTCCTGAAGTCCATGTATTTCTCCCTTCTTGAAACAGGAAGTGATTATGAAACTCAGGAAGCACAGATTCAAGTAGAAATTTCAACTCCCGTATCCTTCAGAATGAATCTAATACATTAGTGCAACCTTTTGTATCCTTCATCAATTTACATTCTTATAGAAGGCATTCAGTTTTACCAGCTGTGTAGCTGAACACACTGGGGAGGACTTCGCTGATGCAGGAAACTCATCCCAGAATAAAGAGACACCTGAGAGCTGCAGCAACTTGTGAGCAAAAGCTGTGGGCTGATGTACATTAATGCCAGAGCACTCATCTGCAGTTTCATCACAATACATAGTTCTGGGAGACAAAAGAAAGAAAATAAAGGTAGCAAATGCATGAATATTGTTACCTTTTTTGTGCCATTTAGCATCTAAGTGTGCATGTTCTCTTCCCTCATATTATTTACAACGCCACTGACCATCATGAAAGGAGAAAACATCACTTTCTGGAAATGGGTGGAAATCAGATTTTTCTACAGGACATCACGGAATAATTGTGATGTGCTTCCAGTGTGAACGTATCTTAGTGTGTCATCCTGGTATTCCTGTCTAATCTAACTACAAAGTGAAAGAATCTACTCGGCATGTCTATACAAATTTCCATTAAGATACACATAAAATCCCAATTCTGAGGCAGAAATTAAAACAATCTTCCGTCTAATATTTTTTTGTATAAAAGTACTACTTGAAAGTACCATTCTGTCAAAATGAAAGTTGAAAATTAAGCAACCAGGCTTTAATCCTGTAAAATTATATTGTACCACTGAGAGAGATGTCAAAAACAGTACACATTTTAAAAAATGAAAGTCTCTATATAATAGAATTTACATGGGGGAAAAAAAAACCTTTTCTTTAAATAACACGCATCAAACATCAAAACAACATGCTATTTACAAGTTTGCTTCAATCTAGTTTTTGAAGTACAGAAAAGGAGTAGTTCTGGGAATGAATTTCCTTCCGTAAGAAAAATTATAGCTCTGCTGACATCTCTCCTGACCTGAACGCAACAACTTTTATAAGTACTTAAAACTAAGTATATTTCATTAGCATTTCTCAGTAAGAATTTGGTTTAGTCATTACTTCAATACATTTCTAGAAAGTATGTTTACACTATCCCATGCAATTTAAGTATGTGTACAGCATTCAAGTTCAAAGTAATTACAGAAAACACATGAGCTCCTCTGAAAGCTCATAGAGGACCTAAAAATATGTAGTTCATTTTATTTTCAGGGCCATATCTTTCCATGAAACTATTCCAAGTGTCTTACTCACTCAAAAGGGTCAGTTCCTTTTGTATATTGAAGTGATGGCCTGATTTGCCAACAATATCCACTTACTGTTGAAACGATATACATTAATTATGGAAGTGGTCATTAACTTTGGAAAATACAGAATTCTGCTAATTTGATGGTTAAGTATCTTTAGTACAAAAATCTTAACTGGAAGCTGAATAGAGAAAACGCTCAATATCAGGTGCTCAAGAGCTAGTTTCTAACTCTATACTAAGAATGCTTGTCCATGAGTTACACATGTACAGGATCCAGGAAAAAGTACCCCAAGGAAAATAATTTTTTAAAACTGATTTTTTTAAAATTAACTCTTTACCTTTCAATTCTGATTTCAAGTGCAGTTCCACTTTTGGAGTTTTCTGGCACATGTTCTATCCGCAAAACTGTATCTAAAAAGGTAACTTTCACTCTTCTTAGAACTTAAATGAGAAAACAGAAAGATACCACACAAGTATTTAAGTTACTCCACAGTGACTTCTACAGCCAATTTTTAAAAGTCTTTTAAGTTCTCAGTATTTATTTCAGTGGAAATAACGTAACAAGACATCAAGTGACAATGTAAACTTTTATTAAATATCCAATACGTACATCTATACCATGCAATAAATAATTAACGTATGGATATTTGACCAAGTGACAATTCAATCCAAGTTGTTCCATGTCTCACTGTGGATGACCCTTAAGAAGGTGCCTGTTTCATTCTGCACCTTGGTCAAACACTTAAGCATTGCTACAGTGTCATTCTACTTTGGCTGCATATTTCTATTTCTAGATCTGATTTTAAACATTTCCCTCAGCTCAGACATTTCAGTGCTAAGTTCTCCACTTCATAATGCACGACTAAACCCTTAGTTTCTTTTGTGTAAAAATATCCAACCACAAACACCAGAATTTCTAGGGTACAAGTTTGTGTGATTAGAATGACAGGTCCAAAACTAAGGCATCTCAAAAATCACTCTAGCACACTTTAGTTGGATTTTTTTTTGGTGTCAACAAGCACCAATTTTCCTTGAAGTAGGGTTCATTCTATTAACTGAGGAAAGTATACACATATTCTAGCAAGTAAACACGCTTTCCCCCCCCTTCTTCTATAACAAGATTGATTATCCTGTCTTTTTGTTTAAATTGTATGAGTAATACTAACAAGTGAAAATTTGCGATGCAAATGAGATGTTATTTTGTAAAACTGAGACACAATATGAACTGATTTAATCTCAAGATGTTCATTCAGATCTCAATAGTTATGTCATACCTGTTTCAATAGTTTCTGCAAATTTCTCAAGTCCTTCAAAAGGCTGGGACCCTTCTCCTTGTTCATCTGTCAATTTTTGACTAAGACACTCTTTTGCAAGCTGCATACTACTGGTCATAAAACTTGACCAATACATAGGTTCAGACCCAGATGCTGTGGAGTAAAAGAAGTCTTAATAAATTTGATTGAAGATTTTTAAAGACTAAAGACAACATTAAATAATACTCTTGGCATATCCAGAAAAGTTTTGACATCTTAGTAAGAAGCCATACTTAAAACAAGTTTAGCTACAATCTCTCTTTACACATTTCACAGCTTTAAAAATATCTGATCTATTTAGATTGCTAAGATTCTGGTACTTGAAAACTCAATATAAGCAAGATGAAACCAAGATTTAGTGTAACCAATCTTCAGCACTAGTTTAAGGTAAACAACCTCTTAAGTCCTTTCATTATATTGGTATGATTTAGCAGGTATAATTGGCAAAACAAGATCAGGGAAATAACTCTTAAAAAAATTATTATTTTAAGGTTCTGTATTCCATTTGAAACATATCACTGATGGAAAAGGAGCAAACAAAAATAAGTTCTTGTGTATTAGCATAATAAAACACATTTTACATGTCTAACATAGACCTAATGTAATAAATAAAACATAGTAAGATCAGAGCACAGCATGTATTAAGCTGAACAAGTTTTTTTAGCAGCCAGATTAAATTGTCAGTGCACTCCTATCAGCTAAGACAAAATCCATTGTGAGCAACTTTGAAAAACTGATCAGGTTCAACTATAACACTCTAGTATGGGCAAACAAAAGTAAACCTAGCACAAACACAAACAAGTTAAATAAGCAGAACATTTCAGTTCAGCATTCTGGTCTGAAAACATCCATGTGGTTATAGATGTGCGATAAAACCAGCACAGTGAGATTTTTCTACTGTATTAAATGTGATACAGTAGATGTATCACTGCGTGCCAAAGAACCAAACAGATGCAACTGAATAAAGCTTCCTAATAGGACAATTCTTTCAAAGCATCAATCTTACATCAGAAATTAAGATAGTAAGATAATATGAAATGTAGAGTACATATAAGCAAGTTACTTAGGGTAAACTTGCAAAAGGTGGGAAATAGGGTTTATTCATTCCTTCTCTTCTCCATGATGCATTTAAAGAAATAATTTCTTCCATCTTCTCTACAATATAAAAAGGAAAAAATTAAAATCCTTCAGACATTGGACCAAAATCTTCCACAAGCTAAAATGTACTACCTGTCCCATACACAGTCTAACAATATATCTTAACAGAATTTAATGGAGGTTTGATAATCAGTGAAAATTTATCACCAGGACAGTCTAAACTAGATCAGTTACATTCATATGAATACTAGAAAAAGTCAAGCTGGAAAAGATCAGACAATCCTTTTGGTATTATAATTAAAGGCAGTGAATTTGGAGTACTTGGAAGTCATTACTTCAGACTATGATAACAGTTAATTTTATTAGCTGCTCTCCAAACAGTCAAAAAGGTGCATCTTTCACCCTGCAGCTGCTGAAGAAAGCCAGAACCTCATTGCAATCTCTCCTCATAGTCTCACAGTATTGTGTTATCTTACTTCCACCTAATAGCTAGCTACTAGTGCTGACTAATTGCATTTGGCACATAACATGCAAAAACCAAAAAATCTAACAAAACCTCCTTCCCACACAGTATTCTCTTCATTTGAATATATAGAAATATTTCAAATCATTTAACAGAAAAAACAATCCATTTAAAAACACTTGCCAACCAACTGATGAATAACTGACAGTTTTTTATTTCATCACATCCTCTAGTATTAACGTACATAAGTTAAATGGTGTTCTATGTAAGGCTAAGAACCAATTAGAACAAATGTAGCCTTTAGCCTCAGAAAAACTGCAGAGAGTCTCCCTTCTGAAAACTAAAGTATAAGCCTACCAAGCCTTGGTCTGGGCCTGAAGACCATTTCTAATCCTTTTACTTCTAATGCACAGTTGTCCTGTAGCAACGACCCCCATGGAACAGATAAAGAGATTGATTGGATAAATCCGTCTGTGACTTCCAAAGGTGCATCTGCAGATTCCAGGATCTCATTAAGACACTAGAAGAAGAGGAAAAAAAATTAAAAAAGAAAAACATACACAAGAAAACAAAAAAGCCACCAACAAACCCACACATCTATAATTTAGTGTATAACAACTAAAACATATTGAGGCTACTAAAAAAATAATATATAGTTTTATTTCTGAGTATATTCAGACAATAAACTAGCCACTTTCAATATTTTGATTCCATTGTGATTCATTTCACATTACTTAGCTTTCAGGATGACACAGATTTTTCTGTGGTAGCTGTATAATCTGTAGTTTTTACACTAACATAAAAAAATTGTGCTACTTTACTGTTACAAATACTACAGCAATGACACAAGCTAATCAACAGTGTTACTCAAAGAAAACTGAAAACAAAACTGCAAAAAAGTAGCTTGCTGTTTTGGCAGAAGTACTTCACTAGCATTCAATTTCAATGTAATGTTCATTTTACATTTCTCTGTGATACTGAATGAATGGAACCAAATAATCATTTCTTGATGTGTAACATATTTGTCATTCTTAAGTAATTGTTAGTACGTTCATAGCATCATTGAATCAACCAGTTTGGAAGAGACCTCCAAGATCATCCAGTCCAATATGCAGTACTACTTTAGAAGCTGAAGCTCAGGGGATAGACCAATATTCTGCAGAAACTGTTAATCCTATCCTTTATAATGACATTATAACCAAAACTGCAATCATGTAGACGTCAGCATCATACAAAATAAGTAAAATTGGTAAGAAAATTAAACACCAGCTCTGAAGAAGTTAGTATTTTTAAATGAAAAGACTCACTTGTTCTACTACCTGTATTTTACCACATCCACACTGAAAAAGCATATTGCTCACATTTACGTTTAAAGAAAAAAAAAATGCAAATCACTTCTTGTGTCCTGATTCAAAACTGTAGTTAAAACAGAAGTTATTGGAAAAAGCACCATCTAGACTGCTTAATAATAGAAGAAAAAAACCCAAACAAAACCCCAGAGGAAAAAAAAAAATGAACAAAAAAACAACAACAACAAAAATCCACCAACCCAACCAAACACATCCACCAAACCAAAAACCCACAATCTAAATCACATATGAGATTCAGAGAGTGCAAGTTCTTAATATATACAAAACTCTAGGAAAAGACTGTATTTGTAATATTAGCTCATAATCTCCATCAGGTGAAAAAAAGCTTTAAGCTTTCTGTGTTGATCAGGGCCATGGTTTTTACCCAAGAAAATGCACAGATTCAACATTAAGGTTTTGTTTGGTTTTTTAATTAAACAAAAAGATTTAAAGTTTGCTTACCATTTCAATTATATTTA
This sequence comes from Pogoniulus pusillus, assembly GCF_015220805.1. Classification (NCBI taxonomy): domain Eukaryota; kingdom Metazoa; phylum Chordata; class Aves; order Piciformes; family Lybiidae; genus Pogoniulus; species Pogoniulus pusillus. The sequence goes on along the minus strand of NC_087264.1, from coordinate 15,759,794 downwards.
AAATATTATTCTACCACATAGAATACTTTTCAAATAAAAAGGTACAGAGTTTTCAGAAAAGCAACAGATCTATTATTCTGTCTCCAGAACTTTACCATTATGTTAACTTTTTGCTCCCCTCATGCTCTTAGAATTCTGTTTGTTTCCATGTTCAGCTTTTCTAGTTTCTGTTCCAAAGTCCACCCAAGCGGTATAAAAAAATAGCAATTCTGAATAAACAAAACCAGAAACAAGTCTTCCAGGAAATTACTTAAGAATCAAATCAAACAAGATTCAGTGACATTAAAACTTCCTACATTTTAGTGGAAATAGTGTAAGATAAGACAAAAATAATTATTTGGCATGAAAATTATATTTGAAAATATCACAGATTTATCCAAACTATGAGAACCTTTACACAGTAATTGGCTACAGCAGGAAGTTAGCTAGTTCCCATATTTTGAATAAATCTGACTCAGATGTCTTTTTGCAAGTAACACACAGAGCAATAAAATTAAACATTTTATAAATTTACTAAGGAGTATGCTATTTCAAAATAATACCTAAAAGCAAAAAAAATGAAGGATTTTTGTAGTTAAATTACTTGACAAACAAGCCTGCCTTACTGAGAAAACAGCAATTAGAGAATTCCAAGAGAAATTTTACATCTGAAGGCCTTCACATCAAGACTTGACCCCATGTTAATGGCTGAAAGTCCCCAACCAGAAAACACAGTAATACTAGTAGCAGAAGTACCATTTGGTGTGTATTAAACTTCAACCACAAACGCCTCGAGTTACATTTTGATTTTTCTGAACAGCTCACACATCCCAAGAGGCAAAGGAGTTGCACTGATAGCTCCAGGTATTCCTATGTACCTCCATAATCTGTAAATATGTGCGATGTGCTAAGATATTTACAATGCGAAGATGAACAGAAGTATACATAAAAATCGAGAAGATAATGCGTACAAATACAGTCCTTCTGGAGATCCACAAGGAATAAGCTTACAACGACTGGGTAGGCAAAGGAGCTGTAGTTATTCCTTGGCATCTGTTTTTGCAATCTGCAGTACATGAGAAAGTCACGTGCAGAGAACCTCAAACACGTCACTGTTTACTAGAGGAAAATGAAAATGCTGATCTACAAATGGCTAAAATGCATTACTGTATATACAGTCAATCACCGTGTATACATAATTAACTGATCTTTTAGTACTGGTCCATAACTGTTGCAGTTTTAAAGTATCTGAAGTGTCACTTTGACTTAACGAAGAGTGCTGCCATACCCACTAGAGGGCACATGAATCCAGCTAAAGCGGCGCAGCCTCGCTCCCTGCCACAGAAAATAAGCTGCTGGCACGGCCAGAAAAGAACACAAACAAGCAAACAACCGCACATTGAAGCACTGGTAACACGGAGCATTCTTGCAAGTGTCAGTCTTCTGGCACTTTCAAACATGTGAAAAAGCATTATTTGGAAACATCATATATCCACAAGCATTTTTTAATAGCAGAACATAGTGCAGTAAAAACGTGCTTTGAAAGCACTTTCTAAGGCAGTAAGCCTGTGCTCCCAGCTCATCACCTGCACTAGCCTAGAAGTCAACGACCGAAGCACAGCACTGCTTAAGGTTTCTCATGTCAACATCTTGACCAGCAGGTGGAACTGAATTCTACCTTCAGTAACACCGGCAATTAGTCAAATTTTACGAAATACTACAAACACAGACCTTTGGATTACTACAACAGGCTGGAAGCATACATCCGTGTGTATACAGGCACACACACACGTAAGTACAAAAACATACATGCCAGAACTGCAAAAAAAACTTTAGCTGGTTCACAGCATCACAGCCCACCTGCTAAATAAACTCCAGCTAAAAACAGCTTCCCAGCTGTCAACAAGTACTTCCACAGCTGCAAGACTAAGGGATAATTTCGAAAGATCTACCCGGACTAAACTGAACATAATACTATCAGTAAGACCCAAGATGTCCCCAAAGTGAAGACAAAGCATACGCAGAACTGGGATTACATTATGCATTTATCATCTGTAGTAGTAGTAGTCGTCAGTATACACTACAGCAGCAATTACTAGCAGTTTGGGCTACAATTGCTCCTTTTCCTTTAAATGTCATCAGCGAGTGCCTTCAGTTTTTGTTTTCTTCCTCACAATTAAAAGTAACAAAGTGCGCCTAGAAAAACATAGTGAATACCTGGTTTGTTTTGTGTTTTTTTCTTTTCCCTAACGTTAGCTTATCAGAGATGAGTTCACTGGATGAAATATTAATTATGCCTGCAAGTTTTTACATAAAGGAGATTGGATATTGAAAATAAAGTGGGTGGTAGCCGGAGGCAAGGAATCAGCTGGTCCTTCAGACGCAACAGAAGCCGAGGGGGTGCAGCGCCAGCATCTCTTACCCATTTATCCAGAGGGACCTGCGTCAAGGAGCCGGTGCCCTGGTAGAGATCCAGGGTGAGCTGCTCCAGGCTGAGCTTCTCCTGTAAGAAGTGGCCCAGGTACCTCTGAAGCAGGTACCTGCAAGCCCTCTTCTTGATGGACTCCGAAAAAGGCCACGGCATGGCGGCTGAGCGCCGGGTGCGACAGGACAGGGTCGGACAGCGGGATGGGGACGGGGCTGGCCCCTCTGTCGGACGGAGAGGGAGGTGAGCGGGAGCTGCCGGGCCCAGCCTTATTCCTCAGCGCAAGCTACCGCAAGGGCTTGCCACAGCCAGGCAGTGTCTCCAAGGCCCCTCGCACCGCCGGGGGCGGCACTGCCTCCCCTTAGGGCGAAGACGCGCTGACAGGTAGCTCCATCCTCACTCGGACACCGTCGCCGCCATCTTCTTGGCGGCCTGCGAGCGCGGAGACAGCCAGCGCAGCCGTGCTGAGCAGCAGAATAGCGCAGGAGGAAAGGGCCAGAGCCCGACAGAGCCTCCCTCACGTTAGCTCTCCGCCGCCGGCGAAGGCAGCTGGGCCGATCTCGACTGTTTGTCTCCTTCCTCCCCGCGTACCCCCCCTGCCGAACGCCGCCGTCACCGGCACCGTGACGTTCGTGCGGAAGTAGCGACACCGAGCGGAGGAGGCGGGGGCGGAAGCGGCGGCAAGCGCTGCGTGAGGGGGCAGTGTCGCGCCGGATCGAGGTAGCGAGTTCTGGCAGTCCTCACGCCATTGGGGCCGGCTCTGTATCGAACGGTACTGGGAGAAGCAGCAGTAGGGTGGAGCAGCGGGCGTCGTTGTCCGGAGCTGTTTAGGGTCGGGCGGCGGGACCTCGGCCGCCCCCCGCCAGGGCCGGTAGGTGGACTCCTGGGGCACGACGTCGCGCTGCCGGCGAGGGTGGCGGCCTGCTCCTTCGTGCAGGTGTGATCCGCGTGTTCAGCTGTCAGTAAACCGAGCTAATTCTCCTGGAACGGCAGGCTGCGCAGCTCAGTAGTCTGGTTCCCTCTTGCTTTCAGCTTCTTTGGAATTTGTAGGTCGAGGGTGGGATTTGTCAGAAAGGATTGAGCCTTATGAAGTGCATGTCTTGCGTGCTGCAGATCGATTGCTGCCCCGTTCTCCCCCTGGCAGCAGTGCTCATCTAGCAAAACATTTAGAGCAGTGTCCCAGAGGGTTTCCCTGCTGGCCTTACGGAGGTTTCTCTGTGGACGTAAGTTAGCTGCGGCCTCATTGGCAGCGCTGGTTCCTCAGCCAAGTGCTGAAACCACTGTTGGAACCCCCACAGTCTGTCCCTTTTTGGTGACAGTTGCTTACCAAGTCCAGCTGTGTGTGTCTCTTAAATGGATTGGCAACTGTGCACAGAATCTTAACAAAAGAATTGTTGTTTGGTGACTGCAAACAAAATGCTGCTGTAAATACATAGTCTCAGATAACCCATTTAGTCCACAGATTTTTCTTCTTTAAATTTACCAACTATAGGTCGTGGTTTTGTTGTTTGTTTGTTTGTTCGTTTTTCTATAGCTATTTATTTCGGGTTTTCCAGGACTGGCATTTCATGAGTTAAAAAAAGGCATGGGGTCTCTTATGGACAATCTTAAATACTTCTGGTTAGGTTATAATTCTTATTGTATGATGTTAAATATATATTGAGTGTAATGATATGATATATCTAAAATAGATGTTTCCATGTGCAGAATGGAGACTGATTGCAATCCTATGGAGTTACCCAATAATACGGGCTTTGAAGAGGATTCTGATTATAGAGACTTTGAAGGAACAGATGTGAAAGATATGAGACTGGAAGCTGAAGCTGTTGTGAATGATGTTCTGTTTGCTGTCAGCAATATGTTTGTCTCTAAAACCCTTCCTTGTGCAGAGGATGTGGCATATATCAATGTGGAAACAAGGGAAAGAAACAGATACTGCCTGGAGCTCACTGAAGCAGGACTCAGGGTAAACTTATTTGTATATAATTTCTTAAGCATTTGTGTTTGATTGTGTTGAAAATGTACACATTCTTAATGTACTTTTATGAAAGCCTGTTTAACATGTTTTTCTCCTGGAAAGTGTTACTTTAACTAGTAACTTCCAACAAAGCAAGATGGGAAGCTGGTTGAAAAATCAGGCATTTCTTAGCGTTGCAAAATGATTAAGATTGAAGCAGTGATGTGTTACAGGCATGTCAGCCTTTGGGTTTCTCAGGAACTTTGATAAATCAGTAATACAGCCTGTCTACAATTCCTTTTGACCATTTGTGGGTTTTGTGCAGGCATTTCTTTGTGAGACTTCTTTCTAAAGATTTTCTTAATAGACTTTACTATATTTATTCTGAGTTTTGGACAAAAGGTATTTGTCTAAATATTGTGTTACCACCAAGCCCCATAATAGAAAGTGCAGATTACAATTTGAATCCAGGGTGTTTTGTTATCACATTACTGCACCACCCTGATTGTCAAAGTGCTGTGATATCAATTTCCCATTGCAAGGTGATCCTAACTACAGAAATTTAACTGATAATTTCTTTGTTGCAGGTAGTAGCTTACAATTTCGATCAGACTGATGACAGATTGCAAACTCCATACCATGAAACTGTCTACTCCTTACTGGACTCTCTCAGCCCTGCGTATCGAGAGGTGTTTGGAAATGCACTACTACAAAGGCTAGAAGCTTTGAAGAAAGATAGTCAGTCATGATTTACCCAGATGGGAGGAAGATTTAATGCTAGAAGGAATTATTAGTATGAGGCATTGAGATCTTTCTTACAAATGTAATAAAAAACATCTTAAGCTTCATTTCTTGCATTAATATCTAGTTCCTGCTAATAATACTCTACAGAATTTTGCTATAGTGGATTTGTGTATATCACAATGCTATTACAAGCTGCTTTGGTAAATAACAAGGAAGCTCCTTCATTTTGCTTTCCTTTTTGTTGTATGTGAGCAAATAAGTTGCTGCTTAGATTGTTAAAAAAATTTGATCTCCTTTCAAAGTGTTATTATTGCAAACTCTAAAACATTTAGGGAGGATATGAATGTTTTTTATATACAAGTAGTATTTCTATGTGTGCTTAGTGATAATTTTCTGCTTTTTAAACTAGACGTTAAGTACTTGCTCTACATAATGAAAAATAATTGGGAAAACTACTGTCCTGCAAAGAACAGAATTTCAGCTTGATTTGCTCTACATAAATCTGAAAGTTCTCAGCTTTGGTAACAGGAAAGATGGTTCTTGAACAGTTAAGCATTGCTTATATAGTTACCATATGCAAGGTAAAATCAGGGCTCGGTACTATTTCATTTGTCCTTATCTATGGCAGCCAGCAAAGCTCAAATAAAAAATGAGATGTACTGCTAATATATGAATGTATTGTCTGAATTGCAATGAGTTAAGCACAGAATTACAATGTAATGGGCTACATTTCCTAAAGATGATGTCGTATGAGCATATATATATATGTATAGCATTATTGTAACTGTTTTGGAGGCTCAGAAGACATTTTAGCCTGTTTAGTATTCTGAATGTGTGTTTACATGATGTACAGGATAAACCCAAGAGTATTTTTGCTTCAGCCTTTACTTTGTATAATGCAGTACTTTGTTACCCTTGTTTTTTCACCTTTTCTTCCTGAAATGTACAATTGTCCTCTCCTGATGAATGCTAAGTAAGCACTGAAATGTTGATTACGTTGTATTGGTTTGAAACCAAAGGCTGTATGAAATTTGTTAAGACTGATACAAACTGGAAGATATAACTTGTGTTTTCTACTTCAAAACTCATACAAATCTCTTTATATTGTTCTGCTGTAACTTTTCAAGTATGTACTGAATGGTAGACTTTTTAAAAATTACAGTTGGTTAGAAATATCATTACTGTTGAACTAAATATTCTCTGATGTTCACAGTTTTTGTATTCTTGTATTAGTCAGCATTTGTGCATCTTTATTTAAATAATCCTGACGTCTTGCCATGCTTTTTGTGACAAATACATAGAGTAGCTTTTTTGGAGTTGCACATAAGGTTGTATCAGTTCTTATGAATGGATAGTTTCCAGTGACTTCAAGAGAACTATATAATTTTTACCAACTAAGGATTAGTCTCATTAGAAAAGCTTAGTAGAGTTTTTGTAATAGCTTTGGAGTAGTGACATACAACTGTGATTGACACGAAAAAGCACTTCTGTTTTCCAGAACTTAATTTCATGTTAATTTTATTATATTTAAAGTTGAAACTTCTGATATTAATCTTCTGTCCTAGGGTCTGCATTCATGCTCTAAAAATTTTTCATAGGCTCTCTTGCACACAGGTCTGTGGCACCCAGTTAGTCCTCTGTGAGGAGAATGTACTTTTACCAAGTTTATATTTGAATATTTTTCCTTGCAACTAATTTACTTGTTCAATTTCAATGACTAAAGTCTTAAATAAATGTACTGGTGTGTTGTAGTTTTCTTGGGAAGGGAGAGGGGGAGAGAAATTGTTAAAAAGAGAGGCGTGAACAATTAAAATCACGCTCATAAAATCTTAAATCAGTTAAAATGTATTTGAAAACCTTTGATTGCAAACTTGTATATGCTGAAACTGTCGTGAGGAGAGAAAAAAAAAAAGGTGGGTGATTGCGAAGAGGAAATTGGAAAGTATAGATGCACATGTGCAAAAATGCCAGTGTTTTATTGCTAAGACTTTTTCTTAGAGATTTTTAAAATGCTTTGTTGTTTTGTGTGCTTACCATAAGCCTGAGAAATACTTTCAAGGCAGGTGTTTTGTACGTCTTCCCAGAAAAAACAATGTTCTTTGTTGCAATGTGCTGCAGCGTTAACTCAAAAACGCAAAAGCTGTGGCGTGCCACCTTACCTGGGTTAGGGAACAAGATGCTTTCCAGACCCTATACTTAGGCTTTGCTACCTATGTGGAGGGAGCTTCTTTTAAGTCCTGACAATGAAGAATTTAAGTGGGGTTGTTTTCATTGTCCAAAACCCGAGTGCTGCTTGCATTAATATATCTATTCATCTAGGACATACATAAGCTCCCCCGAGGCAGCCTGCTATCTGAAGCGATGCCTAATAACCTAATTAAAGCTATTTTTGTCTCAATCGTACTACATAGCATTATGCCCTGTTGGGCACGTAGAAGTCAGGAACAAAGTCCCGACCAGCGTGGCTGGCGGAGTCCGTGGCTGTCCTAAGCCAGAACGAATGAGGCGTCACAGCAATGCGGAGACACCCGTCCGTGCCGACAGCAGCGCCGGCACCGAGGCGCTCCGGCTCCGGGCCCGCCAGAGAACAGGCCGCAGCGCCCTCTGCCGGGAGAAGGCAGCTTCGTCCAGGCCAGCGCGCCGCGCGCTCTGCGCAGCCGCCTGCGGTCGCACGGCAACGGGCCGCGTCCCCACGGCAGGCTGCGGGGATGGCGGCGGAGTCGGCGCGGAACCGCCGCGTCTTCCTCAACCATCTTGACTCTTATTGCGGTCTCAACGTCGGCGAGGTGACCGAGTGGGCGGCCTACAGCCATCGCTGCTATAAGGGGCTGCCTTCGCCCTCCCGCTGGGCCCTCGTCTGGTAGCACAATAGGGGGCGTGGGCGGGCCTCCAGCGAGAGGCGGGAAGCCAGCCGGGTAGCTGGGGTCGTCTAAAACGGGATGAGAAGAGGGACTCGGGAAAACGGAGTTAAGATAACAAGGAGGGAAAAAAAGAGACTTAGAAGCAGGAATTAGATAAAGCAGGCCGGGCGATCTTGGGTAACAGCTGGCCACTGTGGAGAGAGAACATTTCTCTAAATGAACGATCAGTCACCTGGGACGGAACAGGTTGCAGAGCAGAGACATCTTAGGGACCCACCAACACCTTCACTTCGAGTAGTAGGACACAAGTCAGACAAAACATTACCGCTGGGGTTGAGGACTTCCTAGCATTTTCCTGTTCAATGGAAAGCTGTGTTTTGAGCTACATCACCTATAAGAGGATTGCGGCTAGTCAGATAGCGCTGGTGTCTTTCCCAAGCCCATGAGAACCTCAAGTTGTGCCGGGGTAGGTATAGGCTGGATGTTAGGAGGAAGTTCTTCACAGAGAGAGTGATTTGCCATTGGAATGGGCTGCCCAGGGAGGTGGTGGAGTCACCGTCCCTGGAGCTGTTCAAGAAAAGAGTGGATGAGGCACTTAGTGCCATGGTCTAGTTGAGTGGCTAGGGCTGGGTGCTAGGTTGGACTGGATGATCTTGGAGGTCTCTTCCAACCTGGTTGATTCTATGTGTAGGGTTCGATATATTTGCATACAAATGTGTGTCTTGTATATTGCAGCATTTATCCAAATGTATTGTTGGGGCATCGCTTGAAAACATTGGAGAAGAAGAGGAGGAGAATGAGGAGGAGGAAAATGAAATTAATTCATCTGCTGAAGTTTCTAGTGAGCCAAAGGAGGGAACCTACCAAATAGTGGGTACCCTTTCTAAACCAGAGAGTGTCAAACCATATTTTGCAGAGGAAATATTTGCAGTAAGTAAGGGTCTTATTTCAGATAGCCATTAAGCAACATTAAAGACATTGCAAGTTGTATAAAATCACCCGCATTAATAAAATGGTCTTTCGTTGCAGCTGTAAGGTGTATACATGTATTGTATTCTGCATCCTGCATACTCCCTCCCTGCTAAGTCTAATGTGGCAAATAGTAAAAGGAAGGAGCTCAAATTTGAAATAAATGTATTGGAGGTTTTTTTAATATAGTTATGGATAGGACATCATTCAGGTCAATGATCCTATTCTCTTGTCTGTCTTTTATCAGTGCTATAAATGTACTAGTGCTTGAAATCAAGTTTAGAATCTTAACCATTTACTGAAATCACAGATTTCACTAGCAGCTAATTGCTCTGTATACCTACAGCTTTGTATAAAAATATATCCAGAGTTTACTTAGTTAAAAAAGGCTTGCTTTTAAGAATGTGATTACCTACTGCTTGATTTAGTTTTCTGAAACTATAATTTCCTTTGTCTCAAATTCCTTATCCAGAGGCTCTTCAAACATTTGAAAATATTGATCTAAATGTCTATACAGCTGATTTTTTCAATCAGAAAGTTATAGTTGGCAGTATTTAACCTTAATCACTGCTCTTGCCCAGGTGTTTGTTACACTTATTCAAGTGATGACACTTGGCATTTACCAAAACATTATAGTATGTTATTTTGCAAGGAAATGGACATTTTAAAAATGTCTTCTCCATTCTACCAACTGATCCTTGTTTAAAATAACTATAAATGTCACTGCACTGAAAGTATGGATCCTAAAATACCACTAAAACTGTACAACTATTTGACCTATGTTAATGTGTACTGTAAATTAGAAGTTTCAGTGTTTAATTTACATTATGTCACCTTGCTTGTATCTGACACATAAAGTATGTCATCCATTTTAGGATTTGTTCTGACATCTTCATGTTAAAAAACTACATTTTATCAGTATGGTAAACTTGAAAACAAAATTTGGATATTTCTCTCTCTTTTTTATTTTTTTTTATTTTATCAACAGATTCTAACTATTTGTTTCCCCCAGAACTCTTCACGAGAAGAGCTCTTAAGTCACCTGCTCGAGTGTGAGATTATATTATACAACATCACTGAGGATGCAAATCAGATTGAAGAAGCAACATGGGCTGCTTCTGGTTAGTATAGCTATCAGCTGAGCGGAAAATTGGTTACTACATAAAATTTATCATAAATGCATAATAACATTATTTGGGATTTATAGTTTCCTGTAATATAAAAATTTACGTGTTCAAAAAATTAGCAAAGAACCATGGAATTCACTCTAGCATTCATGAGAAAGAGAAGCTATCATGGAATGGTCCAACACTTTAAATGACATATCTGTGTAGGCAGTTATTTCCCTGAATAACTATCAACCATCATCTTATCTGTTTGCACAGGGAGGTGGATAGAAAATCTGCTCCTGTGATATTCAAATAATGTTTCATATTTTATATATATATTTTTTTAATCACTTAGAAGTCGGATACAAAATACTGCTAATAGTTGTTCTGAAACTTTCTCCTGGCTGTTATATCCAAATTCTAAAAAGCATCTGGAATCATTTTATGGTGACAGTGTAATATTGTTCTGTATATGAAAGTTAAACAATATTACAGTTTCATGTTTACAGGGTAAATACTTGAATAGCATCAGAAGTTACATAACCCACACTGAATTACATTGCTCTAAATTAAAATAAAGAAGTTTTACTTGAATTCCCTAGGTTTTCTATTTCCATCGTGAAAACAGCCACTCTTCTGTTTTCTTAACCTGAAGGGAGATTGTAGCCAGGTGGGGGTTGGTCTCTTCCAGACAACCAGCAACAGAACAAGGGGACACAGTCTCACGTTGTGCTGGGGGAAGTATGGGCTGTATGTTAGGAGGAAGTTCTTGCCAGAGAGAGTGATTTGCCATTGGAGTCACCATCCCTGGAGGTGTTCAAGAAAAGCCTGGATGAGGCACTTAGTGCCATGGTCTAGTTGACTGGCTAGGGCTGGGTGCTAGGTTGGACTGGATGATCTTGGAGGTCTCTTCCAACCTGGTTGATTCTATGATTCTTTCTGTACCTCAGTGGTAAAGATGCATAATTTCTAAGGATAGATTGTTGTTTTTTTTTTTCTCATGATAGGTGCCTCTGTTGAGATTATGTTGATTCCAAATAATTTCATTATTTATTAATGTTATTTATCTATTTGTTTTATTTCCCGATTTATTATATGTGGTTTATGCTAATCCAAATAAAGCATATTTGCTTAAAGATGCATATCATATAGAACATTACAGTACAAATGTTTATACAGGACCTTTATATAAATGGACGAATACAGTTTGAATAATACAATCTACAATAGCTTAAGTCCTATGCTTTAATTTAACAGCCCTACACATGGAAATAGAGCATTTTGCAACACCAAAATTATTCATCCTCATTTCAACAATTATGAGCTGGGCAAAGAGCAAACCCCCTGACCCTGTAAGTAACACAACTACTTTTTTTTTTCTTTCTATTTTTTTTTCATTTAATGGAAAGTCTTCACTAAATTATACAAAATAATTCAGTATATATTTCAGCATATATTCAGTATATATTTCACTAATAAAGTTAGTGTCAGCAAATTTGTTTTTACTCATGATCTTTTTATCTGGAACCACTACCTCAAATTTTGTCAGTTTATTGCACTGTAGAGATCAGTTTAGACACTGTGCTACTATAAAGCAGGCAGATATTAGGGATTGCTTGGACAAGAGGTAAGACCTATACCACAGTATGCACTGTCCTTCAGTCATAACAAAATATTGTTATTTGCTACATATTTAATGAAATGCATATTTGGGTCAGGGTATAGACAGATAAGTAGGTACCCTTTTATATCTACATATGTTCAGGGTCATCAGTAACCATGTGGAAAACTTTATAGCATGCTATTGCAATTCTCGAATTTAGGTTACAGATAAGAGTTTTGCAAGCTTGCATAATGCTATATATATTAACAATGTTTGGTTTTTTTTAATATAAGAAAAGATTAAAATCTAATTTGAAATCCTGAAATTAAATTATTCACATTTTCCAAATGTTGAACTTCAAGTATCAGATTAAGAAATTGTAAGAGTTTCAAATTAAAACAATTAAAAATATTTTTAAGAACCTACTTGAACTACTTAGTCCTTTTAAAATTGTTCTAAGACATGTATAGTAGCCACATTTTTTCCTTCATAGGAAGATCCTGAGATCCCGTTTACTGATGAAGATTATCGCAAAAGAAAAGCTCATCCTAACTTTGTGGATCACATAAATGCTGAAAAACTGGTTCTCAAACTTGGGAAAACTGTATGTAAAGAGCTTTTTTTAGTAAAAATAGGTTTATTTATCATTTTACTTAGAGCATAGTCCTAGTAATGGAACTTAGAAACAGTATCTTTTAAAACTCAGGTGTCTTCACTCATCAAAAATATAGTTTCATTGTTTGTATTAGAAAGAATTAAAGGTGGGCCCTGTGTGAGGAAAGGCTTGAGGATAAAAGAAAGCATCATCTTTAAATATTAGCAACTGATGCTAATATTATATCTCATTTAAATACTTAAAAGATGCTTTAACCACACCTACCACATTCCTGGTTAGGTTGTGCACTTGGAGACTTTTATTCCACCCTATATTTCACTTCATAATCATGGCCACAAGGATGACCCAGAATAACTAGAATATATGTTATCACTTTATATGTGTTTTAAAGTCACTTCCTTCAGCATTTTTTGGACCTCATCAGCTTACTTGTCATTACTTGTTGAGAACATAGCAGTAGACATTATATTCTATTCTAATAACAGTTTAATAGTACAGAATGGCAGTAAAACTTAGTTTACAGCTTGTAATATCAAGTTGTTCTTGTACTCTGCTAACATGGAGTTATAAGACTGTAAAATAACTTTCATGCTTGTGGTGGTGGAGACATGAAGCTTGTAAACAGTGTCCACCAAACCTTGCAATAAGTTCTACCACCAATAACACCCAGGTGAACTACTGACTCATTTTTTCAGACTGTTCCAAAGCACTGAGTCACTACATAACAAAGGTATTAATCCAATTAACTTCTGCGTGTTTGCTAGACTGAATGTCTGTTGCAAAAACAGTGAACAGTATTTAGAAAGACTTGCATTTGAAAAGGAGCCCTTTTCCTCCTCAACTCCAGGGGGAGCTGCAGTGAGTATCATTGCCGTGCTTTAGCTTCTATCAGCACTTTGGAACAGAAAGTCTCTAAAGCATCTGTTCTTCCCAAAAGATCAACATTTGCTTCCTGTGACAGATGGAGACTTCTAGATTACTATTCTTATTCATTTCTAAATTCAGTGACATCTGGGGAATATGCCATCTGTGAAAGAAATAAGAGCATTGCCACTTCACGCAGAATCATAGAATGGTCTGGGTTGGAAGAAACCTCCAAAGGTCATCTAGTTCAACCCACTCTGCATAAGCCAGGGCAACCTCAACTAGATCAGGTTCCCCAGACCCCTGTCAGGCCTCACCTTGAATTTCTCCAGGGATGAGGCCTCAACCACCTCCCTGGGTAATGTGTTCCAGTGTTCCACTACCCTTACAGTAAAGAACTTGTTCCTAACGTCCAATCTAAAGCTACTCTTTTCTGGTTTGAAACCACTGCTCTCCATCCTATCTCCGCAGGCCTTTGTAAATAGTCTCTCTCCATCCTTCTTTGTAGGTTCTCTTCAGGCACTGGAAGGTTGAACAACCTTCTCCAGGCTAAACAACCCCAGCTCCCTCAACCTGTCTTTGGAGCAGAGGTGCTCCAACCTCCTGATCATTTTCGTGGACCTTCTCTTGTTCTGCTCCATCAAGTCCATGTCCTTCCTGTGCAAATAACTCTTTAGGAGATCTTAGGGTTCAACAGCCATGTGAGTCATGTAGAGAAATTTTGCACCTAGGAATGAATGGGCTAAGTCTTAGCCTTCATTTCTGTTGAGAGTGCAATTTAATGGCTGTTGTTGCTTAATGCAAGATTTTGTCCCTTTGAGTTAGCGTATCTCCCACCTATATTCTACTTAAAATTCTATAAGAGTGGAGATCTAGAGGTCTTTGCTTTTTACCTCTAGCAATCTTTTACCTTTATCTTTGTGGCAGGGCATTCGGGCTGTGTAGCTTTTCTTGGAGAGAGGACACTGCCGAATTCAGAATCCTTGGAGCAACATCTGCTTGTGACAGATGGAAGAGCTTTTAATCTCCCAGCTCTGTTCATGGTGGAATCACAGTCCCTGAAACCATTAATTTACACCCGATTCCCACTTCAAGCATTTTATTAGAATAAAACAAACTTAACCCCACCAAATCATAGAACTAATCGTAGTAGCTAGAATGTGACATCTAGTGGCTTTAACGAATATTACACAGGGCCGTGAAGATGTGACTAAAACGCCTTGCCCACCAATTATCTTACTTTTAAGTATATTCAAGTCATCTCAGGTAGTACCTTCTCATATATGCGAGTTGTGACACTAAATAGATAATTTTAGAGCACTTGAACCTGTGACAGGGTTTTGTACTTCAATGAAACAAAGCATTCAGTGATGAATTTTGGTTTGTCTCCACAAGTTGCTACTGAAGAAACTACTGGAAGGTAAATGGAAGAAAATCCTGTGTGTTACACTATTCTTAACGGAGATGAGAAATAGCATCGCCTGCGTTTTTACAACTGGTAGATTTTTCATGCTAGGAGACAAAATGCATGTCTTCTCCCAGGGCATGTTTGCAGCCTGCCCAGAACTTCTTAGGCTGCTTCTATCATGATACTACTTAGGCAAACTAAGTGTGGGAGTTCTTATGCTACTTATTATGTCTCTTCAAATTTTAAAGTTTCTCATGATTATTAGCAAACTGCTGCATTCAATTGAGTTGAGATAGTTTTTAGTACAAAGTTCTATTTTGTAAGTTAATAGATAAAAAACATGTTCACAGATACAATACACTGATTTACAACCTGTCATCCCTTTGCAGGATGCTTTGCTTATGTAATCAAGGATTGACTGACTATTCTTCGCTTTAGATTTCTGAGATAGTATAAGTATGATAACAAAAATTGCCTTTTTTTTTTTCACAAAAGTAGATCCCAAATCTGGTTATTTATTTCATCTACTGGTAAAAGTAGGTTCTTTTACAGAGTGTTAAATAGATCTATAATGTCTAGGATCTTTATGACATGAGAATTATTTGTTAATTTTGTTTCACCTTAAACATAGTGGCTAGTCTTAATTTAAGAGACATTCTTTGAAGTTTTTCTCCGTAAAATAACTTTAAAATCTCTCTTGCTCTCATCATGACCATCCTCAACACTGATCCAAGCCATAACGTTATACATAAAGAGGCAGCCAGGACCGACAAGTTTCTGACATCATGCAATAATCAACAGCACAAAAAATACATGGGTTTGATTGTGATATGTAGTTAGGAAAAATATGTGGATAGTTCACAATGGTTTGGTTTTTTTTTACTATCAAAATGATACTAAAGCAATTATAAAATCATTAATCCTGCATTTCTCTCTTCTGTGGGCACTTCATTGAGTTAGATAAGTTACTTCAAGTATGGTTGAGCAAAACTTTTTTAAAATGAAATATTAACAATATGACTTAGGACATTACAAGGTATGCAACAACAGTTCTAGGCACAAATTTTAAGTGATATGATATGCACACTTTGTATATTTATCACACAAGTATTCAGGTTTCAGAGTAAGTCAGTGTCCCCTTTGCAGTACCATATGTTTATAAAAGCTTTCATGTTGATTTTACTTCACAGAACAAACATAAATTTTCAACTTACATTGTTGCCTCAGGACATCAATATGGAGCTGAGGAAGGAGTCTTGCACTACTTTTTTAAGGTAGACATCCAACTGTTTTTGAAGGTTCATTTGATTTCCAGCGTCCAAATCACTCAAATTCAATTTTTTTAAAGTAGCTTTGGTATTATCTCAGGTTAAGCTTAATGCTTTAGTGAAATAAACAAGTAATTATTTGATTGTTTTGAAATGTTTTACCTAAAGTAGAAATGTTTTCCATTTTTTAACTCTATATATTTTAAAGGTTTTTCATGTTTTTTGAGCAGTATCTTTACAGTGAGAACACAGCTGTCATATCAATAAAGTCAGGAAAAATGTCTTTCTTCTCAGCATTATATTCTCTTCTTTCTAAGCATTTCTTTGATTTGGAATCTAAAATAACATTTGTCAAGATCAAAGAATATTTTTCTTAAAAAAATCTGGAGTTTGGTAGGCTGCCAATCAGTATTTCCCAATACTTGTTTTCTTTACTGCAATTCCATTAATCATTCAAGAAACTGAACTTTAAATCCTGAATATATAGATATGCCTGCTGAACAAGTGCTCCTTTTTTTTACTGCTACTTAAAAGTAACCTTTTTTCCTCACTTCATTCTCCATCTGTATTTTTCAGACAGGTTGGCTTAGTGAGGCTCCTACATTACCTGTTTTTGGAGATGGAAACAATTTCATTCCAACAATTCATGTTGTTGATTTAGCAGCGTAAGTAAAAAAATTTCCCCTTGAAAGTGACTGATACTTCTCTAGATAACAAATCCAAATACATTGGACAGTACTGAGGCTTTTAAATTGGGGTGATAGGCTTAAGAACAGTGGTTGTCACTTCTTATTGGGACAGATAGAGAGTTGTGTTTCATTTCAACTATTTTTCAATTGAAGTATCTAGTTGTGCTTCTTCATTAAAGAAAATATATATGAAAATGTTGTGCTCTGATGAGTCCTGCAAGGCTTTTACAAACTCTTGTACTGATTCTGAAATGCATTTAACAATGAAAGGCCAATATGATTCTCTGGCTACCAGCGCTGACTGTACTTGCTGTTTCAGAGTGGTCCAAAATATAGCAGACCGCAGACCAAAATCTCACTATGTACTTGCAGTAGATGCATCTATGCACACCCTTCAAGAATTAATCCAGGTAAGAGATTTGATTCATTTTTTCCCCCAATATCTTTTAGGTAGGAAGTCATACATAGTTTTAGGAGATTTAGAACATTCTTCTGTTATTCTGAGTTGTTTGTTTGTTGTTTTGATTTTTTTTAATTGCAAGAGGAAGTGATATATAACAAAAAGTTGTTTAATACTAACAATATTTTAATGTTTTCTTTAATCTGTTTCAAATCAGTATACTGATTTTCCAGGTATCATGTGACATAAAATTTAAAGAACATGTTTTATCTGCAGAAATCCTGTACAATTCTTTTTAATGATCTGATTTCTTTTTTGGTTTGTTATGTTTTTTTTCTCGATAGTGCATCAGTAAAAATGTTGGACCAGGAAAAATTGAGAATATTCCAAAAGAAAATGCATTCCTGAGTAAAGAGTTAACAGTGAGCATTTTTTTTCCTTTTATTACTTAAAGGAAAAGATGTAAGCTTATAAGTATAAAATCACAAGGTATATTATTTATTTTTTATTTCACCAGAAGAATTTATCCCTAGAGAATTACTAAAAGTAGATGGTGAGTTTAAGTTTAGAAAACAAACAAACTAAAATTTAACCATCACAGAACAGATTTAGAAAAACAGTGGAACACTGATGTCAGTGCTACACCAAATATACTGGAGCACTCTAACAAAAAATGCACAAAATAATTTAGAAAAAATAATATGATGTGTTGTTAAGTCTGACAATAACAGCATACATGGTTTATCTATTTATCTGTAATAAATTCTTCATAGGACGACTAAACATATTACAGCCCTGATAGTTTTAAAAGGGTACTTGATAAATTTATGAGAGGAGTTATTTCCTGCCATTATATAAAACCTTTGTATTGTACAGAATTATTAATGTTTCATGAGATAGAACGTTTATATTTTTATGAAGTTTAAAGTCTTCTTTCCTTTGTGCACAAAGTCTCTTTCTCTGTGCTTTAAATCTTTCTATTCTCAGTCATCTATTCTTGTCTCTAGTTTAAGGCAGTGTTTTTTAATATGTGTAGCTTAAGTTTATAAAGAAATATTTCTTTGCTCCCTCAGCAAATGCATTTGGACATGTTGCTTGTGAATCTGCGAATGGAATCTATGTTTCTGAATGAGATTTTCAACATTAAGTGGGTTTCTCAGGCAGGACTGGTGGAGAACATTGAACAAATTGTCAAGGAATACAAGCAAAGTCGGGGATTACTGGTAATGGTTTGGTCTACACTATTTTCAGAATGTGTCTTTCCTTTTTTCCCCAATAGCAGTGGTTATATAAACTTGAGATCTAGCTTATTTAGATGAAAATACATGGAAGAATGAATAAGCATGAAACAAGTTAACATAAAACCTGCAAATTAAATGGAGGAAGTTAAAATAGAAGGAATACTAATCAAAACAATAATCATAGGACAGTAGAAGTTAGAAAACACCTCTGGAGATTATAAAGTCCAACTCGCTGCCAAAGCAGGATAGCCTAGGTGAGGCTACAGAAGCATGCACACAGGCAGATGTAATTATTACATTCTCTTTCTTTTATGCCTAAAATTGAGACCCTCTAAATGCAAATACACATCTTGATGGAGAAGTTGCTGTTTCGAAACTAGTTTCTGTATTTCATGTCTCAAGCATGAAATACATGTTTCTATTATTTAAGGGTTTTTTTATAATAGTAGTTAAACAAATATTTTGTGTTCTTCATTGTTTTAGTGAACCAGGATATTCAATTGCAAGGTAGCTTTCATTTTACTCTGCTCTCTTGTGGAGTGCACTGATCAACTTTGTTGATTCCTACAGTAGCTTAATATTTAGAGCTTTTGTATTAAAATGTATAGGGAAAGTTATTGAAAGGTGCACAAAAATGCTTGCATACATTCAAGTATTGATAAGCACGATAAAGCTGTTCAGCATGCCTAAATCTTCTTCAAACTCTGAACAAGAGTTCAGGAGGTACGAAACAAGACATGGGTACTAGCATTCAAGGTTGCTCATTTAAAAAAACCCTGCATGTTTCTGAAAAGATTATAATATCTGCTTTTGGGTTTAAGTGTTGGATCTGAGTATGTATGTCTCTACAAAATAGAGACATTCCAAATGGCAAGGAGAGGGAAGGCTAGCTAGATTTCCATCCCTGTTAAATTTATCATTTGTACTGTCAAACTTAATGAATTAAAATAGGCAGTTAATGACTTATGATTCTGAGTTTGTTGAATAATATACTTGATAGTGTATACTGAATTCTTAATTACACTTATTCATCTGTGAGTGAGATATGTGAAATGTGAAACTGATCATAATTTAAGACTGTGATGGATCTGAAATTTTCAAGATTAATAATCACTGTGATGACAACAACTCTACCTCAGCTGGAAAATAGAACTATTGTATGTGTACAATGGAATATCTGCCTCCTCACTTCAAAATTCATTTCATCCTATTTATTTCATCCTATTTATTTTGTCCCTTTTGATCATTCAAAAACCGATAGGGCCACTGCAAGTTGATCTGTGAGTCTACTAAATAGAAGTGTGTCTCCAATGGTAAAATGGCATATCAAAATCAAACAACTTTGTTACTCAAAGCCTATAGATAATGTAGGAGTTATTTGGTGAGAAATAAATAAATGAATAAAACTAAAATATATTTTCATTTTCAGTTATAATGCTTGTTATTTCCTATTAGTTACAGTAAAAAGATTGTTCCCTTTACATTAAAACATTCATATTGTTTGAATGATGTTATATCTGTAATTTTTTTTTTCTAGCCTCTTAAAATTTACATTCATGGTCCTCCTGGGGTTGGCAAATCTACCATCGCTGAAGAGCTCTGCAAGCACTACAAACTACATCACATTAAGATAAATGATGTGATTTCTGAAACAATAGCAAATCTGGTGTGTTACTGTTTTCTAATACTGCTATTATTTATATATATATATATATATATATATATGATTTAAAAATACTTGGCATAATTTTAAAATTAGTTATAATTAATTCTTTCAGAACAGAAATATCTTTTGATACACTGACCACCTCTGGGGGATGCACTAAACTGTTCTCAGAGACTGGTCATTGCTCATTATTTCACTGTCCAAGAGCATTATGTGAAGTTAATAGTTTAATATTTATTTTCTTTTTATTGTATATATATATGTGTGTGAAAAAAGGGTTATGGAATTTCTGAGCCTATTCATATTTCTGATCTTGTCTTCAGGAGAGAATTGTGGCTCCCAAAGAAACAGACTCTGACCATGTGGAAGAACAGGGGGAAAATAATGAAGAGGAGGAGGGTATAAATGTAAAAGCAGCACATGAGTTATTAGCTACAGTAAAAGAAAGCATGAAGGAGAATGCAGGTAGGAAATCAAAGTACTGAGACAGAATTTTAGTAACAAGTGCAACACTGCAAATGTTAAAAAGCAAGAATTGAGCCATGGCCTTTTGTATGTACCTAAGTTAAAAATCAAATACAATGTTTTATATTGTATCCTTTATATATTGGAAGGTATATATTTTGTAAACGTAAGAGTGCACTGTCTTATGAAACTGTGGCTTTTGAAGTTCTTCATATATAATTTAGGCCATTTCTAAAAAGTAAATGGCATTTGCTGAAGAATTTTAATGTCTGCAGAATACTAGGGGGTGGAAGGGACCTCCAGAGGTGGAGTCCAATCCCCCTGCAAAGCAGGACAGCTTAGGGCAGGTCACACAGGAATGCGTCCAGGCAGGTTTTGAAAATCTATAGTAATGATGCCTTTTTAAATAGTAACATACTTTCATTATTAGAGTGGTTTATAAATGTTTAACACTTCTAAAAGCTGATGAAAAATAATTTAGGAAACTGGAGTCAATGTTTGTAAAAGGACAAAAAAATCAGGTCAAGCCAAACTTTTTTCTTGCACATATTTGCTCAACGATGTAGGCCAAGTTAATAAACCATTTCACATCTCAATCTAATAATCTGAAAAAGAAACTTGCAAAACCTATCTCATATTTGTTTTGCAAGACTGTTTTTAGGTCTTACTGTTAATTGTACATAGAGAATAGTCTTCTCAGGTTTTTTCCTGTAATTCGTTCTTTGCCATTTTGTTTAAAAGCTGATTGCATTATTTAACACCTCCCCCAACTTATTGTTTAATATCACTAAAGTATTATTATTTATATCCTTGTAAGCAACAATGAAATTTATTTTATAGGTACACATTTGTATTCCATAGATTGTTGGCAACATGTAATATACAAATTGTAACTCCAAACACATAATTTTTTTAGGCTATCTGTAGAAGTTTCTTTGATAAATTAATAAAAACTTTTAATTCCAGATAGCTCTTTTCCATAAACTAGGTACTTATGAACCTTCTTTGTGTCTTAGGTCATCTAGAAGATCAGTACATTGTTCAATTTATAAAGGATAAGCTAAAATCTATGCCTTGTAGGAATCAGGGGTATGTTTTAGATGGGTTTCCGGAGACCTATGAGCAGGCAAAAGATCTTTTTAACTGTAAGTACTGCTGTGTTTGTTTTTATTGCTGCCTAATAGTGTCATAACCATTATTGTTCTCCATGCCAGCAAGTGCATCAGCACTGTGATGGCTACAATGCATGACACAAAATGAAGTTATTTTCACATGATGCTTAAAATGTAGGAAGCGTTATAACGCACTTTATGTAAGCAAAAGGTAGTTTTCAGATCATCTTTGCTGACAAAGTACTAATTAAAAGCACAAATATGGAGGATGCTTTCTTTTATTGTGTTCATAGAATTATGTGGGTTGGAAGGACCTGTAAAGGTCCCAGCAGTGATCAGGGACACCCTCAATTAGATCAGGTTTCCCAGAGCCCATTGGTCTACTCCAATCAAACAAGCACTAAGGCAGAATTTTGTCATAATATTTAAGGGCTGCTTATGAGGGGATCTAGCCAGTGCACCAGTACATGTTTTGTGATCTGTATTAGAGTGGGTATATTAGATTAGCTACAGTATATATGACTTCAGAGGAGTTCTGTAACATACCTTTCAAATTGGGAGCAAGCACTATTCATGCATTAAGATCAAGACTTATTTTCACGGGTACATTGCATCATGAGGTTTGAAGAAACATGAAAAACAGTCTTGTTCAGCTTAATATGCTGGGCTGTAAATTCTCGTCCTCAGCTGATGCCCTTCAGGCACTTTTACTGACTATTCAGAACAGCAGATACTTACTGTCAGAAACCACTGTAACTATGCTAGCCTGCAATATTTCTACTCACTGTTCTGAGCCCTGTCTCTGGTTTTGGCAGGAGGGACCAGGGTCAGACCAGCACTATGGACATATTTTAAAATTGCATATGCATGTTCATATTTACACTCTATAGACAAATAACTATTACAGTCCCAAGGTAGAATGCTATGATGACTGGCAGAATTACTTAATGAATTCTCTGAACTGGTATCCAGGTTAGATTAATTTCCAACAATAGACAAACTTGTGTTTGTACTGGTCACATTTTTAGCTAATATAATTATATTGTGGCTTCAGATGAAAATGCCAATAATTTCTTACCTTTGTTGTAGTGGAAAATGAAGACATTAAAAGAAAAATACCTAAATTTGACAAATTAATCATACCTGGTAAGTTTGATAGATTTCTTTTAAAATAAACAGAGGAGTTTTCAAATACTGCTGCCATCAACAAGAAGTATAAAATATCACTCTATCTGTTTGTAATTCATCCTGAATTTGGCATATTAAGAAGCTTATCTGTAGTGTGATATCTTGAAAGATATTACCAAATTCATTTTAATATATTAGTTAAGTTGGGAATTAAAAGGGTGATTGTCATCCATGCAGAAATTACTTCATCCTGATGTTTTTGCTATTATTGTTTTCTTTGTAAGTTTTGACTACATTCAAGAAATACATTTAGCATATTTTGCCTTAGAAGATGTGTAAAATTAGATAGTATAAAGGTTGAATATCTCAAACACTTAGCATTTCCATAAATGATAATTTACTGCCTTTGGTGGAACTGAAGACAATCCACAACTTTCTGAAAAATTTCTTAGTTTCTAGACTTACCTGAAGGGGAGAAAGTTTTGATCTAAAAACAGACTTCCAAGAAGTTTGTAAACAATTATGAACTGCTGATTTGTGAAGGAAATAATTTCTGTTCTTCCTGAAAATAAGAGCACTTCTAACCTCCATTTCAAAATGTGAATGCATTATGATGAACTGGAGAAGTCCCCCTTTTTTTCCCATGAAAGTACTCCAAGCATGGGATCTGTTTTAAGAAGATACTTTCTCAATATTGGAGAAAACTTATTTTAGAAAACAGTATGATTTGGAAAGGATTTTTGTTGTTTTGGGAAGGTTTTCTTGGGGGGTTTTTTGTGTTTCTTGATTTTTTTCTAGAAGAGGGTGAGCTTTTTTTCTAGAAGAGGGTGAGCTTTTTTTCTAGAAGAAGGTGGTAAGGGGAATGTGGCTATACTTAATTCTGAAAACTTCTCTTTGATACCGGAAAGATTACTTCCTGGCTTTGTTCATTTAACAGGTTTTAGTAGTATTGAATAATTATATCAACAAAAATGTAAGAGTATATTGTGATAAATTATATGAAGTCCACTCAGTGGACACATGATGGTTTGTTTGCTGGGATCTTGAAGTGTGAAAAATGAAGGTGAACATACCAAAGGGGGTTTGCCTCAATCGACAGCAAAACTTTACTTTTTGCCTGTAAAGCAGCATGCAATAGGTAGGAATGTTGACAGGAAAAGGAGAAGAGTAAAGTAAAGAGAAAAGAGAGGATGATAGCTACCACCAGTGGTCCAAGATAACATCCCTAGGGTCTCAGCTCCAGGCAGAGTCCTGCCAATCATCTTCTTTGATCATTGCAGTCCGAGGTAGGGAAGTTTCTGAAGTGCCATTGCCAAGAAGCCCTCTTTTTTCCTATCTCAGCCTTTGTCCAGCAAGGCTTCCATATGTGGCTAGAGAGCAGTGTCCAAGGCTTTCAACCAGGAGGTGTGTTTTTGTGTTATAATGGCATCATAATGAGCAAATGTGCCTAAGGTTCACAATTTCCTCATCAACGCTTAGATATCCATCTTTTTTGGACAGCAGTTACGTAGTTTGCTCCACCAGAATGAGCTGAGACAGTAGTGTGATCAGTCTTTCTGTCTTGTAGAATGGTACCACGGCCTCTGTACCATGCAGTTCTAATGTTTGCACCTGTGTATCCATGGATACTGCATTCCATTCTTGGAATCAGTAACTGCTCCTTCAGGCAGTCTGCTGCAAACCCATGTTAAGATATTAGCCTAAGTTTCTAGGTCTATTGTTGTCCCCGTTTCTGATGGCAATGTTGAGGCAATAGTGTTCTTCTGATTGACCTTTACAGTCATATTTAATAAATATAAATTTGTTGTTGATTTAATAAAATACTGCAAGATTCAGCCTGATGAAATCACAAATATGAGACTTCTGAAATGATGAGAGGATCCTTGAAAGATTTGGTTTGGTCTACTAGTATTCTACCAGTTGACAATTTATGGCATGCAGTAATGTCTTTAACGTATTATTTGGATTTTTATATATATAGATAGATATAGATATATGTATTAGTTTACTTTAAATCAGCAGGTGCAATGTTATCTGTGAGATTAAAATATCACAATACAAAGTGATGAATTTTGATGACTTATGAAAATAGTGAGTTGTTGTATTTTCCAGTGTTACTCATTGCTTTGGCTGCATAGGAAATGTTTTTCCTCCTTTACTGATTAGATATATTGATTGTACGATAGCTTTCTCAGAAATTTGGACTGCCCTGCATTACTATTCTTATTCTTGAAATAAGCAGCATATTTGTCCAGTTTATTGCAAGAATAGTCTTTCTGATAGTACTAAGATAATTTGGTGGAACTGGAATGTGTAGCTTCTTTGCAGACACATCTCAATATTGTTGGGTTGTTCTAACTGGAGAAGTTGAATATAAGCATTTGATTAAATTATTTATGAAGATACATATAATTCACATCTATTTATGTTCAGTTGTGGTTTAAAATTTATTATTAACACTAAGTAGGCAAGAAAGAGGAAAACCAATAATATATGGGTGCTGATGATGTCTTGTTCTTCACAGAATTTGTTATTTCTTTGACTGCATCTGATGAATTCCTTATAAACAGAATAATAAATCTGCCAGAGAGAATTGTTGCTGGAACTCATTACACCCAGGACCAGTTTTTGCCATCTCTGAGCCTCTTCAGAGAGTTTAACACAGATGATACAACTGTTCTCAACTATTTTGATGAACTTGAAATACATCCTCAGATCATTGGTATGAAACAATGAAAATGGTAGATAAAATATTAGTAATTTTAAAATATTTTTTATATATATATATAAAAGACATTGCAGAATTCAGATACAAAAAGCATTAATTATGCACCTGCAAAAATATCTGTGTACTTATAAGGATTCTGAATTTTTCTTGTATGGTTAATCTGTTCCAAAAAATAGAGGGGTTTATTGTTCATTTTTGTAGACTGAACGATCAAAATAGTTTTCTGACTTAGGTTACAGATCTTTGTGCTGGCATCCTTCCAGACTGGTGTAATATTATACTTTCATGGGCCTTCATTGTTACAGGTGCTTACAATTTGTCTTTAGACTTGTCCTCAAATGCCTTGACAATATATGGGTAATCTGTAAATGATAATGCATGAAAGAAAAGGATTAGAATTTAGAGGCGGAAGGCTAGGAGTGAATGTATTTTGTTCTATAGTGTATGAGAAAATATGTGTTCCCTATGTAGAAAATATCTCTCTTCCCTATCTAGAAATTTCTGATCTCTGGAAATCATGAGGGTACAATTATCTGATTATTCAAAACCAGTGAAATCAGAGTGACAGCATCCCTAAGAAAAATAGAGAAGGACATAGGGTATGAAAAGAAAGAAGGAAGGGGAAATCTTGGAACTAAAATCAGACTGCTGATATATAGAATGTCCATTTGAGATGAGTTATTGGAAGTTATTTGTTGAACAGCTTCAATCATAACTGATTTCTTCATTTTTATTTTATTAATTTCCTAAATTTTGAAGCTTGACTATTAAGTCACTCACTATCACTATTCACATACCACTATCACTATCATTGATGTGAGGAGATTATCTTGAGAATAATACCATATATGTGTTGTTAGGAAATACAGCAGTGATAATAATGTTGTGTTAATGTAATAATTTTGGAATTGATGCAATTATGCTGCAGAAAATAAATGTAAGAAATGGTGAATATTAAGGACTGATGTCATCGGTTAGTCATATTTTTATGTTATACATTTCTGCATATGTAAGTAGTAGCACTGTCCAAGAGAGTTTTGTTTCATTTGGGCCTATAAAGTGTATACATTAGAATATTGCAGTGTTTTCTGATAAGAATTATGCCAAACTATCACTCTTTACACTCTAGTCCATTCCAAATAAGGAAACTCACTGCCCTACTGATTTTCATTATTGAGGTATCACAACTATGACACTGAGCGACTTCCAGACGATTTTCACATTCAGTATGCAGTGTTGATTTCACCTTCAAAGGAACATTGTCTTTGCGTCCTGTTTATCTGAAGAACTGCCTCTTTATGTTTGTTTACACCACTGATTGTTACCCACCAAAGTATGTAAACTGGTGAAGATAGGTAACAAATATAACTTCAGCTCTGCAAATACTGCCTCTCAACCCCATTCTACCTCGTGGTCTAGGTGGTTTATCAGATCTATAGAATTAAATAGCATCAGATTTAAGCAGAGAGCAAACTCATTTCTCAGTCATATTCTGAAGGAATTTAGTGTGGAATGGCTAAAAAATGTGCTTGATTTGTTAAATATTTACTAAAAATTAATCAGATCTTTCTTCCACCTAAATTTTAGAAAATTATATAGCACAGAGCTTTATTAATAGCTTTTATGTTTATTATATCTTCTGAGTCTGAAATATAGCTAGTACAAAGGAGTGGGCTTCAAGATTCTGGAAACTATTTTGCTGCACTGGCTCACTGCACAAAGTCTGCAAGTCAGTTATCTTGTGTCTTGCTTTTTCTCATCTGCAGATTGAGGACAGTGACACAGGCATGTTAGGCCATCTACAATAAGACATGTTAAAATTAAAACAGCAATTTCTTTTGAAGACCTCAATTAGTGTCAGTGTTAGGCTTGGTTTTTATTTAAAAGGTATTTATTTTTGAGTATAAATGCAGTTAATTATGATTGCTGTAATATTTTAACTGTAATCTTGCTTGGCTGTCTAAGAAAAAGCACAGACTTTGAGTCCTCAAATTCAATGCTAAGAGACTTATCAGCAATATTTCACATGACTCAAAAAGTGGTTTGCACTGTAATTTTTGTATCTAGGTGCAGATAAAATTGCAGAAGTGCTTGACATAGACAATGTATTATTCTTTTAATTTAGAATATTTCAGGAATGCAACTCCTGACCTTTTGAAAGATGAAGCTATAAAAACAAAAACAATTATGTAGAATTATGTTAACTTTCTCTACAATTCTTTAGCAGAATTTGGACTTCAGGTCCAAATTGCAAGCACTTAACCTCTTGGAATGATGGTGTTAGTACTGAACAGTTATCTTCCATCTGAATTAGTGATTGAAATGAAAATAGGAAGCATGCTTTGCCAATGGCATTCAAAAGTCTTCAAAAACTTGAGTATGGCTACTGTATTGTCGTCTTGACTCTGTATTCTAGCTGTTTTTGATTTTCTCCCTCCTCCACTTGCTCTCCTTAACCATTTATGTGCCTTTACATCTCCAGTCTGTTAGTACAGAAGAAACTTCTAATTTCTGTATTCTCTGGATACCTGCAATGCCCACTATTCCTAGTTGCCATGCACACTTCTATATACTTTCTGCCAGATACCTGCTTACACTGAATGCAGACAGAGACCAGGAAGCCCTGGAAATAGTCAAATAGTCACTATCTATCCATCTATCTATCTATCTATCTATCTATCTATCTATCTATCTATCTATCTCTCTCTCTCTCTCTCTCTCTCTCTCTCTCTCACTCTTTCTCTCTTTCTTTCTCTCTTTCTTTCTCTCTTTCTTTCTCTCTTTCTTTCTCTCTTTCTTTCTCCTTTTCTTTTCTATTCTATTCTTTCCTTTTCTTTTCTTTTCCCTTCCCTCCTTCCTTCCCTCCTTCCTTCCCTCCTTCCTTCCCTCCTTCCTTCCCTCCTTCCTTCCCTCCTTCCTTCCCTCCTTCCTTCCCTGCTTCCTTCCCTTTTCCTCCTTTCTTTCCTTTCTTTTTTTTTCTTTTTTTTCTGAAGTTTAATACACAAATACCCTCCAGGGAGAAGGAAAGAAAGATCTTGTTCAGTCTCTATGTTCCTACAGGAAACGACATAATTTTTTTGTAGATAAAACATAGTAAAATAGATCTGTGTATTTGTAAATCTGTATGAGTGAAAACTTTAGAGCTTGTAGACAATTTCTAATAACCTATTGTGTAACCTCGGGAGGACACTTGGTGAAAAGCTTATGATTTTATCCATCTGGATAGGTTGACATAAGATTGGTGACAGGGGAACATCAATGATAGCAAATAACTTAATTTTCAAGCTTCAAAATTTAGGAAAGCAGAAACTGATAGAATAATTGTAAGAACAATTTTAATTAGTTTTTTGAAACTTATTTAAGTAAATCACTCCCTTACATGACCTTAAAGACACAAACTATTTTCTCTGTTAAAAGAATCAGATGTGGAAAATTTTGTGTAGAAAAAAAAATACACTTGTATATATATATATACTATGTGTTTCATATATATATTTCATAATATAGTATATATTATTTTCCTTCATGAACATCTTACACTTGAAAATTGGCACAACATGAATACATTTCTACATCTTGCAGTTCTTTATTAATGTCCATTGATTAATTGATAAAAAACTCAAAAGTTTATTTCTTGTATCATTTAAAAGATGTAGCCAAACTTGAAGATCCCGAAAACAGATTTATTCTGAAAGAGATAATCAAAGAAATTGGAGAACCTCGGAATTATGGTTTGACAGATGAAGAAAAGGAGCAATTGGAACACAAGGCAGCTGAAGAACGCATTGTCAAAGAAGCTCAAGAAAAAGCTGAACGAGAGCGTGAAGAAGCTAAAGAAAGAGCTGAAAGAATGGCAAAATGGGAAGAGTGGGTAGGTTAATATTTATTTTTGGGAAAGTATTATTATTTATGTTTTAGATAACCAGTCTTATAGAACTTTTGTGCTTTGTGCACTTCTAAGCAGCTGACCAAGTCTTATTTGTCATACCTTTCAAACAAGATTTTTAACTTGGCAAGGATCAATATTCTGGTCTTCATCGCAGAAAGCTTTCTGAGCTTGCAAGAGAACACCTTTGAGAGCTGAACCCTCAGTTCAGTGAGGACTTCCTAATACAGTCTGAAAGATGCTGTTTGCTAATGCTTCAATGAGTGTTTGGTATTTAGACTACCTGATCTCACAGGATTTGCACACAATACTTTTTTCTTATTTGCTTTGCCACACCTAAGGACATAACCTGAAATGTGTATTGTAAGAATGTTGTTGTTCACTCAGAGACAGACTGTTTCACCAGAAGGCAGTTCTTCTATTGTCTTATTCTAGAGCTATTTAAAACCAAACTGGTTACTCCAGAGAGAAATCCTTTTCTTATCTTTGAATGCCTATATACATCTGTGGGGAAATACTGCTCTGAAAACACTTCTAAAGAAGTGTTTACATTGCCCTTATGTTGGTTTACAAGTAAGTTTTGTTATCTCTATGCTTATTTACAGCTCCATTCAACGTTAAATAGTGTTTTGTACCCTTTGTAAACGTGTCTAAAAGATTAGTAAGGGTACTTAACACATTTTTAGCTGTATCCAATTCAGAGCCATCTAGTTTTCTGGAGAGCAAACTGGGCATTATAGAAACTTTAAATGGGTGTTTAAATAAAAAGTGTGCTTACATTTGTGCTGTTAACTTGTTAAATGCTCAGGAAATCTAAGCAACTTCATTTGCTCTTAAAACTGTAGATTACTGCTCTGAGTAGTGACCAAGAACTACTTGCAGGATTTATTCAATAGCACTCCTGGATTGAGTGAATAAAAGGTCTTTTCCAGATATTGGCATGTCAGTTTAATCTTAACCGTTAGTTTTTTTGTCTTATGCCTTGCGTGTAGAAAAGTAGTCTTCAGAGTATTTTTCTGCTCGTTCTAGTGATCTATGACTCAGACTACTGATGAATAAAATGAGAGAAGAGAGGACAATAAAAATGGTTTTGAGTAATCTCTGGCTAAAATGATGACAAGTATGAATGCTATTAAGTGAAAGAAACTAAACTTCAGTGGTTTTATTCTCCCACACTTTTTGAGTGTATTCATCGTATTCAATTTAACCCCAATTCCGGAATAAATTTAGCTGGTCGAAACAGATGTACTTCAGTGTGTGTTTAGTCAACTCTTATCCCCTTTGAAAACTGACATAAATCAAAAGAAAACAAAGCAGCCAAACCCAAACCAAACTAAAAAAAAAATCCAACACGACTTAGAGAGTAGGCGTTTTCTTC
This sequence comes from Pogoniulus pusillus, assembly GCF_015220805.1. Classification (NCBI taxonomy): domain Eukaryota; kingdom Metazoa; phylum Chordata; class Aves; order Piciformes; family Lybiidae; genus Pogoniulus; species Pogoniulus pusillus. The sequence continues at coordinate 15,729,298 of NC_087264.1, read as the reverse complement.
TGGCTAACAATATTCTCCCTCCCCTTTAGTTCAGAGAACCCTCAAGAAATCCTCTGCATTTGCAGCAGCGCTGATTTTTTAAGTGATTCACTGTATTCCAACTGTTCTGCCAAGTATCTTATGGAAACAGGACCACTGGAAGACTTCAGAATGTGTTCTTTTAGATGCTAAAGAGATTTTACTAAGGAGATTATTTCTGTTTCCTTCATATTTGATTTTTTGTGTGCTGTGTGTTTTAATAAGAAGTTCACAGATCTTCCTGTCAAAGCACAACTTTAAAAAGTTCTGTCAACAGCTTCTAACACCACTTTTTTCACTATTATTTATTGAAGTGCTCTTTGGCAGATGTTATAAATCTTATGATTCTGTTCAATTTTTGTAGAATAAAAATCTGGAGGAAGTGAAAAGACAAGAACAAGAGTTATTGGAGGCCCAGTCCATTCCACTACGTAACTATTTAATGAAGAATGTCATGCCAACACTTATGCAAGGGATAAATGAATGCTGTAGGATCAGACCAGATGATCCTGTCGATTTTCTGGTAAGGAAGTTGCTCTTTTGTTCTTAAGTATATTTGAACATTCACGTAGAGACAAAGAATGTAAACACTTGAATTCTTTATCTCCACTGTCCTGATAGCAGTTAATTAACAGCTAATCTTTTCAATTCTGGTGATGAGAAATTATTATGCAAACTAAAAATACAGTAACTATTCTTTATAGGATACTGTGTATCAAGCACAAGCATAATCCAGTTTTGCCAAATAGTAACAGGAGAAGAATCACTAGGGGAGTTGATTTGTCTTCTGTTTGTGCACTCTGCATATCCTATCTTGGGAATTCTGCTGTGGCATAGAGATCTGCAGAAAGGGGGACATCACTCTCTATCCTGCTTACACCCATCTAGACACAACAGGTTATTGTAACGATTAATATTTTTTCCCTGTAATTCCCTTCACAATACACAGATAAATTAATGAGTAAATCCTGTAAGACATTCATAGAACAATTTAATTTGCAAAGAACCTTTAGAAGTTACCTAGTTCAACTTTCTGCTGCAAGCAGGGTCAGCATGCCATTCAGACAAGAATTGAGATGCTGTAACGTTGTAGTGCTGCTGTTTCTGCTCATCTCAAGAAAGTTGTTAACAAGTTATTATTGTTTTGATGAAAAGAAACATTAACCAAGTGAAAACTTGTGTGTCACTTTAGGCACTAAGGACTGTTAAATCCTTTTAATCTTTTTTGCATTCTGATAAATGACATCTGTAGATGTAGAGCATCTACAGTAGAGGTAGGAGCATGAAATCTCCCCTAACTGCATGACTTTTAAAGAGCTGTCTTAGCTACTCTTCTGGATCCAGAAATTGAGCCCTAGGGGATGCCTTCGGATTCTCCATGGAGTGATACTGTCATAGAAAGCTTATTTCCTTCTCTTACCCACAATAGAGATGGGGTTGAGTGCTACCAAAAGGGAGAACAAAGTAGATGGTGTTTCTGGGGAAGAGGTTTCTTTTGCTGTATGTCAGAAAGTACATTGTAGAGCCATTTAACACATTCTGTGAATTTAAAACAATGTATCTGCCTTTTTTTTTTGTATATGTGTGTGACTTTTAAAATGTGAGACTTGAACGTAAGTATAACTTTGAAACCCTTCTGTTTATAGGCAGAATTTCTCTTCAAGAACAGTCCTGGTACTGAATGAGATGTTAAATACTAAAAGCTGCAGAAATTGTGAAAGGAAGAATATTCTCAATACATTTAAAATAAATTAGCTTCAGAATTTTTGTTCAGGCTTTCTATGTATTTGTTTCTTGTACTTTATTGCTATGTTGTATTGGGTTTTTAATATTCCCTCTATAAAAGCACATAATAAATTTACTTATCTGTATTTCAGATTATTTTTTCTAAGATTGTGAGCTCTTAGAAATACTTATTTTCTTCCCAGATTTTTTTTAAGTTACACATTTTATTTAAACATCATATTCTTATCCAGATCCATAGCAGATGTTGACAGCTAGCTCAAGAAAAACTTTGCTTAAAACAAACAAAAAAACAAACCAGAACAATCAAAACAAACAAACAAAAAAGCAATCTCTTATTTCCCCTCCCAGCTACCAAAAAGGGCAAAAAAAAAATCACATCACATAGTCTTTCTGGGCTGCATGGAAGACTTTCTCAGCAGTGTTAAAATCTGCATTTTTATTTGGTATCAAACAAATTAGTATAGTTCCCATGTAATTATATTCCTCTTTCAACATTCGATACATGATTTTGTAGTTTTGAAGAATCTAAAATTTCCACACTGTGACTATCATTTTTCTATTGCCATCATCTTCCTCTCATAGAAACTGACAATGTCTATGCTGATTGAGCTGAAACTGATAGCATATTTGGTGTAAAATAAATACTGTCCCAACAGAAAGTTAGAACTGTTTTTAAGATGAGGGGACGGGGAGGGGAAGAGGAAGAAAAGAATGATTAGTGATGTAGAAATAGCTGTTATCGATCTATTACTTTTAGTATTAGAATTTTATATGTGTTAATGCCTCATATTTTTATTCAGATATACATTTTTAGAGAGAAAGTCTTATTTTATGTTTTCACACAGTCACAGTCAAGTCAGTGATGATAACCAGGAACAGAGTTCAGAATGATTATTTTCTATTCTAAAGAAACATTATTTATTTGAAAAAAAAAATACATGCTATATATGCAGGTAGTCCTGCATGTAAGGCAGTTGAGAATCAAATAGTCTAATCTTAATTCAGAATTCTATTTTTCAGATGTGTGATGAAGATAGGACACTAAAAAAAAAAGCAGATAAAACGAGTAGTGTAGAGTTGCTGTAGTACATAACTCCAGTAAGAATAAAGTTTTGAGCTGATCTCTGAGGTGTGTGATTTTTTTTTTCAAACTTCTTCAACTTACACAGCCTATTACAGGCAGAGCTTACTAGAAAACGATTAGATTTTTTAGAAATTATTAGACATTTAATTTTATGAATTATTAGGGGAAAAAAAGAAAGCAATTATTAGAAAGGGATCTGCTTTTCCCGTGTGGGGCATAAAAACCAAAATAGGATCGATGAAGGTAGGTAGAAATAAACAGGCTTTCTTCGAAAGCGTTGCTTTCTCAGGGGGACAATAACCAGGCGCTCACATGGGCTGCGCTCGGTCGTGTGAGCCAGTTACAAACTCAGCCGTGCCTTCCCGGGGCTTTCGTCGGGGCCGGGGCGCCTTCCACCCTACGAGAGAGGGGTCCGCCGCCTGCAGCCGCCGCTCTCCCCGGGACTTCCCGCGTGCAGCCAGCTAGCTGCTGTGCCGTGGCCGGGGCCTACGCGTGGTGTCGGGAGCACTTTCAGACGGTTCGTCCGTTTAACATGAGGGCGGTCTCACCACTTTAGTTCCTATGGCAACTAAAGTCTCCGCTTTCCTTCGCTCGAAGTCCCCCCGGTGCTCAGCACACCGTCAGTCGCGTCGAACCCCACACTACAGCTGCCACGACCCCAAACCCCGCCTTGCCGGGACGCCCGGGCGCCTCTAGCCGCGCTCCGCTTGAATCCGTGCGCGCCGGGCGCAGGCGCGGCGCCGCAGCCGTTAGCGCTTTGTGTTCAAACGTCAGGTCGCTGCCCTGCCGGACTACAGCCCCCAGGGTGCCCTTCGGCCCTGCAGCCGTTAGCGCTTTGTGTTCAAACGTCAGGTCGCTGCCCTGCCGGAACTGCAGCCCCCAGGGTGCCCTTCGGCCCTGCAGCCGTTAGCGCTTTGTGTTCAAACGTCAGGTCGCTGCCCTGCCGGACTACAGCCCCCAGGGTGCCCTTCGGCCCTGCAGCCGTTAGCGCTTTGTGTTCAAACGTCAGGTCGCTGCCCTGGCGGAACTGCAGCCCCCAGGGTGCCCTTCGGCCCTGCAGCCGTTAGCGCTTTGTGTTCAAACGTCAGGTCGCTGCCCTGCCGGAACTGCAGCCCCCAGGGTGCCCTTCGGCCCTGCAGCCGTTAGCGCTTTGTGTTCAAACGTCAGGTCGCTGCCCTGCCGGAACTGCAGCCCCCAGGGTGCCCTTCGGCCCTGCAGCCGTTAGCGCTTTGTGTTCAAACGTCAGGTCGCTGCCCTGCCGGAACTGCAGCCCCCAGGGTGCCCTTCGGCCTCGCGGCGCCGGAGCCTGCGCGAGCCAGCCAGCGTGCGCGGCGTGCGGGGGTGGCCGCGCTGCTGCGTCAGGCCCCCCCCGGTCTAGAACGTTGCTGTGGTACCGTCTGGGCGCCATGTTAGAAGGCCGGAGGGGAAGAGGAAAGTGAAGCGGCGGCGGCCGGGCCTAAGCGAAAGGCTTTCTCTTCCCTCTAAGGCCTGACACCGGCCCGTACCATGGTCACGATTCCCGCTTCTTGGCGGGACGAGTGACCGGCCCAGAGGCGGCAGTGGTGGGGGAGGACGAAGAAAAAGAGGAGGAGGGAGAAGGGGACGACGCGGTGGTGGTGGTGGTGGCGGCGGCGGAGGAGGAGGAGGAGGGGCCGGAGAGACGATGCCGTTGTAAGTTGGAAAGCTCGCGGAGTGTCTTAAGGCCTGTATTTTGCTGGCCCTTACAGCTCTTCTCGTAGCTCCCCGTGCTCCGTACCCGCTCGGGCCCTTTCTGTTAGCTCTCGCCCTTCCCCCTCTTGTCTGTTCCTCCTCTGGTCCTGGGCTCTTCCGGTGCCGCAGTGTGAGGAGCTGTGGAAACGCTGTTCTTCGCCCGGCTTGCGAGGAGCTACTTGCTTGCTTTTCTGACTTCACATCATCTCCGTAAGAGATGCTGATGCGGCTTTGTTTTGTTTTCGTCTTCTTCACGGTCTCATAACGGCAAGCGTGAGAGGCCTGGCGGCCACGGGGCGGATATCTGCAGTGGCCCTCATCGCCTCACTGTTGAATCAAGCTATATGAAGTGGGAAGGTGCCGCATATTTATCTTTTTCTCATCCCGGCCGCGAAATACGAAGCTTTCAAAGAGTTTCTCCAAAGCCTTGCCTGAGTGGCCCCGCCAATGTTTTTTTCTCGTTCCGGGGGTAGGAGAAGCTCAGGCGCTGTTTTTCTAACAGACGACCCACGCCGAGCTCACTGCCCTTAGAAAACACAGCCGGTGCTCGGTGGCTCTGAAGTGTTGGGCCGCTGCGGGGAGCCCGCGGAGGCCCGCACAGGTGCAGGCAGCGCCCCCGACCGGCGCCATCGGCCGGCGGCCCTCGCCGCTCCCCGACACCACTCCCCCTTCCCTCCCCCCGCCATTCTGTTTTTGGGTTGTCGATGGTCTTTCTCGCTAGAAAAGTACCCCTTAACAAAGTAGGACATTATTTCATCCGCATTTTTTAGAAGATTTCTTTGGCTTCTCCCCCACCCCCACCCCCGGCTTCCTCTTATTTTTCTCCCTTACGTTTTGAGGGCTACGAGTCGAGACGACAAAAATTTCAGCTCCTTAGCTCCATAGTCTGTAATGTTATTATTATCCTCTATAAGTCGAGGGAACCAGACGTGAGTAGGTGGTCAGATGGCTTTTAAGACATGATTATATGCTTTGTTCGGTTTGTTTGTTTATATTGACATTGAAGAAGAAATATAAAGAGTTTGAGATTATTCACTACTGCTCCACTATTATTGTTAGAGATTATTTGCAGTTCTTTAAATGTGTAAAGTTTGTGGAGAATAACCGTATTTGCCTATTGTGTTTAATTTAAAATACTGCTGAGTTAGTCATGGGGTAGATAGCACGAGACAAACTTAGAAGAGTTTACGGCAGGAAAAAGTGTGTGAATGCAGAAAAGAAAATGGTTATGCCAGGTAGCCTCTAATGCATGTATAGTGAGACGTGCAAAACTTATCTAGAGATTGCAATGTTAATTATAACAATTGAAAAAAATACCAGAAACCATCTTTGAAGTTGGCTAAGCTTTTTAGCCTCAGGAAAATGGGAGGGTGTTTATTCTGCATACTTTCATTCTTAGTTTTAGTTGTTACTGCATAAATTCCAAATGCTTAGTAACAACTTTTTAAAGTTTGGGCTTCTTTTAGGAGTTAAAGTAGTAGCAGTCTTCAACTTAGACAAGTTTGGAATGATTTGATAGTTTTTATTAATGTAGGTACTTTAAGTCGTAGATAACATGTTTGCACCAATACATTACAGTTTTCAATGTAAACATTGTTTGACAACTTCACTAATGCAGGACGTTTAGTTAGGAAAAGCTTCCTCAAATTCCATGTTATTTCTGTCGTTTGTATTTTGAACGATTGTGTTTGTATTACTCAGTTAAAAGCAGATGTAAGACTAGTAATTTGCAGTGCTAGTCATGTTAAATCTTGAGTTTAAGATGTGATACTTAGCATTTAAGCTCACTTCCCCCCGCTCTAAACTTAGGAAGTTCCTTTTGTGTTTAATTCTTTGCAGTTGATTCTTTCCTGCTTTTGGATGATAAATCTTTCTGAGTGAGATAACCCTATGTCACTTCCAGACTTCAAAAATGACAAACATGTTGTTGTTGTTGTTTGGGTTTTATTGTTAATGTTCGGTTTGGTTTGGTTTTTTTTTGGGAGAGGGGTGTTGCTGACCTCTTTTTTCACTTGAATTTTTTTGGGGGGGAGAAGTTGGGGGGAGGGATAGTGTTACCACTGACAGGCCTAGTTAGAGCTGACTTCCCATACACCAGAGATTGTCATCACTCTTTACTTGAAAAGCATTAGTTCCGATTCATCAGAAGGTGTACAGTATTAATACTGCACTCTGTGTATATATTTCTCTTATCAGAACAGTATGAAACTATGAACTCAAGCAAATTCTCTATATGCAAGGCATGTGCATGTAGTACAAGAGTAAGCTTAAGTTATGCTGAGAGCTGTCATTCACAGAAACCTTTTAATGGTAAAAAAACCTCACACAAAACCAAACCAAAAACCCCTCTGGATTTATCCTACTAGTGTATGTGACTTTTACAGATGTCTGTTGTGAAAACGTAGGAGCGGAGTAAGGGAAAACTCTTTCAATTGGTTAGAAAAGGTGATTAGAAACAAAAGTGAATATTTCCTTTATTAAAAAGATATATTTTAGCGAGCCGTGCATTACCTGAAGTAGGATGCTAGGGAGAAATGGAGCTCATTAAGCTGCTTATGAGTTTTGGTTAGGGCTAGATTTTATACAGAAAGGCTACCGGATTCAATGAAGTGACAGCTATGTTTGTGTGCGTTGATGGAGTCTTTTTATGTAATCTGGACCTATCTGACCCTCCATATAGGAAAAAAATGGCTTCATGAATCTGGTTGTTGTTAACCTACTGATACTGTTACACTTGCAGCTTCTATGTTGAACTTCAGTGTTTGCTGAAATTGCTGCAACAGTTACTGTTGCCTTATTTTACTCAGAAGTTGAACAGTGCATTAAGTCGTATCGGAACACTTAAAACTGCCATGAATTTTAACAGTTGTTGATACTGGTAACTTAAATGTTAGAGTTTGGGAATGCCATTAATTATTTTTCAGGCAGTCAGACTTATTTTGACTTATTTTCGTTTCTGCAGTAAGACTTTTTGTCACCTTTCTTTCACTAAACTTTGCTTTAAACGTGTTTTCTTGACTTGTAATTAGTAACCTATATTCCACAAGTACAACACAGTATTTAAAATGGATCGTACTGATTGTGAGTGAATAAGTAGTATGTTTCTGAGCAGTGTTGTTCTTTACAGACAGTTTTGTTAGGAATTCAATTATTTCTAACTTTAGAATAATTGCCTTAAGTGGTAGTTACTAATTTCTTCATGATGAATAAAAAAATCTGTACTGAGGATTAATTTGTTAGATACAGTACAGAGGAAATGAGTAGCCAAAATATGTGGTTTTGCAATATCTTTTAGACTTCTAATGTCACTCCAAAAAAAAACCTGACCATGTTAACATGGAGATACTGCCCATAACTTGGAAGCTCAGTTATTTAGGGTGAGCAGAGTTCACCATTGAGACAAATTCATCTCTTGCACTGAAAAACTTGATATATGATATCTTTTGATTCAATCTTATTAAATTTCTTAAATTTTTGCTTCTGGTGTTTCTTGTCTCCTTATTTTTGGTTCAAGGGCTGCCTGTGGAGTTCAGTAGAAATTTCTTTTGATTAAACTTAAGAGGCTTCTGAAACTACTGTTTGTAAGAATGTTGTAAATGGGTATTTGTGCACACTGCCTTCACTGTTCTAATATACAAACAGAAGAGACAGAGAGTACTTACTAGGATTGAGTCAAAGGTTAACAGAATATGTATGCATGATGTTTTGGCATTTTAGTTTTGATTTTTTTTGTTGTTGGTTTGGGGTTTTTTTGCTTGTTTTTGTTTACCTTAGGCAAGTGTGTCCTTTCATAGGTGTGTTGCCTGTCATTGATTCAATTCCCATGTTCAGATCTCTTTTGAGTATCTTGAACATCGCATACTGACAGTATTTAATTTAAATTTAATTAAATTTAATTCATGATCTAATGGTCCCGCAGTTTTCTGCTGGATTTTAAAACCTTTGTCCTGGAAGGACAGCTATATCTTAACTATTTAAAATATATTCCTGGGTAACTGATTTGCACAGACTTCAGTAGGATTTCCTGTCTAGATTTCTGAACTTTTATATGGAGTGTTGGAATAAAGATAATCAGAAACTTTACCCTGAAATTGCCAAAGTAATTCCTTGTTGGAGGAGATTTTTAAACCAGCATACAACTCCCTTCAAAACACTCCCTCTGAAATTGGACAGTTTGAACTTTGTTAGTTTAGCCTCAACCAATTGACTAGATGGTGTCATGACCACTCTTGCTTCAGGAATCTGACTTAAATGTCTTGCATTAGTAAAAAAGGAAGACTGAATTTTGCTAATCAGTAGAGACAGAGAAGAGAGGATAGTAACTGAGATTCCTTGAGTTGTCTGTCTTGCTGTCTGGAGGCAAGAGTGAATGAGCCAAAGGTCCTTCTTGAAGTCAAGTCTAAAGTTAATGTTCTCTGGGTTGGCACTATTTTAAGACTGTTAACAGCCTACTACTTTTCTTGCTTCATCAGTGCTGGCCATACGGTATGTGTCTGTATGGACAAATTAAATCTTCAGCTGAGGTTTAGTGGTGCATAAAAGGGGCTATGACTTTCAGCAAAAGCAGGTCCAGATGGCCAAAAGCTGGAAAGTATCATACATTTAGAAGGGTTAGGTCTTGAGTGTTGAAGATATATTTCAAGGTGGATCAGAGATGTTTTAAACTCACATAGGATTCAATTTGTTATTTGTTGAATTTCGTATATCTATTACTAAGATTTTGGTCATTGTTCTTTTTTTTTGTAAAGTGTGCCACATTTCAGTAGTACTTTTAGATAACTTTTTTTCCATGATGATCATACAAATGTAACTCTAATAACACTCCTAGAACTGAGGAAGAATACATGGGAGTGAAGAACAAAAAAATCCTGTCTTTCTAAGCACTTTTAATGTCAGTGTAGGAGGAGCATTAAATATAAAGCACGTCTGAAAGAAGTTTGTGGCAGGATTCTTGTTTCTTCCAAGGATGGAGAATGGTTCCAGTGTTATAAGAAAAAACAGCTAATGCTTAGAAGTTGTATCTAACTTAAGTTATGTGTGTATATACACACCTGTATTTGCTCTGTGTTTTCAGTTGATGTGAATACCTGATCAGTGTATAACTTGATCTTTAAAAGATGGGTTGAAGAGTTTTCCCTTATGTCAGTCTTCCCTTCTCTACCATAGAACAATGTAGTCACTTCCATTTGAAGGAATTTAAAGGTGTACCAAAACTTAGATTCCCAAAGAAAAAAAAATAAAATTAAGCTGTACTGGTTTTGTGTCTGTTTTTTACATGAGGGAAAATGTATCTCTCTGAGAGGTGAGACTAATTCATATTAGAGTATGAAATACTGGATTCTGACACTTCAGAATTAAACTACTGTAGCTGTTACCCATTTTGTTTATTATTTAAAATGTCAGCATATGCTCTTCAAAAGTTCAGGTCAAACCAGTTATGTTAAATTTAACTCTACACTTTCTGCAACTTTATATTTGTGCTATTGACAGGTAGCTCATTCACATGAGAGTGAGAGCAGGATCTTCATATGTATGTGTGTTTGACTAAGGGGAAAAAAAACCTTCACAAACAAAAAGCTTAACATTTTACCTTGATTATTTCTTAAAAACAAACACCCCCCCCACCGAAGCAGACAAAAAGCCCCCAACAAAACAAACAGAACTCCTGAACCACGATTTGAGTTGAGTGCCAGACTTTGACAGAGTCTGCCAAAATTCTCTTTGTTTTTGTCAAGATTGAGTAGCTGAAATGGGACTTTATGTTGTTCAGTGCTCAGATTTTTGTTAATGCTTAACTTCAGTGACTAGCAGACAGTATACTGCGCAGGTGTTGACACCCTTTTCCTGAGGCCTTAACTTCCTTGATCCTCTTGGGTAGAAGGTTAGCATTTTATTCCTACTTGTTCTTTCTTTTTGAATAAATTGGATAGTTCAGAGGGTTCAAAAAGTGAAGTATCATGACTTGTCACAGGTGAGAAGTAGGATGTCTGTATCCTTTGAAGAGAGAGTATTTTGAAGTAGATTGTCATCTACTTTTTTCTAAAATCAGGAAGAAATCTAGAAATGTTGATCATTATCCTTCTTTACTTAAAATGTAACAAGTAAATGCAACATTAAAGTTGGAAAATGAACATTGAAAGGTTATTTCCGGTGGTGAGAGGATATGACTGTTTTGTAGTAACTTTCATGACTGTTTGCATTTAATTGTTTGAAGGTGGCTTATCTAGTATTATTTTATAGCATCCTTCAATGAGTTTAAGAAACTCTCTTGCCAAATACCATCTTTTTCTTCATTTACAAGAGCACTTTTCTGCTATCTTGTGTATTATAGAAACCTTGGAATAGCCTTAACTTCATGCGGGTGTGAATAGTTGAGCTTTGACTTAAATGCTTTCAGCTAGAAATGACTTGTAATTCCTTCAGTGCTAATACATAACTTTTAGAGTTACATCATCTTGTAGGAAGCAGCTGTGCTGAGAATTGCTACATACCACCCCAGTAAAAGTGTTCTTACTAACTCCTTGACTTTCAGACACAGGCAAAACATTTGTGTAGTTAGGTCCTGTGCTGACCTAACATGAATATAAAAGCAGTAACTCTAAAGCTTCTGTTTATGTGTAGCATCCCAAAGATGTATATCAACTGGTGGATTTAATAGGTTGTTTGAAACTCGTCACTGGAATGATGGCTTTTAAGCTGATTTTGTGCCCTATGGCCATGCTCTGGTGTTCTTACAGGGCAGGGGGGAGTAGAGGGTGTATATTAGGGTTTAAATCACAACTTGGTGTTTCATGAAGACAGACCTGCACTTAGTACTGCCAGAGTTATGCTGGAAACCAGATGAGGGAAGTGAGACGATGCTTGATTAGTTTTTATGTACCGTAATTTTGGTGGCAAGGTGAAGGATTGTCTTTAGGCTTGATAGTTCTCTAGCTGGTGAAGCATAGCCCATACACGCAGGTGGAAGCCAGAGGGCTCTATCAGCATTACTAAGTTCAGGAGCCTGCCTCTCAAAATATGGGTCCATTGAGTCCATCTTTTCAAACTTAACAGCACCTTCCAGGCTATGTTGTGCCACATTCTTCAATGAAGTCCAGTATCTGTTGAATTGAGTACAGTTTTTACTTAGGGATGGGTGAAGATTAGAATCATAGAATCAACCAGGTTGGAGGAGACCTCCAAAGTCATCCAGTCCAACCTAGCACCCAACCCTGTCCAATCAACTAGACCATGGCACTCCCTGAGCAGCCCATTCCAATGCCAATCACTCTCTCTGTGAAGAACTTCCTCCTAACATCCAGCCTAGACCTCCCCTGGCACAACGTGAGACTGTGTCCCCTCGTTCTGTTGCTGGTTGCCTGGGAGAAGAGAGCAACCCTCACCTGGCTACAGCCTCCTTTAAGCTCAGACCTTCAGGAAATTGTTACACACAACTCGGATATTGATTGCTTTACATTACTACTTTAAAAAACCTATACAAATAAACTGAAAAATCTTAAATTAAAAAGCAATTTATTTTTTTCAAAGTAACAATTGACAAAATGGGAGAAATTATAGTTCATATTTAGCTACCTGCTTTGTGGCATAAGTAAGAATTTTCATGATATTTATCTATTCAGAACTTTTGGGGTTTTGTCTGCTTGAAGTTGAAACTAAGTGGCTGAAGCTACTAATTGTGCTGAAGTTCCTAAATGTATAATTGATTTGCTAAAATGAGAAAAAATGTTTTAGTGGCTTCCTTTGTCCCCAGTTTGAATTGTTGATTTATGTAACTCATCTGAGCAGCTTTTAAAAAAGTTTTAGTTCATACAGAAGTTTTAAGATCAGTATGGTTTGTTAAGCTGCTACCAAATTCTTCATTACATTATTAAATTTTAGCTTTTTTCCTCAATCTGCTTTTTTCCCTGTTTTGCACGTTTTTGCCTTTTACTAAGAAGCAAAGGGACAAATATGCTAGAACTTGCTTTGCGAGAAACTTGCATTGTGACTGAATTCTTAATTTCAAACAAATTGTAGTACTTAGGACTTTTCACTATACCTAAAACCAATCAATTTTACATTTAAAAATAACAGCTCAATATTTAGAGGAAAGTTATAACTGATATAAAACTACTATTAAATGCTGCAAGTAACCTTTAGAGCTTTTAAAATACAGACTTAAGCATTATTTTTTTTAATTGTGAAGAGTATAATGAGCAAAACTAACACATGTTTTGGACTTCAAGGCTAGTAACCATTCTGAAAATGTCTGTGATTTAAATGTGAACATCACAAACAAATATATGCCCGTTATTAAAAAAAGAGCTTGCATGACCCTTTTCAGGATACTCATCTAGGAAAGCTGCTGTTGGTTCTCACAATGTGATAACCTTGCTTTTGTGTTTACTGAAGTTCTTTGCATTGTCTCCTCCTCTTTCTTGAAATATTGAGATATGGGGGATTGACTTGAGAGTAGCATTTTCTTGCATGAGGGTGGGTTCTGTGGGTGCTTGCACTGTTTAGTAGTGAATGATGTGCTTGCAAATTTAACCCTTGTGGTGGGTTAAGTTTACTTTAGGCTTTTCTGTGTAGTGAAATACTTGAAATAAAATGTCAAGAAAACATAAGGCTTGTAGAGTGAGTAGTGCTTGTATCCTCAGTATTTGTCTAGTAGAAATTTTATATTCTCCTGCCACCCTTCATGAAGCAAGTCTATATGTAATATTGCCAGTATTGATGGAGCTCACATGTTTTGTCTAGCCATCCAGTTATGCTAGCCAGCAGAGAAGTCAGCTTAAAGCTAACTATGGTGCTGGTGGGCTCAAAATGTACTGAAGACTTCTTTTTTATATGAATGTTTGGTATGAAGTCAGCTGATGTAAAAGATCATGACTCATAGCACCTTCTAAACCTGTAATCAGTATTTAGAATTGGGAGAAAGGCAATTCTATTATTGTCCTTAGTAGCACAGATGTAATACAGATTGATCTGGGATGCAAGTGCTAAGCATGGGTTTAACTTTTTATTTCTTTAGTATGTGTCTCTTATCTGCTGCTATGAGTAGAAAAAAAGAATTTTTACGTTGTTTTGTTTCTATCAGTAATGTTGTCTAATTGCCTTTATTAGTCCCGTTACAACCCAGGGATCACAAACACAACAACTACAGAAGCATTATGGCATTACCTCACCTATCAGTTTAGCTGCCCCGAAGGAGTCTGACTGCATGCTTACCCAGAAATTAATTGAAACCTTAAAACCTTATGGTGTATTTGAAGAAGAGGAAGAACTGCAACGCAGGTGAGTAAAACAGGCCAGCAGTGATTCCCCCCCCCCCCCCCCCCCCCAATGTAGTTGACTTCTGAACCTCAACCATGTTTCTGTTCCTTGTAATGCTTTCTTAACAGCTTTAGTGGAATATTAAGCTTGTTTTTTTTTTTAATATTTTTTGTCCTCATCTTAAGGGGAATACCTGAGCACACAGGAAGGAATTATAATGATCTTTACATTCTGAAGTCTGTCTTCTGTATTTTTTTTCCTCTCATAGCTGATCTGTTGTATTGGCCCCTATACTTTTATCCTTAGTATGTTTTCTAGAGTTTTGCTCTCAGTTGTGCTTCTTGTACATGTGTTTTATGAATTAAGATTTCATTTAAAAAATGAGTAGAAGTTACATACCTAAAAATGTGTAGGCTTTGCATGCATGCTTTTTTTTCTGAGCTTACATCACTTGAAACATCTTGGAAGGAATAAAAAATTATGAGAATGTTTTAAGAGTGACATGATTTCAGTGTGTGTGTACATATATATGTATAAAAGAAGATCTGTAATTAGATGTGCAGTGTTAATGTATAATGATGCTTTTAGATCAAACATAGCATTTTTTAAGTTAATGACTTATTCTGTTGTTTTATTATTAGAATTCTGATTTTGGGCAAGTTAAATAACCTGGTAAAGGAATGGATCCGGGAAATCAGCGAAAGCAAGGTATGGATGTGTTTTAGCATGAGTGCTTTCATGTGAAACTGTTTTAGGAAGAACTCCAAAATCTGTCCCAGTGTAAATGGGATGAATCTTAGATTTGGGGATCAAATTTGATAAAATTGGAAAAACAAATACCACCTTTGTGTAGCTTCTTTTATTCCTAGGCAGCATCACTCCTTCAAAGTAGAGCCTTGTTAGAGAAACAGAGTGATAAATGATGGAAAAAGTCATGGTAGTCGTAATAGTAATTTTCAGTTGTTCCCTCTGCTCTCTAGGTAGAAATATAGCTTGACTTTTTGTGAAAATATATATGTATAGTACTATGAATTATATGCTTGGATTGTTTGGCTTTGGAAACCAGTGCTAGATCTTAAAATGGACTTTTCAACTTTATGATATTTTTCAATTTGAATCCTGTAATGCTGCCTTTGTAAACACTGATAGTGTTTTTGCCATGTTGTAGTCTTTGCCCATAGTACTGTAGATTTTGGAGTTTTTTTGAAGATGCAAATGTAGAAACTTGAGTAGATGTACCTGAACAACTTTAACAAGATAAATACCTCTCCCCAAACCAAACTTTTAATTAAAGAATGTAGTATGGGTGTAAGTAGTATTTTTCTGTTGCTTTTAATTGGAATCCATTGTCAGTTTCCAAGTCATTCTGAAATACCCAAGTATTAAACAAAATACGTAAGCATAATAATTAAGTGTTAACCATAATATTTTAAAAGCTATTGCACCTGAAATGTAGAGATGCTGGAACAATGACCAAGTTTGAGGGAGTGATGTGTAATGTAGTTGAAATGTTACAAATAGTTCCCGAGTGGCAAACATATGTCTATATTTTCTGTAAATACTGAGATTGCTATTTCACTAGTGACTACACTTTAAACAGAAATTATTGTTTTACAATAAACTACTGTTACAATAAATGTTGTTAGAATTTGTTATGGTAAAATAACCAATTTTATTTGCTCCATTCAGAATCTTCCACAATCTGTAATA
Organism: Pogoniulus pusillus; assembly: GCF_015220805.1. Classification (NCBI taxonomy): domain Eukaryota; kingdom Metazoa; phylum Chordata; class Aves; order Piciformes; family Lybiidae; genus Pogoniulus; species Pogoniulus pusillus. The sequence goes on along the minus strand of NC_087264.1, from coordinate 15,713,775 downwards.
GAAAATGTTGGAGGAAAAATTTTTACATTTGGATCCTATAGATTAGGGGTTCATACAAAAGGTAATATATTCTTTTATAATACAAAAACATTTATGGTACAAAATATATTTCAATTAGTGATGTATCTATAAATGTCACATTGAGTAGTGTTAATTTATCTTATTTTTAGTTGGGTTTTGTGTCAATGTTTTGTCACGTGTTTTTTTTGTCGATCATCTCCAGTCTTCATTCTAACTACAAGAAATATATTCCTGTTTTGTTTTTTGTTGTGGGTTGGGAAACAGAAAATAAAGCTGAAAGGACTTAAAAATAGAGGAAGTTGTATATTCAGACTCTTGTGATTTGTTCTTTGAAAATTGCTACAAATCTTCCTTTATTGAAATAATGTATGTATGTATTTACTGTGCTTAGTGTCCACAGACTTGATTTTTTTTCCATTTCATTTTGTTTGGCATAATATTCCCAAAGAAAAGCAATACTATGGGAAGCGAAATTAAATTTTCCTGTTGGGTTTCAAACAAAATTTTGACTGTTGCTGGAGTATTTTGTCCACTTCTGCACCCCCCTGTTTAAAGACAGGGAACTGCCTTAACAGGGTGCAGCAAAGGGCTACAAAGTTGATGAGGGGACTAGAACATGTCTTATGAAAAGGGGCTAAGGGACATGGAGGATTTTAGCCTAAGGAACACTGAGGGAAGGGGGATCTTAATGCTTGTAAATACTTGAAGGGTGGGTGTCAGGAGGATAGGGCTGTCTTTTTTTATTGATGCCCAGTGACATGATAAGGTAACAGACACAAACTTTATAATGGAAAGTTCCATCTAAGCATGAGGAGAAATTTCTTTACTTTGAGGGTGCTAGAGCACTGGAACAGGCTGTCTATAGAGATGTGGCTGCTTCATCTCTGGAGTCATTCAGAACCTTCCTGGACACACTTCTGTGCAGCCTGCTCTAGGTGAAACCTGCTCTAGTTGGGGGATTGGACTAGATGATCTGCAGAGGTCCCTTAAAACCCATGTCCTTCTGTGACTCTGTGTTTTCACATGTGTCAGATATGAATAACTTACACTAATAAACAATTTCAGGTGCTGATATTGATGCCCTGTGTGTTGCACCAAGACATGTTGAAAGAAGTGATTTTTTCACATCATTTTATGAAAAACTGAAACAGCAAGAGGAAGTAAAAGATCTGAGGGTATGTGTATTGCCTGACACAGCCAGCAAAAGTGATGCTGAAAAGTTAGTAGTGAAAGATGTATTGCACAGATGTATCTTTATTGTTAAAATTTGCAGTGAATTTTTAGTGAACCTGCAGCAAAGCCTAGTAAAATAATTGAAATAGAGTTTCTTCCAAATATTTTCTGTTCCCACTTGAAGACACTCTTTAAATATATGGCGAGCAGAATGATACTCTAGCACATGTTTAGTATTGTGATAATTCTGCTCACTCTCTAGTAGCAGTCAGATACAAATATGTTAGCTTAGAAAAGATCAGGACCAAGGTTGTGTTTTTAATGAAGGTTTTCAAGTGTGCTGTTATGTTGCTATTTTATGATCTCATGATTACATAAACAATTATGGTAGTTGATATTAACTAAACTTCTATATTGGCTGTCAGCTGTGCATTTTAAAACTGAGGTTACCATTTAAATGTGTCATTAGTATATGTTGTGCCAAGGTTTTTAGCATGTGAAGAGGAAGTTTTGCTTTGTTGTAATGGAAAGCATATTGGTACACAGTATTTTGTTTCTGTTACGCCTAAGAAATAAGCTCCCCTTGGTCAGCTGGTGGGAGCTGTAATCTACTCAGTATAGGCCCAGAGTAAATTTTCACTGCTGCAATTTTGTGGCTTTCTTTGTAGTGGTTTTTTTTGGTTAAGGTAGTTGCTGGCAAGTCTTAAACTTTGGTTTAGTCCTTCTTTTGTAAAATAAATGGAACTATGTCTGCGTTCTTGCACTTTATGCATCTTTTAGCTGCTAATTTCCAGAGTAGTGCACACATCTGGTGGTAATACTATATGCACTGAAACAACTGTTCTGAATGCTTTATTACCTGATTTTTTTTTTGTTATTAGTGTTTAAATATGCAGAATATAATCAGCTTCACTATAAACTACCTAATTTAAGCTAATGTAGTTGATTTATCAGCAGGGTGGGTAAATTTACATTGTTCAGTGTAGATTTGCAGTGATGGAAATAGCCTTTAGGCCAGCATGTTGCAACTCAGGTCATTCCAGCTATGTTGTAAGAAAGTTTTTACATCTCCATCTTTAGGGGGCCTAGACTTTCATAATGGTTGCACTAGTAAGTGAGTCTGAGAGACTTGTGAAAGTCTTATTTTGCTTAGGATCCATCCTTCCAAACAGTAACATTGAGGAAACTTTAAGGTTAAGTGCATAAAGTAGTGTTGTTTCTTGTTCTTGTTGAGAACTAGAACACTCTTAGAACTGCTTATCCTCTGGCAGTTCCTACCATTTGGTTCTTGGAGGTATGTAGTGGGTTTTTTTGAAAGCAAGGCTCTGCAGATCTGCATTTAATTCAGATGTTTAGTTCAGAAAGGCGCTATTCCTAGCTGTTCCATAGTTTCATTATGGACACTGTTTGTCAGAGTACTTTTAATGACTGCTTTTGGAAAAGATACTTGAGCTCTACAGACTAGTGACTTACTGGTTTAGGTGAAATCAGACTGCATAGTTGCAGTTGTCTCCTTGTCATTTATCATAAAATACTGGCTGCAGAAACTACAGAAGAAAGAGGCCTCTTAGCATAAGAGTCCTTATTGGTTAGTCTTAATGATGCTGTGAGGAGTAAAAGGTGCTTGATCATGTCCTGCATGGATCTTGAGGTAGCATCCTCAGGGCTGGTTGCTGTACTTTTGGGTTATAATTAACATCCAGACAGCTGTAGCATGTAATAAGTCAGTACTTAATGCTTAAATCTTCAATGGTGGACAAATATATTTCTGTCAAAAACGAGCTCGAAAATAGAAAAGCATCTGTATAAATAGCATTACATTGTGATTGTTTAGAGCTGTTAACTGTTGCTTGTAAACATTCTTCTGTATACTGAAAAGTTATCTTTTTCTTCCCAGGCTGTTGAAGAAGCTTTTGTCCCAGTTATTAAACTTTGTTTTGATGGAATAGAGGTAAAGATCATATTTTATTTTGTTTTGGTAGAACATGGTTAAGACACAGTTTTTAAGATCTCAATAACTCACATAATTACACATTAAGACAAATTATGTTGAAGCGATTCTTAAAAGTTCATACTTAGGTCCTTGGCAACAGCCATCAGTTGTGTTTCTGGACTTCAAGAAAAACTTGTTTCAGTCTTGATGTACTGAAGGTTGCATGTATAGTAACTCTAGATTCTTTTCTTTTAGGCACTGCTATCAACTTTCACTGATTAGTTCATTGACCTGTAGAATACCAGTATTGGCATTATTGTGGATTAACAATTAATAGAAATTACATTGATAAATAATGTGGCTTTAGTAATTGTTTGACTGGTAATGATTGACTGTCCAAATCTTAAATTCATATTTGCTTTAATGTGTTATACTGTATAATGTGTAGGAAGTTGTGTGATCTTTGATCACTTCTCAAAAATGTACTGCTGAAAGCAAACTCAGTATTACTGTCATCTTGATCTCTTCAGATGTCTGTAAACACATAAGCAAAACAATGAATTTCATGTCTGTAGTCTGATAGATGTGCTGACTTGGAGTTACGAACTTCCTTAACTTGTTTTTTACTATTTTGGAAGAAGTTGCTGACAAAATAACAGTGCTTTCAGAAGACACTCTGTTAGTCTTTCTCAGACTGCTTGATGCTCAATTTGTCAAATTTTTGTTTGGTTTTGGTTTTTTTGTTTGTATGGGGTTTTGGTTTTTTGGTGACAAGACAAACCCATATGACTATATATACACATAGCACCTCAGACTTGTTGCTGTTTTATATTAGCTGGTAATTGGGCAGGAATTCCCATGCTAACCTTTTGATATGTGGTGTGATTTGAAAAGCTGTAATATTAACATCTCTGCCTGGCAATTACAGTGGTCGTTAGTTAGGGTACTGTTGATTTTTAAGTTTTAGAAAGATGGACCCTGCCTTTGCCCTCGTCCCTCTAGTTTTACTTTTATGTTTTCATTGACATACTCAGTTTAGGCTAGGGCAGGTATATTTTCTCTCAATTAAGAGACCTGTACAGGTGCTGTTAGGCTATGATTTCTCATGGTTGTGTGTGTATCAGAAGGTGCTTAATTTGATTTTCCTTTTCCTAATCCAGGGAAAAGGTGTCAGAAATTATTCCTTCTGTAAAGAACACCTTATAATTGAGGAAGACTTTGTTTTCGTGCTGATCCTGTCAGTTAAACTTGGTGTTTCTTCCAAATCTAGTTTTTACATACGCGTTTTATGGTCTTGCTGAAAATGAACAAGCACCTTGACTTTTTTATTATTTTTGGTGGTGTTCTTCCTGTAAAAAAGAATGATTACTCGGCTTTCTCAAAAAAAATACATAGGACAAATCAATAAATTCACAAATCTATTAATTTGAAAAAACCTTTTCTTGTTCAAGAAATTTGAATCATTAGAAGTGTGAGACCTTCTAAAGATAAGACTAGAATTCAGGCTGAAGTTAATTTTGAACTTGTTTCACATGGAGAAGTACTATTTTCCATATAAAACATGACATGCACTTTAGTAATCAGTCAATATGATGAGAATAAAAGACTAGAAATGCAAACTGACTTCTTTGCTCTGTGTAACATTGTTGCTATATGTTTGATAAAGTAAAACTTAAGTTTGGAGCTGAACAGTGTCTTCATGTTCTTGACTTACAAAGACTATGATAAATTATTGCAGAAGTAAATTATTGCAGAAGTAGTAGCAAAATAATTTGACATCATTTAAACATTTATACAGATTTATACACTTTCTCAGTAGTTTGCTGGATTTTCTGTAATCACACGCTTAGACTTTTTATTGATGCTGGCCCTAGTTGAATGCGTATAGCACTCAAAAAAAGTCTCCTGCTCTTTCTGTAAGGTAGTGATACTTTTGGGGATATTTAGGTTAAAACTAGATTGGTTTCGGTACTTGCTCTGAGTAGAATTTTGTATCCAGGACCTAGAAGTAGTGCTTGTTCTGAAATGATTTTTATTTGACAGTCAAGAGTTTGTATGCTGGTTCCAAATTGATCTTAATCTGTATTTTATCTGAAAATGTTTCTTCAATATTTCTGAAGGGTGTTTGTGGTGTTTAAAGTGGTTCTGTGTACTAGCAGGACTGCTTTCATTAGCAAATTTGATGAAAATGTGTTACAGAATTCTACAGAACAGTTTTCTAATATATTCTCTCTTTTTTTAAGATTGATATTTTGTTTGCAAGATTAGCACTGCAAACTATTCCTGAAGACTTAGACCTACGAGATGATAGCCTACTTAAAAATTTAGACATTAGATGCATACGAAGTCTTAATGGTAAGTATATGCAACTGTTCATATAAACATCTTGTCTAATCTCTTAATAACCTACAGTATCAAACAATCTAGGATATTTAATTGAAGACTTACCTGACAATATTGCAGCTCCATGTGTGGAAATTAAATCATAGGCAGTTATTTGCATTGAAGGGTTGATTACCGCCCCCCGCCATGTATTTTGTTAGTAAACAATGCTGTCAAAAAATGGAGAGAAGAATTTTGTGTGGAGTGCTGTCTGCCCTTACAAATCAAGATGTGTGCATGGGGTCTTTTATGCTGTGTTTTAATATGCATAAGCACATCAACAACTAGGCTGAACTCCCCTATGTACTCCAGACCCTGGATGAAGGAGAGGTAGCTTGGAGGAGGGAACATTTCCACTTCTCAGTTCAGACTGGACTAGGGATCAATCATACAAATTAACATTAAGAAGTCCATGGGCCCTGATGACGTGCACCCAAGAGTGCTGAGAAAACTGGCTGATATTAGCGTTCTACCACTATCCATCATCTTTCCCAAATCGTGGCAGACAGGAGAGGTGTCTGAGGACTGGAGGAAAGCCAATGTCACTCCAGCCTTCAAAAAGGGCAAGAAAGAGGTTCCAGGAAACTATAGACCAGTCAGCCTTACCTCCATCTCTGGAAAAATGATGGAATGGCTCCTGTTGGAGACCATCTCAAGGCACTTGGAAGAGAAGGTTATCAGGAGTAGTCAGCATGGATTTACCAAGGGGAAGTCACGCTTGACTAACCTGATAACATTTTATGATGCCATAATTGAATGGGTAGATGCAGGGAAACCAGTGGATGTAGTCTACCTTGACCTCAGCAAGGCCTTTGACACCGTTTCCCATGACATTTTAGTGAGCAAGCTGAGGAAGTGTGGGATGGAAGAGCGGACAGTGAGGTGGGTTAGGAACTAGTTGCAAGATAGAGTTCAGAGGGTGGTGATGAATGGTGCTAGGTCCAGCTGGAGAGCTGTGACTAGTGGTATCCACCAGGGATCAGTGCTGGATCCAGTACTGTTCAACATCTTCATCATTGACATTGATGAGGGTACAGAGTGTCTGCTCAGCAAGTTTGCAGATGACACCAAGCTGGGAGGCTTGGCTGAGATAGCTGAAGGCTGTGCAGCCATCCAGCGAGACCTGGACAGACTGGAGAGCTGAGCACAGAGAAACCAGATGAAGTTCAACAAGGACAAGTGCAGAGTTCTGCATCTGGGGAGGAATAATAAACTGCACCAGTACAGGCTGGGAGGTGATCTGCTGGAGAGCAGCTCTATGGAGAGGGACCTGGGAGTCCTAGAGTGGACAACAAGTTAACCGTGGCACAGCAATGTGCCCTTGTGACCAAGAAGGCCAATGAGATCCTGGGGTGTATTAAGAAGAGTGTGTCCAGCAGATCAAGGGAGGTTCTCCTCCCCCTCTGCTCTGCCCTGGTGAGACCTCATCTTGAATACTGTGTTCAGTTTTGGGCTCCCCAGTTTGAGGGACAGGGATCTGCTGGAAAGGGTCCAGTGGAAGGCTACAAGGATGATTAGGGGACTGGAGGGCATGCTTCATGAGGAGAAGCTGAGGGACTTGGGGCATTTTAAGTCTGGAGGAAAGAAGACTTAGAGGGGATTTGATAAGTGTTTATAAGTATCTGAAGGCTGGCCAGGAGTGGGGGGACAGGTTCTTCTCACTTGCTCCCTGTGATAGGACAAGGAGCAATGGGTTTAAGTTGCAGCGAAAGAGGTTCTGCCTCAGCACAAGTGGGAACTTCTTTCCTGTAAGGGTCCATGAGCACTGGAACAGGTTCCCCAGTGAGGTTGTGGAGTGTCCTCTGGAGAATTTCAACACCTGTCTGGATGTGTTCCTCTATGATCTGTGTTAGATAGTATTGTCCTGCTCTGGCAGGGGGGTGGACTCAGTGATCTCCTTGGGTCCCTTCTAACCCCTAATATCCTGTGATCCTGTGGACTATATGAAAATATGATAAGCTTTCTAATTTAAAACAGAAGTGATTGAAATACAGAATTAATTTCTAATGTGCTGATCTAGAAAGCCTAATATCTTTGAAGGTGAGGGAGGGTAAGCAAGCAAAAAGCTTTAAAGGCAGCATGAGTAATGGATTCTTTCTTTTGGCAGGTTGCCGGGTAACTGATGAAATTTTGCATCTAGTACCAAACATTGACAACTTCAGGTTAACACTGAGAGCTATCAAACTGTGGGCAAAACGTAAGCAGTTATTTCAATTTTAAAATTTTTTTCATTAACTCTTACAGTTACTGATAACTCTCTTCCTTTGTCTCTTTTCAATCCACAGGCCACAACATCTATTCCAATATACTAGGTTTCCTTGGTGGTGTTTCCTGGGCTATGCTAGTA